>NW_019172993.1:0-348231 GCF_001831195.1 Colletotrichum orchidophilum | reverse complement strand
CCATTTCTCCCGGCGCTACGCCTTCGGAAGACGGCGATCCCAGCGAATAACAGAGGAACCCCAGCTTTCCTCTGTTTTTTTCTCGAAGGAGGACTCGAAATGACACTGTAACGAGCCGTGTGGTCATGGAGTTCAAGCCAATCAACCCCAGCGATGGGGGGGGGGGGGGGAGAGGAGATTGGGGATTCCCCGTTGGGGTGGCCCCCGGCGAGTAGGCGGGTGCTAGCAGTAGGGGGGGGGGGGGGGGGGGCCGGAAAGGGACCGAGGCGGGGGGTGGGGGTGGGGGGGTGAAGCCCATAACCCCCCGGGGGGGGGGGGGGGGGGGGAATATCAGTTCTGCATGATCCCTGTCTGGTATATCCCCGAGAAAGTGCGTGTTATCAAATATTGGGCAGCGAGATGAAGGGGAGGCGCGCCAGGCTTCTGTTTGATACCTACGGATACTGGCACACTGGTCTAGGCACCACCTCTGTTCCTTTTGGTCCTTTTTGGCCCCAAAGAGACTCACAAAGTGGCGCTGTCATGCGGCGACAAAAGTGAAATATGATGGGCGTCCCGAGATGGGGTTCCGCGCGATTGGGGCAGACGATCGCCCGGGTAATCCACCCCGGCGAGCCTTTGCCTTGAAGGGACCAGGGTGACCGGGGGGGCCACCATTCCTCGAAATGGGGTGTCCACAGAGACGGGGCGGAAAAAGAAAGTATTCCGTGGCAACGATAGCATGAAGCGAGGGACACCCCCAGGCTGACACCATACCATACATATTTCGCTTCTCCTTGCGCGTATCACTGCTTTCTTTCTTTTGTGCGACCAAGGCAGAATCTTCAAAGGCTCACACCCCCTTCCTTCCATGTCCGCGTATGACGTTCATCCTGAGATACTATGCCGGATTGCTACAGGGACATATATGTATCCGTACGGCTGAAAAGTTGGCTAGGCCTGTCGACCAAGGCAAGACCTCGAGCCTTGCCAAGATGAGTGAGACATGATGGGGGAAAGGCACGCAGAGGCAGAACTGGGGTAACGGGAGGGAGAAGAAAAGCTTCCTATAAATGAATTGTTGATCCATCCTTGCGGGCAAATCCTACGACTTGGATGGGGGGCGGCCGGGTCTCTTCTCTCCCTTGGGATCAAAGACAACGCTCCAGCTGCCTCCAGCCCCCCCAGCTCATTCCGTTCCGCCGCCTCTGCAGCCATCCAATCTTCATTTCAATTTGGACGACGCAGCCAGCATCAGGACCCGCGCGCGCGTCGTGTCGTGTTGTCGGTGATGGTACCGAAACCCTTGGCCGCCAGGAAGGAAAGCCGAAGAAAACAAAGCCCTCCTCGGGAATACAAACAAAAAACAAACGAGGCTGTGACTTTGCCGTCGACCCTGGTTTTGTCTGTGGATTAGATGACGACAGATCGACCGCTAGACCTCGTGAGCTCTTTTTTTCACTCATTCTTTTTTATTCGTTTACTGTTCCTTACTCCCCCTCACACTCTCTCTCCATCCACTTCAGGCCTCGCCCAACCAATCAACAACTAACATGTCACGCACAGCTTCGCCAGTCAAGTATCCTTGCTGTATCCGTAGGTAGTCGCCTGTGTTACCGCCGAGAAGCATCATCTCTCCTCAGCCATGCAGCTCCACCCCCGAACCAGCACGCCTTCGGCCTCGACGGTCCTCCGCGACTTCCTCAACCAGGCAAAATGCACCTACTGCACGGTGCGCGTGGTGGAGCTGACCAAACAGCGCGCCGTCGTGGAGTGGGGATCAGTTCCCTACTTCACGGCGCGGGGTAAACGGGCCGAGTTCGTCTACTACACGGCCGAGCGCGTCGCCGACGTCCGGCCGGACGTTCTCCGGACCTGGGCGGGGCGTAACGAGAAGCCGACCGAGTGGGTCCGCGACCGCCTCCGCGACAGCTGGCTTGTCGAGCAGCTCGCGTATTGGGTCGAGTTCCTGGAGGAGTGGAAGTTTTACCGCGAGTGGTACGTCTACAGGCCCGAGCTGTTCGAGGGCAAGGTCCCGGATGTGCTCAGTCCCGGTTGCGAGGGCTGCGTGAAGCCGCACTGGCCCGGCGGGCTGCGGCGACGGGCATCCTCCTGCTCTTGAGTGGCCTGGAGGTCACTTTTGTCGGTAAGCTTTTTTGTCGATGCGCAAGGCTGAGGGCGCTTACGATCGAAGCACAATGGATGGATATCGGGAAAGGGGGAGCGGTTGGGGAAAATGGCTGGGACCGAGGGGGGCTCGCTTGTTCGTTTCTTTGAGCTGGAGTGCTGTATCCCCTCGGTTAGTGCGCGAGGCTTTGACTTGCAAGGTTTAATCATCGTTTTTGATATCATTTCTCACCGAGGGTATTTCCGGGAAGGTGGTGTCGTGGGACCAGGGGGGCGGGTGATAGGGGTGGTGGCTGCATAGACAACGGGCGAGGCCTGGAATGAGACCATCCGGATTGCTTCAATAGTAGGTAGGTAGCCGTAGTTTAGCTTAGATAGATACCGTAATTGTAATGTGATGATGGCCTCTAGCCTAAGGATTTGTAGGGTACCCGCCTCGCTTCGATTATTTTCAGCCATCTGCGTCCATGGACTTGGGAGAGCAAACATCGTCAGCACCCGCACCACAGCCTCGCCTACAATTCATCTCCTCTCACCAGATCCAAGGCTTTGCTTGTAGAGCTACAACCAAAGGGCCGCCCCCCACGATTCCGATTTCCCGCGCGCCCGCCCCAGGCCTGCATACCAATCGCAATGCAGATGACCTCCCCCTCGGCAACCACATCCCGCATGGGAGAGACTCAGATGAGGGATTCAAAAGAAGAGTTCAAGACGAGCCGAGAAAGGCATGGATGAATCCCGGGCGCGGAGCAGGAGACCCCTGGTTCCCCGAAAGAAACCCCATGCTCCCGTCCTTCAACCTCCCCTGCGGCAGATCTTCATCTCACCACCACCCATCTCCCAAGTCGTAGTGTAAGTCACGGGGCGCGCCGTCTAGCACATCACCGTAGCACGTACACGGGAAAGCACGATAGACTTTCGCGGGCAAAACTCTCACCTGGAAACAAGAAGGGGAAGAAGAAGAAGAAAAAACGGTTCCTTGACCCCGAGTCGTCCCCAAGATCCCATGTCCTTGACGACAGACTCTGGTCATCCCGATTTAGTAATCATGATTTCACTTCGTGCGTGCGCCCGCCTCATCACGGCTATTCATCCTTCGAACCCTCGATTCGGATTTTCGTCAATAAACCATCCTGGTACTCGCCCGGTACCCGTCATGCGTCTCTCGTTCGACAAAAACACTTGGCGTGTGCCACGCCTTCAACGTCTCCCAGGTACCCTCATCCCAGGCTTCCCTTTCCTCCTTCTCATTGGCTCCCAGGCCTGGTTCATGACGGGAACTTTGCGTGGCAAAGGACCGGTTTGCTGCAGATCCTTCTTCCGTTCACACAAGTCTCTTATTCTCTCTGCAAGTCTGCCGATGCACACAGGCACGTGGATAGAAACCATGTTTTTCCGCAAGCCAGCCACGTCAGAAGTCGGTCACCTGCGGACATACCTGCGTCTCGCTCTCTCGATCGACAAACGCATTCCTAGCCCGATGAACAGCTCGGCCTCGCCAGGGCCAGATCCTTTGGTCTATCGGAAGCATACCGCCTTCCCGCTCATAGCTCCCTTTCCCTTCCTTTCTTTTCGATATTACTCGGCCCCTTTGCACTTCGGTTGGAGCATGCTTCCTTTCCAGTCCCTGGTTTATGCTCTAGATCGAATGCCGTAGACTAACGGGAGTTTCCGTTCTGTCAAACTTTTTACAAACACTGAATCTGAATCTAAAATCGCCATGTTAATTTTGGCTCCCTGAACGCCTCTCAAACGCCTCCAAAACCCCTCGGGTTGAGCCTCAGCCCAACCCCGCCCCTTGCCTCAAAAGACGTCACAATATCTAGTGGGAGTGTCTAGTCTCGGATAGCGACATGATCGATGAAGAGAGATGATCTGAACTGCCTCAGGACATCGATACCCGATTTCGTGTTTGAGCCACCATCAGCCAGCCCTCAAAGATCCGAGACCGAATCTCTCTTCCCTCCAAAGACAAGCAACCCCCACCAACACTGGCCAAAGAAAAGGCAAGAAAAAGCAATTATCGCGTCAAGGTTCGGAACGCCGCCTTCTATCACCACAACCCTCAACCCCCCTGCTCCCCATCCTTTTATGAGCACCTATCCCTGCTAGACGGCAAGGATTATGACTATGTTCCCAAAAAGACACATCATTTTCACAACATCTGTGCGTTTGTTAGCCCCGTGGCCTCCTCCCTCAGTTGTCCATGCGCTTGCATGCCACGATCTTGGGATCTTCCTCCTGCCCGCCTCTTCACTCGGCTTCCCTTCTGAAGCGTATATTCCCCATCCAGGTCGGCTCCGCGATGTCCGTTTTCTTGCTCTTCATTGGCCCGGAGAAATCTGCCATCGGCCCAAAGGTGGTCGGACATTTGACCACATCGGAACATTCACCTCGATCGCGAGATCTCTCGCTGTCCCTCCGGCTGGGTATGAGCAGTGGGGGGGGTCATCGTGTCATGTACGGCGACATAATGATAGTATATCGATCTCGATGCGGGAGCTTTTGACGCAAGGCTCGCTGCATTATGTGGCTGAAGGGCTTTGCATTAGATCCGTCAAATTTCTGCCCTTCTGCGGCATAAGCATCCCGCATGAAGCCACGAAAAGGATGACGCCCCCCCCCCACCCCCCGGGACCCAGCAAGCTCCTCCCTTTCCGTTCGGGTGCGAGATCACAAACCGACGCCGACTTTTGGACCTCGAGGTGGGAAAGAAGTATAAGGTCGCAGCAGTGCCTGCCGCCGTTGTGCTACCTCGCGTCGATGATCGCCCATGCATATCTCGCGGTGCATTTCTGTCTCGTGTACTCCATGTGCTGTGCCGCATGCTCCTCACGTGTCCGTATGTGGGCGCGCATATCATCGGTTGGCAGTAAGACACGCATGCTGGGATGAACTGGTGATCGAATACAGACGAGTCCGCGAAACATCAGGGTAGCAGGAAACCTCACCGCTGCAATAGGACCGTCCCGTCATCACCTAGGACAATCTCCCCCCCTTCCCCCCCTTTCACTCGCTCTCTTGTGGAGCTCAAAGCATTAATTCACTTCTTCTTCTACTCTTAGAACGTTCTGCCGAGTCCTGCACAACCCCAGTCAGGTCCCTCAGAATGTGTCTGCCTAGTTCCAAAGGATTTGAGGTGAGCGGAAGTTGTGGATGGCAGTCTGGCAGAAGAAGCAACGAAAGCACACCCAGCCCCGTCTGAAGTGTAACCCCTCCCCATCCAGAAAGTTTCCAGAAAAGCAAAAAACCACGTGGACGGTGATTCGAAGCCTCAAAGGCGAGATCTCAGACTTGCCAGCACTCATACACGACTGGAGCTGGCCCCTCCTACAACCCTAGTGTCTAATCTCGGCCATGGATTGCGGCATCGCCGGTTGGCAGAAGCCGCGGGACGAAACTTTCCACTTTTTTCCTTTGAATGCAGAATGTCAAAAGCAGAAAGGGAAAGAGAGGAGAGACAAGTAAACAAAACGAACCGTTAAGATTGAACAGTCTTATAAAAACGTTCCATAGTGTCACAGAGGAGCCCAAAGGAAGCTCACTCCTTTCCTTTCGCCGCCCTGCAACCCGTCGCGTCCATCCCGATCGGCCCATTTTCGACCTTAACAGACTTCTTGCTTCCTTCAGTGCCTTGCCTTGTCTCGCCCTGGTTTAAAAAGCTTCTTGTTGCTTCTTCCCAGATACCAAGACTTGATTCATCCTCTCAACTTTTGGCCCTTCATTTCTCGTTCCCTCCCCGGGGCTCCTCGCCTCTCCATCCGGCTTTGCAACTCCCTCGTACCCGGCTGAAGATGACTAGAGAACAAGCGAAATGGAATTCTCGTCAGAATCACATACCTCATCTTTTGTTGATGCCAGCCACTCGGCGGAACTCCGAGATCCGCCTCCATGGAAAAGCAAAACCGGTCTGGTTTTCCATTCGACCGTTACACGTAGTTCGTTGCGCTGGCATCAACGGGGTTCCATTTCAGCTCAACCTTTGATCCACTCCGACGTCGCGTTTCCTGGCTTGATGCAGGCACGGGACGATTCCTTCGCGCCATCTGCTAATTGCGACCCTGCGTTGTGAAACATCGGATGGCAAGTCGGCCATACCGAGGTCGGTGAAGTTCTAGATTCTTGGGTTGTACAAGACGAAGATGAGTGCCCATACTCGAAACAAGATCACCAGAGTCGTGAGGTCATCTATCTAGAAGTTGATTTGATTTTCTTCGACCATACGCACTTTCTAATTGCTCACTCATCTAGATAGCCGAGGATGCGTGTAGCATTGAGCAGCGAACTAGCTAATCGTTTTGCCGTCGTTTCCCCTATCATTCGCTCTTCTGAGGAATACCTCTGGGCACGAAGAGCAAAGTGAAGAGATCAATGGAAGTGCGAATGGGCTGAGTAAAGAAATGACACCGCGATACAGACATACGTAGACACCGCAGGTAGTACCTAAATAGACTGGTGCCATACAAATTGCCTTCTCATAGGCAGCAAATTCGTGACCCAAACCGCCGGTCACAACATGACAGAATTATATGAATGTCAGAGTAACTAAGATCAGCCTTCTGCGGGATGACCCAAAATGCAATCTCGTGAATATGCAGTCAGCCCAAGTTTTCTTTGGCTCGCGATGAAGCGGTCAACACCTTGGACGAAGGCGGCTGGTAGGTGGTGGACGACACAGCCTTTCTCAAGTCAATTATCCGTCCAGGACTCGGAACTCGGTCGCAGCTCAATATTTCTCAGGTAGTCTGGACTGCCAGCTTCGTCAGAAGAGTCGTTTGAGGCATCCAGATTGCGAATAGAGCAGACAGATTCGACAGAGTCTCGTGAGGAGTGAACGCTTGACTTGTATCAGTGTTCTTGACTCCAGCCCTAAGGACTTCTTCCTGTCTTGGTATCTTGTTGTCTGTCGGTCTCCAAGAGAAGCGGCATCTTTCCCTTCCCGATTGCGAATACTATTGGAGTTGGCACGCCGCTCGAGTGGCAATCATAGGTAACACGTAGTGTCTGGGCGCACGTAGTTTGGAACAAACCCCATATATCTACCGGGCGTAGGGCTGACAGCATCGGCAGATCTGCTGCGCCTGGGGCGAATCTCTCGAAAACCTCCTTTCCAGATACTTATAAGCAAGTTTAGATGATTTGCCGGGCTCCTAACATCCTCTAGGCTTCCGTGGACTGTAGCCTTCAAAATCATCTGGTCAACACCGGTATCTCAAAATGGAACTTTGCATCGCGGGAAGTCTGTCTTATGGTGCCAAGTCGTTCGCCACTCTGCCCTTTAGTTACTGGAATGAGCGTGCGCAGACTTTTGGGGCATCACCACCCGCCATATTCGATAATCGATCCGCTGAGATACTCCAGCGGGCGAAAGCAGATCCTAATGCGACGCGTTAAATATCTCTCCGGCCTTCGAGATGTTTATGGGAAATGTCCCGGTGCTCGGACAAGACGAATGGGCCTGGTGTAAGCTCTCCTGTTGACACGAACGGATGTGAGCTTAAGTCTTCATCAGGCGTGAAAATTACCGACATAAATCTCCCTTAACTTGAACGAAACATATCGGAAGGCGAATTTGACTGGAATATCAGTAACCCCCATTACATCAACAGCTCATACGACCTCAGCTGGCCCGGGGAGGCAATCTCTCTCAGGGGTTGCGGGGTCCGGATGCTCCCTTCTGCGACACCTCCTTGGACGTCGACTTCTCGGCCAACTTCATCAATCTCTTGACCAAGCAGAATACGAACAGCACCGACTGAGAACCAGTGCTGGGTGCAGACTGTCTTGAGGCGCTCCACGGTGCAGACAAGACCCTCAGTAGAGACGACTGTGGCGGCCGCATGCCTTCATGGAGATTTATTTCCGAATGTAACGCGATATTTGGCTACGGCGCAACAATCTACGGCGCCAGGACGAGAAACCTCAATACCAACTGCACAAAACCCACCATACGCGGCCGTGTGCCGGTTATGAGTGGTAATGAGCTTTTAGGATTCGGCAGCGGGTTGATTGACAAGGCTAATGCGACTCAAGCCTATCTGAATACAAAAAACCGCGCAGATTCCCATTTTCAATACTTGGGTAGGAGACAACGGCTACGAACTGAAGTTGAGCAGGCCGAAGAAACATTGTGCGAGGGTAAACTCGACCAAACTCTCCACGATTATGGCGTACAACTAGGATCTGAGTTGGGCATTTATGCTGGTTGCCGCCACTATAGCGGTGTTTTATTTGCTACTCTAACCAAGTAGGACAGGGATGGCGAGTATAGGTTTTGTTCGGACGCTCGTCCCTGCGGCTTACTCTTCAGCGGAAGACAGTAAAAAGGCTTGTCTATTGCCGGTTCTCTCGCTTCTCACTACCTTCAGAGTTTCTCCCGTCTGTCCCAATTCGGAGCTTCACTGGTAAGCCAACCAAGATGAGGAGCTGCTGTAAGAGAGGTTCATAGAGGCGCGTGGGACGAGGCAAGATGATACGGAGAATGAAAGACACAGAATAGGGCTTCGCGCTTCCAAGGGCTTTTCTGACTTGGACACATTCATCCTTCCCTCCAGTGGGTACATTCTTCCCGAAATTTGTGCTCTGACCTTGAGCGTCCTATCTAAGAACCCAATAATAGATAGGATCATGCAGGTAATAAGGTCAACTACTGGCGTATCATGAATGCCGCCTAGATCACTCCCAAGTCAAGTTCTTCCTAATCACAACTCAAACGCAATCACCAGTCCAGACTTTAGAATTAGCCTTAGGAGGTCGAATCCAACCGAGCTCACGGCCGTCTCTTAACGCTTTCTCCTTCAAGCGAAATAAAGGGAACCTGCTGGATCACGGCACTACTCCACAGAATGATAGAGCGACATGTCAAACCTCATATTGGAATAGGTTCAGGCTAAGTTGTCCAAGTACACAAAGCATCAGATGTATGGCCGTTCCCGAAGCTCGTAAATGGATACCCGAGAGTTTCCATTCATCCAAGTCCTTGTGCTTCTGTTATGTGTCGTACTCTCGTAAAGAAATGGACCATTCTATCTCTATTGAGCCTCAAACTCTCTCTCTTTCTTCCCGACATGGCTCTCGTTGGTCGTTGAAACTTTGTCCATGTAAATCCTTGTTCCTCGACAACCTCAACGTATCAAAAACACCAAACTAGCACCATTAAATTACATCTGCCTACCTGCTCGTCCTCCGGCTCTTTTCAAGGGCTAGACAAACATCCCCCTACTGCTCGTCTGTCCTCGGACTCAAAGACCTCCAGGCATGTCACATCATCCAGCACCACTGCTGAATCTACCTTACCACTTGGACTACATACCTACCCAGGTGCAGATTTGTCAAACCAAATGAAACTAATCAAACAGCTAGGAAGCGTCATCCCCCAACAAACATCGTAGAATAGAAAGAGCCTCAGCCAGCACGCACCCGAAAGCGAACTGAAACGGAACTCAACGCTGCCGAGCCCCAGATCCTATCCCTACACTGTCACTATCTTTGCACCCTCAGATTTCATATTGCTATCAATTCCAACCAGGGATTGCTGTCACTTTCACCGAGGTCACCCAAACATTGTCATATTTTTTGCAGGCGATTCGAACACAATAAACGATTGTGACTCATCAAAAAAGAGGTTGATGAATAATTATATATGCTAAACGCCAAACATTGACTGTCATGCCAACCCGCTCTCGGACGAGATGGCGACATGAATGCTGAAAATCCAGCCCTTCGTCAGAGCCATTCTTATTCCATGGCCTGTGTGGGGGTGAAGGAGAATATGAATGGCCTCCCAATCCAACTAAGGAGGCTCCCATACAGAGGAGGAAATCAGACTACCCTTTGCCCAGAACGCCAGCGTAGCCATTCCCACTCTCTCTTCTCTTTCGTGAGTCTTTTCTTTCCTGTTCCGAGTAGATTGTACATCTTGTTGTCGGTTGGTGCCGTACAAGTACACGTGGGTTGCTCCTCGTCGTCTCTTCGTCCTCTGTTCGTGGTCGTCGTCGCGGTCGACACAGGAACCCAGCCCGGACCGCTCGTATTACATCAAGTTGTTGCGTTGGGTACTTGCTCGCCGTCTACATGACGGAACACTCGCCCTCTTGTTGCTTGCCGATCTTGCTGCGAGAAATACGCTCGCGCTGTCGGGGTCCGTTCTTCCCGGCGCGCTTGAGGTCTTCGAGCCGCTCACGTGCCTTGGGGAAATCTTGGGCTGTGAAAAGGGGTCAGCAAACATGCTCCGTCATTGGTACCATCACACTTACCAGCTGCTCTCCAGTACCATCGCTTTGCATCCTCCATGTTGGCCGGCACACCAATGCCCACCTCGGTAAAGTAACCCATCGCGTACTCAGCCTTGGCCAGACCGGCCGTGGCGGCCTTGCGCGCCCACAGATATGCCTCTGTGTCGCTCTGCTGCAGGACATTATCGGTGCCGGTGAGATACCATCCACTCAGTGACAGCTCGGACTGGTGCTCGCCTTGCTGAGCTGCGCGGGAATACCACATGATGGACTGCCGGGGGTCAACAGGGCAGCCCATCAAACCGTACTCAAATGCGCAGCCGAGACGGTATTGGGAGAATTTGTAGCCGAGGTCGGCCGCCTGTCGGAACAGGGAGAAGGCCTGGGCCTCGTCCTTGACAATTGCATCGCTGGGAGCTGCAGATTCGTAGAGCAGACCCAATTCGTGCAATGCGTGGGGGTTCTCCGCGTCGGCTCGTTCAGCAGCCCGCTTAAGCCATCCGACAGCCTCGCGAGGGTTCTTTGGCTGGCCAAGAAGCCCCTTGAGCAATATCATGCCGACCTTGTACATGGCAGGCGTGTCGCCGAGCGTGGCGGCTCTCTTATACCACTGAATCGCCTTGAGGGGATCCTTTCTCGTGCCGCCACCCTCCTCGTGGCCAATCTCACAACACACTGCGGTCCTGTACGCCGCAGCCGCATGTCCGACCTTGGCAGCCGATTGGTACAGCGTGAAAGCCTCCTTGTTATCAGGCTCCAGTCCAAATAAACCACGGCCTAGGCAGTCGGCGTAGAAGAACATGGCCTCAGCGTTTTGCGCGTTCGACAGCTTCTTGAGAATCTTGTTGGCGTCGGCGAGGTATCTCTCGCGGGCACGAGTCTTCATCTTCGGATCGGCAAGATTCGGGGCCAGAACGTCGGCAGCTTCTACCAATCGCTTCGCCAATCTCATGGCGGTCTCTTGATCGTTCGGTGTTGACTTGACAACCTGGCGCAGGCGCTCCAGCTCTTCCTGGGTTACCGGTGTTGTCTCTTGGAGCGAGGCCTTGCTCGGTTGCTGAGGGAGCATTTGCTGTTGTGGCGGAGGTGCACCGCCAGGTCCAGCGGGGGGTGTCGGTACATGTACGCCCGGGGCGCCCGCGTAATTGCGCACAGGGGCGGGCTTGTCATTCATATTGACCATGGAGTTGGGCATATGACCAGGTCGGACTGGAGCCGGATGAGATGGCAGAGTATCGGGGAGTCGATTGGGAGAGGGTCCCTGGGGCAGGCCAGGACGCCCCATCTGCGGCTTCTGTGGTTGGTCCCAACCGTTGGGTTGATGGTACACGTCCTGGTAGCCATTGCCCAATGGCGGCATTGGGGGAGCGTCGCCGGCCATCTCAAAGACGGCCTGCTGTGACTGTCTGAGATCGGGTTGCGATTTGGTTCGGCTCATTTCCGGAACGCGCTTAGCGCCCGGCTGGGTGTGCTCGGCGATGCCTGGTCGCATGTGCTGTTCAAAAGAACCACGAGGAGCATGCGAGGGCGCGCCGTTGTATTCAGGAGCATCATGGTGGCCGTAACTGGCAGCGCTCTGGTTGCTCATGCGAGAAGGCTGGTAATAGGCGTCGTAGACATCGCCGAACGACGCCCTAGTATCCCGGTACCCGTCCTGATCGCCTCCGTACTCTACACCGTAGCCTCCATTCTGAGGGGGTAGCGGCTGCTGCTGCTGCTGCTGCTGCTGCGGTGGAGGCATCGGGTTCGGAGGATACATACGCTGCGGTGGCGGCCGATTTCCTTGCGCTGTTGAAGGCCGAGGGGGAACACCGCCCCGTGGCGGTCCTCCCGGTCCATTATATGTGTCCTGGCGTGGCGGAGGCCCGCGTCGTTGTGCTTGCTCGTTTACCGGCATAGTCATGCTCCGAGAAGGGGGGCCGAAGTCGCCTCTCGGAGGCCCTTGCTGGCCGTAGCCGTCTCCTCGGAAGTCTTGCCCATAGCCCGGATCAGGTCCCCGCCGTGGGTCTGGGTAGCCACGGGGTGGTGGCGCTCTGCCATTTGGAGGTCCACCAGGAGGGCGTTGTTGGACAGGCTGCGACGAGATATCGATTCCGGCCATCTTGGTCAGAATCGCATTCTCAGCATCTAGGTCCGTCTTACGGCCCTGCCCTGGGAATGACGGGAAAGCGCCACCGCCGAATCCTTGGGTTCCAGGAGGACTTATCGGTGCGTGGTCCTGCGGTCGGGAGCGACTTGCTGGCAACTAGTCAGCATATAAGGGCGCAAACAAGCAGATGCGCAACTCACCGACAGGATCCGAATTGGCCGATCGCTCATATGGAGCGGGACGACCGCCTCGACCCATGGGAAATCCTCCTCGGCCTCCAGGACCGCCACGAGGCGGGTATCCGCCGCGAGCACCATCTGCCGTCGGAGGGCGTGCGATGGGACCACTTCTTCCCATTTGAGGCGGTCGTCCTCCTCTTGGCGGGCCATTGGGCCCTGGCCCTGGACCACCACCATAGTAATCCTGTGGCGGGTAGCCTTGGTTCGGCGGCGGACCTCTGGCCGCGTAGTTGGGGTCCTGGTACTGTCCGCCATAACTTTGGTCGTAGCCTCCATCATCGTAGTAGTCGTAGCCATATCCATCTTGCTGATAGCCGTCATACTGCTGAAGAGGGCCCCGCTGCGCGGGCGCAAGGCCGGGCCCGGGCCCGGGGCCAGGACGAGGCGCGGGAGGGCCACCGCCGTAGGGACGCTGACCCGGATATCCTGCCATCGTCTACTATGCCGCCGCTTCTCGTGTCGAAACCGTGCCGTCGACTTGTCGATATGAGTGGCGCAATCTGCGAGTATCGTTCGGGTGTCTTTGGGGGTTATGTTGAGGTCAAGGTAGGCGGTTCGATGTCAGGAAAGTGCCGGCTTTGGTATCTCCTGGACTGCTCAGGATCGCACAAGGTCACCGTAGATGAGAAAATAAGGTATAGCTCCACAGCTTTACAGAATTGGACGAGCTACCACAGGCGCATAGCTGACGTTGTTGAGAAGGCCAAAGGTTGGCGGGGGTTTGTGGTCTTGTATGCTGGGATTCCGCACGTTTCGGCTCAATGTTGATCGACAGTTTCGGCGGGCCACGCTATGCGCGAGAGCGGACGATTCGACTTGGTTTCCGTGACAAGAGAACAGTCCACTGCAATTTCGGGGGGGTTCGGTGCGCAAGGCGGAGTGAGCCAACTTCGAAGGGGAGTGGCAACCAAGCGAGAATAAGAGAAAAAAGGAAAGAATAAGAAAGAAAGTAGAGCGGCGCGTTGGGCAACGCCGAGTAAGGTAGAAAGGTCAATAGATCAACCGTAAAGGGGAGATCGCAGGTGTTTCCAGAACACGGCGTCTATTGGTGGCAGTGACGGATTGCGGCAGTGGGGATGCAATGTTGATGCTGGAGGGGGTTGGGGCCTTTGGGCCGAGCTCGTCTGGGCAGTTGTTATGGCCGTGCCGCTCAAGGTCGGGAAATGCGTGCCTGGTGCAACTTGCTGGACTTTAAGGAGAGTGAGTGGTAGGAGGTATTCGTAAAAGGTAACGAGGTAGAGAGCGAGGAAGAGGTCTGGCTCATGCACGCGTCCACACCCCCAAATGAGCGACGTGTGTGCGGTGCGGTAAGGTACCAGGTAATAAGGTAAGGTATCCGTACGGAGGTACGGGTGTGTGGATTGGACGAGTGGGAGGGAACTGGAAAGCGCAGGAGGCGCTGTCGGATGCGGTGCAACTCGCAGGTGAACCAAGACAAGGCGGATGACTGGGGGAAGGAGGATTTTGACTGGACTGGGCGGGATGCGTGAACAGGATTGGGTTGTTGGACGAGGTCGGGACGGGTACCTCGATTCGCGCATGCAAGGCACGGGGGAAATAGGTACCTTTTGGCAGAGTGCAGAGCGCAGAACGCAGAGGGACGTGGGGACGTTGTGTCACGCTTTTCCAGGGTCCCCGGTTGCGAGGCGTTCCTGCGGCGGTTGTCAAGGCAGGTGCTCCCACCGCGGCATCGCTCCTTGTATCTGCAGACTGCAGGTCATGTAATTAGGTACTCCGCACCTTTTCTGGGCAGAGCACCACAATTATACGTTTCCTCGTGAATCAGGCAGGTCATTGAAGCACTTGTACTAGCGAGTTGGATTGCCTTCAGGAACCTTTAGCAAGATACACTCGGCTACGGCACTTTAGAACCGCGAGCTGCGTCTTGTCTGTTGCAGAAAACAAGAACAAAATGAGGTCCCTGAGCAACAGCAACAAAATGACGACAGCGTGTTTGAGAAGGCGCCTGCCGGGGCCGTGTCCTTTCCCATTGATGTTGCAGCTGCTCCTGTTCCGATTTGTGATTTGGCCATAAATTTACAGAGGTAATTACTAAGTATCGAACCATCTCTTGTCAACACCATGCCCTGAGTGTGTAAATACCAGTATTAACACCGCTTCGACGCATCAAACGGCGAACATGATTGGAATCTCTTCAACATCACCTTCTTCAAAGTACCCTCCGTCGTTACATCTTGTCTTTTCTTGCCTCCTGGCAAGATGGTTTCAATACCAGAGACGGAGCTCACCCATCCGATACGACGCTACTTCGGTACTTGCGCTACTGAAGCAAGCAATAAAGTACCTCACTAAGGCAAGGTACGGAAGCAGCGTTCGCACTGGCGCCGCTAGCTCGAGGTTACTCTGCCTGAATTTGCAGACGGAGGAAGGGGACACTGGCACCCTGTGGCACACTGGGAATTCCTTCAGAAGTTCAAGCGCATTGGAATAGACGGGATCCAACCAAAGCACGGCGCTCGACCCATGCCAGCCTGTCCGTTACATCGACGAATACAACAATATTAATCTTTTCCTCTGCGGCTTATTTTCTCTGGGGCCTGCCGCGACCCGCCCTCAGCTAATCAACCGGATAGATTACACGTTCTGATCGAAAAACCGACCGCCTCTCATCAAATGCCTGGGTATTGGATGGTCACCGCTGCGAGAGAGAGGATATCCCGGATCAGTTGGGCAACGATGCCTGAGCCGCCTGTACCCTCTCTCTTTTCTTCCCTCTCTCCAGCGAGGTACACCATGCTCCTAGACAGCCGCAGGGCGAAGCCCTCACAGGAAAGGTTCATCCGAGCGCTACAACGAGGGTCTTCCCGGCGTCGCGGCTTGGAACTGAGGTCATGGCCACGGTAAGGCACGGTACATTACTGGGTATCCGTACTCCGTCACGTCCGTATGGTTGGACCCATTGACTCCACGCTTCACAGCTTGAACATTCCACAACCCATTTCCCCCCACACCCGTTCATTCACCTGCGAACAAAAAGGAAGTCGGTCCAGCAAACTAACAATGGAATGTCACAATTGTCTTTAGCAAGTGATTTGCGCAAAAGCTATACCGTTTCCGTCTTCGTCGTCACGAGGCAAATAGGACCAGAGACATTTCAACCTCGATCGGGAACCTCTACAGCAACACCCCAGAAAAGCTTCATCCGACAACCTCTCCATTTTTGCTCATTGCATTATTTTTCAGCCACCACAAGCGATGCAGTGTTGAGCCCTAAGCAAAACGACGCTGATCAGGCATGTCGCCTGCTCTCACCTGACTACCTGGCCCGGGTCGCACAATGTGTCTTATTAAGACGCAGGGATCAATAGCATCCCCCTAGGATCCGTTGAACGAGCATTGCTGCATTGCGTTCCGGCTCCGCGTCTTTCTTGGATACACACAACCAGAGCGCTGTATCAGAAACTCCCCAGTGGCAAACCTGATTGGCCTGTTGCCCCTTTTGAGTCTGCTGCTCCCATGGAGTCTGCCCTTTGGGGGTCCAGTATTATTACGCGTTAGCCGTCAGCCGTGAGCATCAGGGGCCCGGCTGCTATTCGGCTCCTGTTCACTCTTCTTCGAAACAAGAAGCAATATATGAGGAGAGTCCGAGGATAACTATATTCCCAAGGATCGAAAACCGAAAGAAGCAAGGGCGTGGAAACAGTCCAGGCTCCTGTTGAACCCCTTCACCCCGTCTTCGGGTGTGTCTGGTATATCGACGAGACCCTCGACGAGACGAGGGGCAATTAGGTTCGCAGAGTCTCTGTGCGCCGAGCCTGTCCGCGACATTTCGTCTCATCTCTTTCGCTTCCCGTCGACTCCCGTCTTGTTGCCCGGAGCGCGGGCGCTGGACTGCTATTGGCGGAACGGTTGCGGTAATCTTTCAGTGACAGCAATGCCTATTCATGCAGTCACCCCGAGGCAGCGCCGCTAGTCTATCCTCTGCGTTGCGGCATTCCTTGTGACTTGAAAGTACGCCATCCGGCGGGCAACTCGATCCCTCTATAAGACCCTCTAGAGGGACAATTAATCTCGTTGTGACGGAGTCTTTGCAGCGTTGCTATTCGTCGATGGGATATCAGCCTCTCTGGTCACGCTCAGGAGGCCTCTACCCTATAGTATTGCTTTACGACGGTCGGCTTCGTCGCCTCCACTTCTTGACCACCTACAATGTACGGAGTGGAAACGACCAAGGTCGAATAGGAAGGACGTTCGGCCCGGTCAACGCACGGCGGTGAGGTGGATTGGGGCATTTCGTCAGCTCCCGTCCCATGAAGCGTTTTCCAGCCCGCCTCGCAGGAAGGGCTGAGCGGCCAATACCGGCATCTCCATGTGGGGTTCATGGCTTTAATCCTCAACGGTCAAATCACGATGCATGTGAACGATCCGACGCGTGGAAGATGCTACGCCCCTGAGGACGGAGGCCTTTTGTTTCTTTTGCCACGGCAACAGGCATTGGCTAATCGTGATCGAATCCAGAGACTGCTGCGCCGTCGTCGCTAATGAACTAGTTCGCCGGCATATGGGTTTCTGATAGGCGGGCAGTAACTGACTTGGTGTTGCTCTCTCTGGGAATATCCCACCGCTACTTGCGGGGGTTGGTGCTCGATTTCGTCCTGTCAATGTGAAGGGAGCACGGGAGGCGTCTCCTTGCGGTCCTGCATGCCGATCTGGAGCGTTGTCCGTCTCCAAGATGGCTGCGATATCGTCCAACCACGAACATTTTGTTCGACGTTGGTGACAATAAGCACAGCCCCCTCGGGCATGTAACCTTCCGCTTGCGCCATGCATGCAGAGATGCGCTGGGAAGATGAGGGCTGGTCTGTTGGTTTGGCGATCACGGAAAGCTACTGGTGTGCCACACTTTCCAACGGACTTCAGTTCAGGTCTTGTTCGCATTGGTGCTTGAGTTTCTCAGCAGACGTGGATGAGAGCTGATGCTAAACAGAGAGCACCAGCCACACCCACCCCTGCATGGACCACTGTCCGCCACTGACCTGGAGCTTACTTAAGTAAAATGCGGCAGCTTCCCACCGCCTTCCACAAAGGGTCGGAGCCGGGAGATCGCCAATCAAGCGCATCAGGTTCGTCATCGATTAAGAAGGTTGCCTCTGTCGCAAAGTCCGACCTCCAGCCTCCAGTGCCGGAGCTTTGGCAGATTACCACATTTTACCTCCAATCACCCCTGCATCGCACAAACTCAACCATCATGGCGACAAAGAAGGCTACGAACTGGAAGTTGTGGGGAAAGATGCTGCTTGGGTACGTCGAGACTCCTGTAGGTCTATAGCGAACGACGGACTGACAGATGGGCACAGTGGCGGAATCTTTTGCGTTGGCGGTCCGGCCTTCACCATGTGGGTGTCGCCGACAGAGGAGGAGCTCTTTAAGAGATACAACCCTGAGCTGCAGGCGAGGAGTCTGGCGAACCGCGAGAAGACACAGGAGGAATTTGACCAGTTCGTCACAAAGCTGAAGGAATATTCCAAGTCGAACAAGCCGAGTGCGCATATGACAACTTGAGACACGTGGGGGAATGGAAAGCTAACACAAACCAACAGTTTGGACGGTTCGAGACGAGGATATCGAGAGACAAAAGCAGGCACGGGTGTATGAGCAGAGGAGGAAAGAGGCTGAACTCAAGGCGCAGCAAGCGGCGATGCGCAAGGAGTCGGGTATGTCGGATGACTTGGACTGATGTTGTGTCATTCGAAGAACGACTGTACTATATCAATGTGGAAACAGAGGGTCTGGGATTATGCCATGCGTGGCTGTACAACCATGAAAGATACCATACCGACCTCTGAGGGTTGCTTTCAGGCGTTTGAGGGCTCGAGGATACTAGGATGACTTTACTGAGATGCATAGTAATAACGTTGCATGCTTGAATTAAACGTCTCAATCCCAGCTTGACGAAGCAGACGTGCCAGTATGTACCTCATCTGGGGGCAGTGATTGTCATTGGGAAAGTGAAGACAATCAGGCCTCTGCAACAACACTCGGAAACAAAAGCCGAAAAGCTCATCGTCCAGTCCGCCCCACCGAACACGGTGAGCCCTCGGTGAAGCAGGAAAAGGAACGTACCTCGGCACATACTATTTCCGTAAGCGAAGAAATTCTTGGCACGCACAAAACCTCCATCAACGCATCACCCTCGTCACTCAGAGCGCAAAGAGCCGGCTTCAGCCTTGTGCTAGACAATAACGCGTGACGGACGGACGAATCACGGTAAGTATCAACTTAGTAATTTTCTCCTTGTCCTGGGGCCTGCACACACAGACGGGTGGGAAAGAGGGGGGCACAATATGCGTGTGGTCGTAGCTCCCGTCCCTTCGCCTGAGGGGGGTCGGCCGGCGGCTGCCCGCCCGGGTTTTTCCCACCTCCATACCACACATTTTTGCTAATTGCCCTGGGACGACCGCACAGTATCAGCTTCTCTTTCCCCCACCCGCAAAACCAGCCAAACCGACCTACCCCCCAAACTCGTCAATTTTCGAGCCATCTGCCCACCATGTCGGACGTCCAGGAACGCCTTAAGAAGCTCGGCGCCTCCGCGCGTATCGGTAAGTCTGATTGAATTCTTTAACTTTGGCATCCAATGACTTTATGCTGGTGTTATGCTGTTGGAATGAAATTGGTAGCTAATATCCGCGATGCGCAGGGTATGTGTGAACCTCCGAAAATTGACCCCTCATTTTTACCCTTCCCTCATCGAGAACCGCGAAATATCAAAAGATCAAAAAAAAGACAAAAACAAATCAACACTCAAAGACACTCCGAACCGCCATGGCGAATTTTTATCCTACAAGAGAAATGATGACTAACGTATCGATGTTTCGCCCGACGATAGCGGCAAGGGCACTCCCCGCCGCAAGATGAAGCGTGCGCCCGCGCGGTCCGCCGCCGACGACAAGAAGCTCCAGGCCGCCCTGAAGAAGCTCAACGTCCAGCCCATCCAGGCCATCGAGGAGGTTAACATGTTCAAGTCCGACGGCAACGTCATCCACTTTGCCGCTCCCAAGGGTAAATGACCACTATCACCATCATCATCACCCTCCCCCGATCCGCCTGTACCTCCCACCGGGGGATACCTCTGCCCTCCCATCCCTCACCCACCAAGAAGAGTCGAGGACGTATGCTAAGATGACGTTTTACCCTTTACCACAGTCCACGCCGCCGTCCCCGCCAACACCTTCGCCATCTACGGCAACGGTGAGGACAAGGAGCTCACCGAGCTCGTCCCCGGCATCCTCAACCAGCTCGGCCCCGACTCCCTCGCCTCTCTCCGCAAGCTCGCCGAGAGCTACCAGAACATGCAGAAGGAGGGCAAGGATGGTGAGGAGGACGACATCCCCGACCTGGTCGAGGGTGAGAACTTTGAGAGCAAGGTCGAGTAAAGGCAAGACACATTGAAAGAAGATGGATTGCCGAAAAAGATCAATTAAAAGAAAAAAGCTCCAACCAAACAGTTCTTCCCACACACCCCTTTCTCCAACTTTATTTAGCCTTGGAGTTTTTGAGAGACAAGGAGAGAGATTTGATCGAAACTGCCCGGGGGTTCTGTGGATTACCTATCATCTATGAACGAGCGTGTGGGTTTAAGGAATGGGAAAAATTTAACGATACAAACTTGACTTCCAACGCAAAAATCGATCGATACCAAAACGCTCATTCGTGCCCCCCGGCGGTTGTCACTGTGTCCGAAGATGACATCTCAAGAAGGCGATGGGAGTGCAAGCTCTGGGAAAACGCGTGAGGCTCATTATTCAAGCCCTACCCTGAGCCATATCGGTTTCTCTGCACAGTGAGCAATGCTAAACCCTCGGTCACGGAACGAGATGAGATGTTGAGTTGTGGCAATATGCATAGTCAAAATGACTTGGCATCCTTCGATTGAGTCGCTCGTGTGCCTCAATCTATGTAATATCGTAACGAGTCCATCCAACCTACAACCTCGCAAAGTCCTCGTCCCCAACATTCACAACCCACCCCGCCAATGCCACTCTCCTAATAGCCTTCTTGACCTCACGCCGATCCGCCAGCATCTCCCCGCCCTTCACCAAGCCATACGTATCAACATCCAAAGCCTGACGCAGCAGATGCCCGACCTCAACATCCTCGCCCTCTAACCGCTCAGCAATCGCCGCCGTCAGCTCCCACATCCTCCGCCTCGACACCAGGCTCGCCCCCCGGACGTCGAACGCCCTGCGCCCCTGGAGCACGCCCCCCATCGTGCCCTCGTCTACCCCGCCATCACGAGTCCACGCCGCCGCCAGGTTACTCGCCGCGATCTTCTCGGCTCCTATTCTCCCCCGTACGCTCTTCTTGGAGAACTCGAATTCCCTCGTCGTAGTGCGCACCTCGAACGGCGAGAACCGGTACCCGCCGCTCCACCGCGGCATCCCAGGCGCCGTCGCGTCAGCGGGGACGTCTAACAGCGCCCTCATCCGTCCCCTTTCTGAAAAGGCTCGCTCGCAGCCCGCGGCGGAGTACTCCGACGCCGGCAGGATGAGGGACGAGATGTAGGCGTTGCCCGGGTGGATCAGCAGCGAGATCAGCGAGGCAAGGAGGGAGGTGCACTGTTTCAGGGCGAGCTTGTCGGAGCACGATTTCGACATTGTGGGGGGCGCATCGCCGCGAGCTGGTTTGCGGCGGACGATACCTAGTTGGGAGAAGTAGGCGCGTCCGGGGAGAGTTTCGACGTCTGTCGTCCTGGGAGCTGGAGAATTGGTGCTAGAAGGGGACGAGGAGGATGGGCGTAGTTCCCAGGGCGAGGCGTCTTCTTGCGCCGCCATGGTGAGTTCCATGCTGGCGTCGCCGCAGGGGGCTTCGGAGCAGTACATGTGTAGCGTGACGCCGTCCCTGATGGCGAAGGGTTGGGGCGAGGCGGTGGACACCTCGGAGGGATCGCGCCTCGTGATGATGTCTGAGGAGGAGGTGATGGTAGTGCCGCCCTGCGAATGGCTATCGCATTCGTCTAGGAGGTAGCGGTTGAAGGCGCGGATGGCGAGGACCTCGGCGTGCCAGTCGTGGAGGGCGTTTCCCTTTGCCAGGGGGAGTTTGCTGGCCGGGAGACATTTCATGCCCGTTCTGCGGTTTGTGTTAGCCAGTTGGTCATGGTTGGGTTCTTTGAAATGGAATGATGTTTGATATTACTACGGATCATGGAAGCTACTAGGAGTATGGCCCATGTAGAACATCATGGACTGAACAAGACGAGATCCGACGTCTTCAACGTGTATCACCATGAATAAAAAACTAGACATGCGGTCCAGAGCCCGCTCACATGACCATCTTACTTACGCGAGTGAGAGACACGTCAAGATACCATCTTTCTCGGCGACGATGCCGCTCAGGGGAACCCATTCATGTAGCCCATTGTCTCTGACCTGGGGCCTGCGTTTCGCAGGCAGTTTCTGGAACTGCCGCAGGACCGCGTCGGCAATCTGATCAGGTTCGGTTGGCATTTTCAGCGGCCGTGGTTTGCTCATCAGCGGTCTTGTCGCCTTCAGCCAGGCTCTCATCACCGCTATCTCTTTTCCATTTTTGCGCAGGCATGAGCGTGTGTCGCGGATCACCCTGTTCAACTTGCACCTAAGAGTGGGGTCTTCTGGACTGTGCCATAATACAAGCCACAATTCATTCGCACAAATGTGGCGCAGCACCAGTCGCTACCAGGATCTGTATCGGCAATGACTATCTCCACGTGACACCTGCGCCAGCCTTCCACTGGACCCACTATTCGTTCCGTCCGCGTAGGGTTGACGCCCACTAGGCTATTCTACCTTCCCACGACGAATTTCCCAACCAGAGTCGAAAATTGTAGATTCTCGCGAAGAGTGCCAGCCTGGTCTTACCCTCCCCTTCCCGAACCTTTTGACTTCATCGACAAGTCAGCCAACGTTCGCATTCAATACCGCCAATGTACGTACACTAAATCCCCCCTCGTCCGGTCGACTCTCGATTTCGCTTTTCCCGACCGCTGGCCTAGCGAATGCAACCAACCTCATTCCATTCGAAAGACGCCACTTCCCGACAATTTGCTGGGCCAGACGAGAGAAAACACAAATCGAGGGCCGACTTTTGACAGCATCGCAGTTTCAGCTTTTCGGGCAATTGTTTTCTGACTGATATTTCAAGATGCGCACGTACGACGACACGTTCTCCGGACAGAGAATCTACCCTGGAAAGGTACGATGATTTACAACGCCACCCACCCCTCCCCATCATCTCCGATGTCATCTCTCCCCCGTCGATCGAAGGAACTGTTGAAGCACGGCTGGGGGTAATAGTGGAACTCACTCCCAGATGGATATGGACCAGAAGGGCAACGACCTGGATGAGAGAGAGCAAGCCGGGGGTGACGACGACTGATCGACGGGAAGGGAGAGCTGATGAGAAGGAGTACTCACGGAGGAAGCAAATGGACATGACACAAAAGGGACAACGCGCTGACGAGACTCTGAATATGCAGGGTAAGCTCTACGTCCGTGGTGACTCCAAGATCTTCCGTTTCCAGAACGGAAAGTCCGAGTCCCTCTTCCTCCAGCGCAAGAACCCCCGTCGCATCGCCTGGACTGTTCTGTACCGTCGCCAACACCGCAAGGGTATCTCTGAGGTGAGTGCCAACCTCCCATCTCGCGACGCCGGACATTCAAAGACGTTTTGAATATCTCGAACCCCCCTCCACGCGT
Source organism: Colletotrichum orchidophilum (assembly GCF_001831195.1). NCBI lineage: Eukaryota > Fungi > Ascomycota > Sordariomycetes > Glomerellales > Glomerellaceae > Colletotrichum > Colletotrichum orchidophilum. Next base: position 324,869 of record NW_019172993.1, on the reverse strand, counting down.
CGCGAGTCCCAACAGACCCGAGAGACGGATGACTGACCCCCCACAACAGGAGGTCGCCAAGAAGCGCACCCGCCGCACCGTCAAGGCCCAGCGTGCCATCGTCGGTGCCTCCCTCGATGTGATCAAGGAGAAGCGCTCCATGCGCCCCGAGGCCCGCTCCGCCGCCCGCGCCGCCGCCATCAAGGAGTCCAAGGACAAGAAGACCGCCGATGCCGCCGCCAAGAAGGCCGAGAAGGCCAAGTCCGCCGCCGCCGGTGGCAAGAAGGGCCCCATCGCCAGCAAGCAGGGCTCCAAGGGCGCCGCCCCCAAGGTCCAGGCCCGTACCCGTTAAACAATCGCCTTCTTTTTCACGAGTCTCTTGAGGATGGGAAAAAAAGAAATGGGTTATGGCTTTTCTCTTGACAATGATGAAATAAAAAAAGAGTAAAAACATATCTTGTCGAGACGGCGTGAGGCTGGTGACATGCGGAGCAAAAGAAACGGGCCCTGACCCAACCCCGGCCGAGGCTGACTTCCTCTCAAGCGAGGGGGGGAGGACCTTCTCTCTGGCTGGTGAGGGGAGGGGACACCTGCCGTTTTATAAGAGGAAGAAGGGGAACCTTTTGACAACAACGATGTGGGCATACACACACACAACGACCAGGTTCAACTGATTTGGAGTCGAGGGTCCTTTGTGTGCTTTGACGGCTTTGGTTCTATAACTACACAATCACGGTAGCACGGAATTGCATGGAATTGTCCCACGGGGATTTTTACCAAAGTTTTTAAAAAAAACCTTTTCGTCAGTGGTTGCTTGCTGTTTGAGTTTCCTTCCTGGTGAAAATTTGTTTGGCCATTGCTCGCCAGCATGTGATTTTGATGCAAACAGGTTTGTGGCAGGGAAGCTTCGACATGAGAAGGGAGTTTCGAGGGCGTCGAGGGGATGCATTGAGATTCTTCACTGAGCCCAATCTGCCATACTCTTTTCTCGCGAGGTCTTTGAAGATCAACTTGGAGCTATCTTTTGGTCCATTTCATCTCCCGTCAAGGTAGGGCGCTGTAGGAAACATCTGCTTGAGATACTCGAAACACAAAACACCGCCATAATCACGCTCGCGAGGCTAGTGAGCCGAGTGACCCTTTCCACATCCCGCGGGGCATTTTACTCGTTGTCACGTTTCCTCCCCATCATCGGACTCGTCGGACGAGACTCTGCCAGAACGGTCATCTGTCACGACCTAATCAGTATGTTCCAGAGATGTATAGATGACACAACCGGTGATTTTGTTGGGAATGGTTGGCAATGATGTGTCTCATGTCCCATTCTCACATGACTAAGATTCCTTCCTCCTTCATTCCCCCATGATCACGACATTGAGTATTGCTCCGACCTTGCAAAACTTAGCACTCCCTCATAACCTCCACCATCAACCTGTAAGCGTGTGTGTATATGAACACTGCATCCACATCGTGCCCGTCGAAAAAGCAAGATACATATACACATAATCTACGCAAACAAATACTTGATCCAGAGGAGACCTGTCAGATTGCCAACGGCGACACGTCAACGCAGCTCCATGCGGAACCATCGTGGTTCCCTTCCGTCTCTCCCCTCCGCGGCATTTTCGCATCTCCCTGGAAGGCCTTCTTCTTCTCATCGTCTCATACAACATCGCATCATGCCAGTCACGTCGAATATGGATATAAAAAACGGCATGAATATGACAAATGTTTCATGAACCATTCATTTACTCTAATTCTAATAAGTGGAAGAGTATTTCTACTGAAAGAAATCCCCGTCTAGCGAAAGTTCAATTCTATGGACTTTTGTCTAAACGCGCAAAGTTTCCTTTTTCTCTCTTCTTGTTCTTCGTCTTTGAAAGAGTCCATATCTTGGTTTCTCAAGAGGCATTTCTCATCATCAAAAAAAAAAAGAGACCGCCCAACGCAAAATGTCATTAATCTGTAGTTCTGTTCATAAGAACAACTCTTTTACAGAGCCTTGAGAACGGGCTCGGCGCCAGAGACCTCGAGGCCCTGGAGCTCAGTCTCCTTCTCGGCGTAGACGACCTTACCGTGGTCAATGACGATGGCGTAGCGGGCGGTGCGCTCGCCGTGGTTCCAGCCGATGGAGGTGGAGAAGGCGGCGTTGGCGTCGGACGCGAAGACCTGTGTGAGGCAATTTGTCAGCTTCAATTGTGTTCTTTCCTTTTCTTATGACGTGTATGCAGCGCGACGAATGTGGATTGGGGGGGGGAGGCGATGAGGAAGAGACCACGGGTGAGGTGACTTGAGCGTATCGTGGTATCATGTTGAGACTCTTTGCCCCCCCTTGAGGAGGGGCAGAGTGGGGGGTGGGGGGGGGGCGGCGGCGTTTATCGGAGTCGGTGAGGGAGCTCCACGGAAAGAGGGGGAGGGGTAAACAACAGCACAGCACAGCTAAGCAAGCTACTTGCTGGCGAAGAAAACACGTGGAAACCGCCGAAGAAGAAAAAAAACGATGAAGAGCGCAAAGACTAAACAGAGCCGGGGCAAACTCACAATGAAGTCGTCCTTGATGTTGTTGGCCTTGCCCCAGCCGGACATGACAAAGGGGTCGTTGTAGGCGAGGAAGATGACCTGGTCGACGCCCTTGGCCTTGAGCTCGTCCTTGTGCTCAATGTAGCCGGGCAGGTGGGAGGCGGAGCAGGTGGGAGTGAAGGCACCGGGGATGGAGACGATGACGACCTTCTTGTCCTTGAACTCTGTGAGACGCCGTAGAGTAAGCAAGACTGTCTTTCGTGATGGCTAAATCGACAGAGTTGGAAAATTAAAATAAAAAAGACTTACCCTTGGCGGTATCGTACTTGATGGGGATACCGCAGACCTTGAAGTCGGCAGTCTCCTCCTGGTGTGGGATGTACTGGAAAGCAACGTTCTCGGGGAACGGCTCGCCGACCTTGAGACCAGACATTTTGATGTTTTTGGGGAGGGGGTTTTGAAGAGGAGTGGTGAGAAAAGGGTTGATTGAGGTTTGGGAGTGTGTTGGTAGAGTGTCGTTGAAGAGTGGAAGGAGGGAAAGGGAATCAGATAAAGGAAAGAGACGGGTGGTCAGAAGCAGTAGGCCGAATTAGTAGTGCGCGGGACATCGAGGGATCGCCGAGTCAGGGTCCCAAGCGCAATTCTGCGAGCTTCCAGGGAAGTGGAGCTCGTGATGATTTGTATTTGAGATACGGATACTACGCTCGTTAGGCGCGGGGCGACCACTCCTTCCTGGGACCACCGCCGACCATCTCAGGCAGAGCCGGCTGCAAAACCCTTTTGTGACGAAATACAAGTGGGCAAAAGTGCGGACCACGGGGGGACCTACCGTTGCACTAAGGAAAGACTCGACGGTTTGATTTGTCTCGGAGTTCTGGTGAGCTGTCTTGTTTGCCCGCTTTCGCTTTGGAAAGCCGATGCCGTAATGCAAAGTCTCCTTTTCCCTGGCAGATAACAACAGCGCCTACCCAAGATAGAGTACGGACGTGACGGGACGTGGCAGGAGGTACCTTGGGTGCCTGGAACTCTGATAACACCAACATATGGTATGCGCACCCTTTCGGCCCACTGCGCGACATGACGCAAGACCGGGAATTTATGCCGCGTCCGTTTGGGCTCCGATCCCCGGCCTCTCTCCCCCGGTGGGGGGAGGGGCGACTAGGGCCCCTCTCGGCCGTCCGAGCATCCAGGCTGTCGGCCTTTTGTCAACGTCCTTCGGAGTTACTGTGCCAAGAGCCTGGACTCTGAGAGGTTTTGTCATCATGGCGAGGTCCGGGTGCCCGCCATCCGACGTCACGACTCTGATGTCGCGTTCGTTGGCGTGCAGTGCAGGTGGTACAAGTCGTGTAACAAGCGCTTCTCTGTTTTCTTGACTTAACCGTCCGAAGAACCAGCTGTCGGGACCCGGGACAGTCGACCGGCCAGTATTCGATTCACAACGTCAGAGTGCACGCCAACGCGGCTCTGTATGCTCAGCTAAGCAGCGGCGCCGGCATCACCCGTTGAGCATCACTACCGCGCTCTTTCCGAGAGTCAACCGAAGTTTGAAAGATGCATTGAGCTCAAGTCAAATTTGTATTTCTCAGACCGAGCTACAAAGTCCAATTCTCAAAATTTCTGTGCCACATCTGATGTCATTCCGCAAGAGCATAACCCGCGGCGTTTGTGAAGGGCGCTGGTGACAGCTGGGAAAGCCCGAACTCCGGGAAGGACTGTGCCTGTGATTGGCTGCATCGTCCGTTGCTTCATGGTGTATCCTCTTCAACCGTCGACATCAGCAGCCGCATAACTGAGGTGTTCATAACCTCTTTCCATCGCCATCGTTGAAATTGAATACATTAGGCTCAAGCATCACCACTGCCAGCGCTACATTTTTTGAACACTGTTTGAATCATGGCCAGCCAAGACGAAGCCAGACCACCATTCCCGCCCTTCACCGAAGAAACGGCGAGGACCAAGGTGAAGGCGGCTCAGGATGGATGGAACTCAAAGTCCGTGCCCCTTGTTTACTGACGCAGGCACCGACTTACATCACCACAGGAACCCCGCAAAATTGAAGATGGCTTATACGCCCGACTCAATCTGGCGCAACAGGGACACATTTCTCCAAGGTCGGGATGAGATCGAGCAATGGCTCACCAAGAAGTGGGAGAGGGAGAATGGCTACCGGCTTCGCAAGGAGTTATTCGCCTTTACCGACAACAAAGTGAGTTCCCCAAAGTCACCGTCGACCCCCAGCTGTGACTGCGCTTCAGAGGAACTACTGACCATTGAAATTAGATTGCTGTCCAATTCTGGTATGAATGGCATGATGAGTCGGGTCAGTGGTGGCGGACGTATGGCCTCGAGGATTGGACCTTTGCTGAGAACGGGCTCATGCGCAAGAGACAGATGAGTGGGAACGATGTCAAGATTGAAGAGACGCAGAGGTGGTTTCGGCACGGCGTCGATGTGAATGCCGTTGACATCTCTGAGCGGCACTGGTAGGTTGTTGGCTCCATAGCGCGACTGTGACCGTGTCGTGTCCCCTGAGCCAAGACATAGTCTGAATTGGAAAGACCCGGATCCTTTCCATAGACCAGTACAGCATGACTTCCCAATGGTTCATGTTGTGGCTCATGTTGTGGCTCATGTTCCAGGCGGCAGGAACTTTTGTCTTGAAGGTATGACTTCAAAGGTTTGTCGGCTGATACTTGTGTCTCTATCGAATAGACTCACTTAATTTGAGATTAGCATCGCAATTTTGAAGTGGTGTCTTGAGGTGTGTCGAAATATCATCGACCAGATGTCTAGTGGAACAGCCACATGTCCTGTCAGAGTGTAACATTCCACTATGGTAACCAAGCCCAAGATACGAGAGACAGGTGGAAAGAATGTGACCAGCAATTCGCCCACGAGAGATTCGCGAGTTCTCCACGAGGCAGGAAAGATGCTTGGGCGGTGCTCCAATCTCGCCAAGTCAGTGGCCTCGGGCTAGCACATGGACGACACGCTCTTGACATTGCCGGAAGCGATTGCAGAGAGGAAGGTGATAAAAGTCAACGCCCACGCCAGAGAATTTTTTTAGGTTTTGAGGAAAAAGACGTAGGGGAGATTTAGCGTCGTTCGGTCCAGGTCGCTAAGACCGTGACAGAAGCTTGACGCCACAGGAGATCGAAGAGACGTTGTGAGCTAGGGGGAGAGAGCGGCCCCTGCGCGAGGACGAGATGATCGCAGAAGAACGACCCCAGCAAGCGGTTGACCAAAAAAACCGCACACAATAAGGATGAGACTATTCTATATCCGTAGTATCATAATTTGAAAATTATAATGAACATCTTCAACTTGGTGAAAGTTAAAACGCATTTTCAAAATAAAAGTTTTTCATTAACTATGAACTGTCTTGATCTTGTCGTGTTTTGATATGGTCTTTTTGAGGATACTTGTACAGTGTGAGGGTTTTTTTGTCAATCGCGTGCCCTGTCGAGGATGTAAGAAGCGCTTGAGAGATGAGATCGTCCGAACCTGGTGTCGTTTCAATTCTCCACCAAGACCTTGGGTAGCTTCGCCAGAAGCACTGGACAACAGAGCCAATGTGATTTGTGATAGAAGACTGGAGCCTGCAGAATATCATGCCGCGTTCAGAGCAGTCATGGAGAATCTCATTTTGCGGCAAAATAGGCGAGCCAATGCAGGATGCCGCTGGAAACAAGGCCGGCGATCTCTCCCTCTCGGGCCGGAAGCAGCGTCGCAATCGGGTAACGTGTGACGTTTGGCTCGGCACAGGGGTTCTGGCCACTCGTTGCACCGTCCGTCCCGCTGGAGGGGGGTCGCTTCGACATGCAATGAAAGATTCTCTCAGCTTGGGGACCTGGAGGGCGGCGAGAGGATGCTATCTTGTCTTCTGCACCGGCAGAAAGACTCTGCACCGGCAGAAGCTGCAGTGGATTGGCGAGATTGGAGTAAGACGTGGTCTTTATGAATGCCACAGGTGGCCGATCCGCGAAGCAGAGCTACAGGTACTGAGAGCTGGCTCGATCGGATAGCTGGCTTATCGACGCTACACAGACAAGGCGCTGCCCGGAAGACGGCTGGTACAAGTCTTGAAGGGGGGATGGACACAAAGACTGGCTCGGGGTGACGGCGGCGGCGACCATGGTCGGCGACGCTAAGAAGCTGGAGCAAGCCGTGGTAACAGGCCAAGGCCTTTGGTTTGACAGGTCGCAGGCCGTGACAGGCTGGATATGAGATTTACTCCGGGCTCTGTCTTGATTGGCCGTTGGTCAAAGCAGGGATAGATTAATCGATTGGCCAGGAGACATGATCGAGACGGCGCTTCTTCATCTTGTTCGCAGGGATAGGTCGAAGAGGCTAGCCGTGCCGATATTGCTTTCCGCCTTACCGATCTGGTTCGCTGACGGGGGACCTTGGACCAGCTTGGTGGCCGAGCAGGGAACCATTTTAATGAGGTGATATTTTTGCAAAAAGCAATTGTTGTTTGGGCCTTGTTGAAGGTGGCCTGGGAGGGTGGACGGCATAAATCTGTCTGATCTTTGGATGTTGGGATTGTCGTTGGAATCATCTGATCAGGTTTGCGGGGGAAAGGAATTGGATGTATGAGGCTTCGGATGTATGAAGATTTGAGCAAGATTGGTAAAGAAGCGAAGTGAACCTCGCTCGTGGGAGTCACAACGTGAAGGCAGGTCCAGACTCCATATGAACAATGTACTCTCCGTACATGGTAGGTAAGTAAAGTAAGGTACCTACCTACCTGACGTAGACTCGTACATCGTAAGGTAGAGAGGGCAGGGGCAGGGAAGTATCGTTCCTCGATCTCGGGGAGGATTGTGCACAGACCATCCATGCAGGGGACACTTCCTGCCGTCCACCAATGGTCCGCTCCTTCCTCGTGCCTCCCCTACGGTCTACGGTGCCTGGTCTGGGAGTCTGGGTGCCTGCTAGTTACCTATGTACGGAGTAGGTGCCCGGGTGTGACCCCTTGCCTCTTGTTCCTCTTCCGCCTCCACCTGGGCAGCGTCTTGAGCGTCTTGAGCTTTCTTCTCAACTCCCCCAGTCCTCTCCCAGGTCCGATGGGCAGGCCGATTTCTCATCAAGCAAGCCTACGCCTCTCAGCCATCCTGCGCTTGTGTCGCAGCTCCACCATCTGTTCACAGCCTGCCCTACGCCGGATCAGTTCCTCCTGAGCGCCGTTAGGCGAGCGGTACATCCAAGCCCAAAGCCAAAGTTGACTAGGATTCGCTGTGTGGCCGTGGAAGAGGAGACACTTCCAGGCCCTCCACGATCTGACTTGACGGGCGTGACGGGCTGACGGACTGCAGCCTCCCCAGCACGGAAGCCTTCACCTGATTCCATTGATGAATTCAGCTCGACGGAGAACAAAGAGAGTCCTGCCTCGGTTTTCCCGGACCCGGACCTGGACCTCGTCTCCGTCCACTAGCAGACGACGACGACGGAAACCCTCCATCTTGGGACGCTTGAGGTGGGAGGCGCCGCCTGGTCTCGTCATGGTGCACATCCCTACGGCCGCCGTCTACGCCTCCGTGCCCCGTGCCCGGTCCCCTGGAGAAAGCAGAGAAACGAAAGGATTCGCCCGTGCTTCGCTCGACCTGAGCGAACCTGTATTGCTCACTGTCGTGTTGTTGTTGCTGCGACAACTCGAAGCGAATCACCACCCGATCAATGGCTGACGATATCCCCAAAGACATCACTCATCAGACCGGTCTGAGAAGTTCCAGGCCTTTGGTTCTTCTCTCCATGCCCTGCTCTTGCCAATCTCCTGCAATCTCCCACGCAGTACCCACTCCGTACCCGTCGACTCTGGAGTCTGCAGTGTCGATTTCCCCAAGCAGGGAAGACAAGCCCAGCTGTGAATTGTCTTAGCTGAACAGACGACTTTTACTCGTTTAGGAAAGCCTCGATGCTAGTGCCGGCCACTCCACCAATCGCCACAATGCTGCAAGAGATCGACAGTGATCTCGCCGCTTCAGGAGGTTCGTCACCTCTGGGCTGGTACCAGGTCTGCAATGGGAGAATGGGGCGCTGGTGAGGCGCCCGGTTACTCGACCACCTCCATCGCACTGTCTGCTCTTTGCTCCTGCTCGTCAATCCTCGTTTGCCTGTATGTAAGGGCATCGTAGCTTGGGCCTACACCTTGCAAAGCGCTGTGTTTCCTCGTATTCTCCAAAACGAGAGCCAACGCAGGTAAGCAAGGGCTCGCTGCGCAAACTCTGAAAACCAACGATGCGGATGCTAGCGCTAGTCTTGCTTCTTCTTCTTGTCCTTCAAGCCCACATGCATCCACAGCCATGTCTCTGGCAGTCTCTGATATACAGAAAATGCAGAAACACGGATACTAGTAACTACGCGGTACATCGCCCCCCCTTCCCGTGAGCGCACTATGCCTTCTGCGTCGTCCTTCATGCCTGCCAAGCTTGCCTCAATATCAGCATCACCAAGCAAGACCGAGAAGAAAGCACATCCCTACCTACCACGTCGTTCCCACCCGTCCGCATTCCGCTAGAAAATAACAAACGTCCGGACGATTCACCCATCCCCAGTCCCAAAGGAACCCCGGCCAAAGGTCGATTTTGCACTTTCTGGATTGGCCCAGCTTCAGCCCTCTCCGTCTACGGAAGCCAGTCAAGGTCGAGCAAACTAGTCTTTCCGTCGCAAAGTGTGTGGGGTCTGGCCATCGTCCTGCCCGTCAGCCCTTGACTCCCGAGATGTCTGGGCACGGGTTGACAGCCACGCCTGCGTTTCTCCTCTCATTGCTATATCAGTCTCCCTGTGCCCTCACCCGGTTCCGCCGTTCCTTCACCTCCAAGTGTAGTTGTGTTCTACGCTACTCCCAGACCCTCCCCCCCTCCCCTGGCAAAGCGAGCACCAATCTCGACCGTGCAGTAGCTTGTAGTTCGTTCCAAACCTACATCAAACCCGGTATCACCCTTTTTCCATCATCTTTGTCCGGTCTTGCTCGTTGAACGTTATCGCTGGACCTTGATACCACAACTAAAAGGCGGCCTATTTCGACCAAAGGTTCTTAAGGTACCCGCTCGTCTTCAACACCCTAAAATCTAGAAACCAGAAACCACCTCCTCCATTCGCTCCTCCTCCTACTATCAACAAGACTGCCATACTCCGTGTCGCCTTTATCGAAACTCCAACCATGGGTCTCCTACCTCTTACCTACCGCCGACCGGTATACGTCAACAGCACCAGCTCAGCCCGCGGGAGCACCTCTGACGTATCCGAGAGTGGCGATGAAAAACAGAGCAACACTTCCTCCTCCCTTCGCTCCGGCAAGTCTGGCAAGCTGCAGGGTATCCCGGAGTCGCTCACTTTCGACAAGATCATCAACGGTGGCACCTGCCCTGTAGGTTGCACCCGTGCCTTGGCTACTTGATCTACTTGCTGACCCTTCAGCCCTGCACCGTGCGTGACTTCATGAACTACTTGATTTACATCGAGCACGCAGCCGAAAACCTCCAATTCTTCCTATGGCAACGGGATTTCCAGAAGCGGTTCGGGGAAACAAAGTCGTCTGACCTGTCTCTCGCCCCTGAGTGGACCGAAGCCATGGAGGCCGACCTGCTCCAGCGCATGAACAAGGAAAAGTCGCAGAGGATGCGCAAGAAGCCTGGCCAGGAGATTTTCAAGGGAACCGACTTTGATAAGAAGGGTGCCGCTGCCGCCATCGTGAACGACTCTACCAACCCTTTCCACACCCCTCCGCGCACCCCGAACGACTATGAAGGCTCTGTTTTCACGGGGTCCCAAGGCGCATCGAATGCTGAGTCGTACCGCTCGCAGGCCAGTGATGCGTTTGCGGCCGTCGGCGCCAAGCAGCCATGTAAGTTGCCAGACTGGCGTGCCCTATGCTACATGCTGATGTATCCTTAGTCACCATTCAGCCGTTCCGTGAAGAGATTGACCGTGTCGTCGCCACGTACATTATGGAGGGCGCGCCACGACAGCTCAACCTCTCGGCCAAAGAACGCGACGCTACTCTCCATGCCCTCGCCTACACGACCCATCCCTCTGCCTGCCGCTTGGCCATCAAAGTCATTGAGAACTCGCTTCGCCAGCAGGCCCACCCCAACTTCATCCGTTGGTCCATCTGCAACGGCAACCCTGCTCGTGTCTTCTTCGCCCGGGCTCTCGGTGTTGGCCTCATCGCCATTGCCTTTATCGTCGCCATCTTGATCACTCTCAGTCGTGCAGGCCGCGGATGGCGAGCACTGGCTGCTATTGGATGGGTGCTGGGCATCTCTACCTTGGTTGCGGCCTACAAGGGTATGTGCGTTGTCCTACACGGCATGCACCATCGCCACGTTCGTCCCTGGGAGCTCTTCGTGGACGAGGAGAATGACGACCGCAAGACCTCCTTCGACACGTTTGGGTCCAACAACAGCTATGAATCGGAGCCTTGGGTTATCAAATACGAGAAGCGCAACATTGTCCGCAAGGTCTTTGACCGTGAGATATGGATCGAGGAACCTGCCCTGCGCACCATCCAGGACACCATCTTTCTCCAAGCTATGCTCTGCGCCGTCCTCGTTGGTGGGATTTTCACCGCCATTTTCGTTGCCATTCCACAGCGTGGTTATTTCTAAGTGCGTCTTTTTATTTTTCTGAGATGGACAGCTTGGTCAGCTTGGAAAGGTTGTATCACAAAGCTTCTGTTTTTTAGTGGCCTTGGTAGGTATAATTGAGAATGCTGAGAATGCTTGGAACGGACGATTGGAACCAAAATACCATTTTGCTTGGGCGCGGCGTCTACGGTGGAGGAACCATCTATGGCTGTAGGCTTCGAATATGTAATACGTAGTTGACGTAGGAGTTATTAACTATCGTTTACTTTTGAGGAAATCATTTTGCCGTTGTAGTTGCAGTTGCAATACAATGCTGAAGATGCTAATGTGTAATTCAACCATGTGCCGGAAAGTAAAAAAATTCTGCCCCTGCCTGCTGTTTGTCTCTTCACGTGTCGGGCAGACATATCTCAATATTCGAACGTGCCTGTGGAAGGGAAAGGAATGTGAAACAGTGTCTCACTTGTAAATTATGGGAAGTGGGTTAGGTTGGCATGGTTGGGCTGGGTTGGGTTTAGGACGGACGTCTGCATGGAGGAATGTCTTACTCTGCAAAAGCTCGAGCGAGGCGTGAGCAATGGGGGGCGGGGGCAGAGTCACGAAGATGAGACATGAGAAGGAAAAGCAACGCGAGACAGAGGTCCTGGGGGAAGTTGAGGACTAACGGAGGATGGGCTGGGGGGACTGGGGATGATGTGTAGGAGTCAATACACACCCTAAAGCTCAGTCGCCAAGAGTTCCCTTCCGAAACTTTGTCGTCGGAACCGGGTGGTGGTGTACTTGCCTCTTGGCAGCACCTCGGGTTGCTTTGAATCGAGAGAATAGGTAGGTTACTAGTCGGGAGGGGTTCGGGTTTTGGTTGGTCTGCCGGCGGAGTTGCTGCTATCGCGATGCTTGAGGAGCCGTGTGTGTGCCAGCCAGTCTTGTGGAGAGCAGTGCGGAATCGTCAGTGACGGTTTTGCGGAGCGGGATAAAGTGGGTGCCCGGGACCGACCGGCGTGGAGCGGAGTGGCGGGTGTCTAGGTAGTGTCTCATTCGGCGGGCACGGCCCCGGGATGGGTGGGAAGGGGGCCTTGGAACGGCTGCTGATGAGCGGGTATCCTTTGGTATCGGGCGCCGCCTTGGCTTGCTTGCTACTTTTGGTATGAAGCTTGCGTGTTATTTGATGATATTGCCATGGGTTACAGGTGCAGTCTAGATTAATTTTGCTTTTCGATTGAGGCTTTTTTAATTTTGCCGGAGCGCACGCATGTTGATGCTTAGCTGTTTAGTTCCCCAAAACCCCCCAAAGCTGAATGGCAAAAATAGAAGGGGGGGAAGGTGGGCATCAGAGGGAAAATAGGGCGTCGCCGTCATGATTGTGTGTATGATTGTGGAGTTTGTGTACGAAAAGACGAACCTGGGAGTTGGGGCCGTTTGGAACTCGCTGCGGACGAATAAGAGGCGAAGTTTCCTCGGCGACGGATTCTAGAACGTGTGAATGTACATGTGCATTGGTTCCAAGCTTTGAGAGTTTTGTTGTATCGTATCCTCATGATGAATTCCTCGATCCATTTCGTTGCAGATTCATTCGTAGGCTGCAAGACTGAGAAACGGGCATTTCACCCGTGGAGATTGTAGCTCGTGACTCTGACTCTCCCTCTGCGCTGCCCGTCTTCATTGCCGCATCAGGTAGTCGCATTATAGAAACGGCGCGTCTTACTGGCTCGATGAGAAAGTCCCGTCGACAGGGGTCGTCTTGGGATTCCAGATCCACAGCGGCCGAGCCGAGCTTACTCAGGACACTGAACGTCGACGAGAACAGAACACTTTACAAAAGTTCTGTCACGCTCTGACAGATGGCCTGGAACAGTTTCTAATCCTGCATTTGTAGTTTCGGCTGACGAGGCCAGAAGATTTGGCCCAACAAAATATACCGGCGGATACGCACGTGGGACAACGGGTCGAGGTGGGGAGAAGCGTGTCCCAGAGGGGCTCAACGCTTAGCAAAGTCCAAACGTCGCCCAGGGGGGGACCCAACATCGACGGTATAGCCCGTTTCTTGAAGTCAGTTTCGTCTCGAGTTTCCCTGTATCAACCACACTCGCAGCGCCGGGGGGAAACGTCTCGGCTTCATGTTGCACAGTTTAGCCTCCCCCCCCCCCCCCCCCCCCCCCCCCCCCCCCCCCCCCCCCCCCCCGCCCCCCGCGCCGCGGCCGCCGCCACGCCCTCCGCCCGGGCACCGTGGCGGCGGGGGCTCCCGCGCCCCCGCGGCCCCCCCCCCCCCCCGCGCCCCCCCCCCCCCCCCTTCCCGTCGCGAATCCTTGGCGGCAAATCCTTGGCGGCGGGAAGTATAAGGTATTCGAGGGCAGGATCAGATGTGGTTGTGTTCATGCACGATGAGGGTATCTTTTCGCCTCGAGAAGTTTACCTAGGCTGATGGCCGGTGCCCCCACAACCTACCTTGGACAAGATGGGATATCCTATGAGGAGACACAGGTGCTGCGAAGATGGGAGGAGCATTTGCTACCTGCTGGAACCGACCAAAGCATGGGCATGGTAAGATAGGAAATAGGACAGCCACGGTATTCCCGCATTTCAGGCTTCGGAGCTGGTTTCCTCTGAGTTGATTCCATCAGGGAGGGACCAAAAGTCCAAACTTTTGAGAATATGTCCTGAGAGGGAGGTCCCATCCTCACCTACAACTTCGCCGCGGGCTTCACCTTCCAGCTTTTGTTTATTCGCCGTCGCCTCTGCCTGTTGATCTGATGCACCACTGTCAAAATGATGAAGAGTTTACACCACCTTGATCAACTGATCTCCGGAAGGTTCTGGGTAAGGTAGGAAGGTCGCCCTGTCTGAGACTTTGATGTGGCACCTCTCACAAGAGGTCGACGCGATTCTGAGCCATTGCTGGACTTTTCCTCGCCATATTTTTACAGCCTCGCCCTTGAGCAAGCGTCTCTTCTATCTCCGCCCGCCTTTGGCTAAACCTTTTAAAGTCATCAAATAGCACTTATACTTTCTTCTTCCTCACACACGACTTTACCAGCGAGCATACCTTTTTCCGGTTGCCGATTGCGCCTGGACTCACAAATTAGTCGTGGTCTACCGCCTACCTACCACTAGAACTCATATTTTTTACTCTTTACCCGATTTCTTCACCCGTCACTCATACCTCGAACAAGACGTCACTTATCACTCATCATGGCCTCCTCACACGACGGCTGCCGCGCTGCTTTCCAGCAATGCTGCACAGAGGAGAAGCTAACACCCTTCCCTCATTCGCCGCGTTCGCCGCCAGATCCCCATGGCAACTGGAGATACGAGGTTCCAGATGGCCTCAAGACAGAGAAAGAAAAGCACGAAAAGTCCTTTCCGCTTCGGCCGAGAGACATCCCCTTCCCTGCCGTGCGAATAACCACCCGTGACCGGCGGTCATCTGCAATCCATCGGAGGCAGCGCCCCACTTCAGCCCCCCGGCCCGAAGACCATGCCCCGCCACGACGACCCGACCCCGCGGCTGGGCCAACCTCCCGGGTCCCCCCTGAACGCAGCATGTCTCCTACCGCCTCTTGGAGCTCCAGCCCCGCATTCCTGCGCCCCCCGCACCCGGCACTGTCAAAAGCCGCCTTACACCGTGCTCACACGACCATGACAGGTGAAAGTACCTTACCCGAGCTCCATGAGAATCGCGACTCCACGCCCGGCTACCTCATCTCGTCTACACTCACCTCCTCACCCAAATCACATCTCGTCGTCTCATTCACCCTCACATGACCTCATCCACCTTACCCCAACTCCTACTGAAACTTATTTGCAGCTCAACCTAGTTTATTCATCCCACACACACACACACACACACACAAAATGGACGATCCCTCAGACCCATCAACCCGCATCCTAACGCACCTCTCAAAGACCCTCTCCCTCTCCCCGCCCCAATCAACCCACCCGCCCGCGACCCTCACGGGGCTCCCGACCTCCCACACCGGCACAGCCTACCTCTTCCTCTCCGTCTCGGCCCACCACCCCCGCCTCCAGGTCCACTCCTACCCGGCCATCCACTGGGCCCGCGCCTACATCTCCAACATCCCGACCCCGTCCGCGCCGCTATCTCTGTCTCTGCCCCACGCCGAAGAAACAAGAGGCGAGGAGAGCCACGGCTCCGGCCCCGTCATCGGCCTCTTATCCGACGCCCTCGCCGGCCCGGCCATCCGCGCCTGCGTCACAAAGGACCTCGTCCACGTCCGTAAATTCCTCGCGCTACTCGCCCCCGTGCTGGAATACATTGTCATCTCCAACAACGACACCACCAACTCCACCTCGGCAATGGAAATAGACCCCCAAGAACCCACGACCACGGTCACGACCACATCCCCACCCCTCCCAAGCTGCCTCTTCCACGGCCTCGCAGGAACCCTCTACCTCCTCCGTCTAATCCGCCACTGGGTCCCCTCCTCCGCGCCCCTCGTCTGCGGCGCAATCGTCCACGTGTCAGACTACCTCCTCTCCCCCTCGCCATGGACGTGTCCGTCTCACCACCCTCCCCCTTCGGCACCACCACCACCACCGGCGCAGTCCTCCGCACCCATCCCGGAAGACCGCTACGGCACAGCCCACGGCGACCTAGGCATCATCACCCAACTCGTCCTCACGTCCCCGCCCCTCGCCCCGTCGTTGACAGACCGCCTCGCCGCCCTCCTAGACCTCCAGCTCCCCAACGGGGACTGGCCATCACCACCACCACCCTCATTCTCCGCAAGCTCACCTCGCCCACAAGAGCAAGAACCCCCCAGCGATCCAGAACAGTCCTCCATCGCACCGCCGACACCAGACCAAACACCAACCAACCCCCACAACCACGCGACACCCACACACCACCCTACGCCTTCACCATCGCAGCGGCGCGGCTTCGCCTCCGGCCCGCAAGGCCTAGTCCTCTCCCTCCTCTCCCTCCGGCCCTTCTTCCCACGTCTGCACAGCCGCATCGACGACGCCGTCGAAAGGGCGCGCGCGTTCCTCTGGGCCCAGGCTGTTGATCCTGATGTGCTTCCCGGGGAGGCGAGTCTCTTTTACGGGTCGTTGAGTACTGCATTGTAAGTCTCTCCTGTTTCATTTGTGTTACGTTTGGAAATGCTGGAGGCGTATGGTCTTACCCAACCTCTATTCCTTCTTTGTCTCTTTCTCTCTGCCTCTATGTGGATTGTAAACTACGAGAATCAGTGTATATACCCATTACACCATATCGTGATCCCCTTTTCGAATCACATGGTTCCTCTTATATCAAACCTTCCCGACCTTCCTTTCAGCCCTCCAAACTTGATCCCCCACATATTCCCCTTCACGTATTCAACTCCTCACCATAGTCATCCGTCCAAGTCTCCTACCAAAGACCCAACATCCCAACCCTCACTCACTATCGAATCTCCTCTACCCGATTCCACAACTAACAAGAATCCCCCCCTCCCCTCCAGAACCTTTCCAAAAGGCCCCCAAAGAACCCACCTCCTACAAACAGCATCAACCTCGTCGCCGCAAACCCAACACGCTCTCTCCCCACCCTCACACTCGAACACTAATATCACGCCAACCTCCAACACCAACACCAACACCACGTCCCAAACCTCATCAACACCATCCGCCGCCGTCTCGACAACAACAACAACAACAGCCGGTTCCGTAACAACCTCGCCAAACCCCGGCTCAGCATGGCTCCACGCCGTCTGCGAGCGCGATTTGCCGCGCATGATCTTCTACAATGACATTTAACCCAACCCACTCGACCACCACCCCCTCCCTTCCTTCTCTCTTAATGTTCCATAGAACGCATCCATGTAACTCATCCATGTAAATAAAATTCTTCCCATTGTACGCTCATCACGGTAGACGAAATCATCAACCGCCATTTGTACCAGCTCATTCTCGATACTCCACTTCATGGCATACCCCATAATGACTTACCCTCCCTCCAAACCCCCCTTCACCCCGCCATCTCTCCCCCTTTTCCCAAATCTACTTTTCAAACGCGGAGATAGTGTGCGCTACCTACTACCCTCTTCATCCCCGGGCTGGAAAAACAGGCAGAGCAGACAGCCTCCTCATCCAACACGGAACGGGCGCCAAAAATAGAGAGCGATATGGAAACGGGAATGGAAACCAGCAAGCCCAACCCCTCGTCTCCCTCCGCCTTTTAAAGCAAGGCAACTCACACAAGAAACAATATAGACTTCATTCGAGTATAAGGGATGATGGATACCCCCCCAAAATAGATCTCCTCTTCTCCTCTTCCCCTCTTAAAAGGCATCAATGATCTTGCTCACGTCACAATAACATGCCCGTCACCGATCGATTCACCCCGTAGGACAGACTCACCAATCACAAGCCTCACCAGTCACAAAAAGTCACAAACTAAAAAGTCTCAAGATAATGGAATTCATATTCCAAAAGCGCGTCCGCCCCCGATCGCCAGTGGGGGGACGAGACGACGGGTATAATGGCTACACCACACCACACCTCAACCCCGTGACCCAAGGCCCTTGGCCCTTCTCACTTCCCCGCCTCTACTCTCTTCCCTCAGGCCAGACGGGAACACGGATATCCCATCCCATCCCATCCGTTGACCTCCAATAACAAAAACTACGTCCAGGACAACAATCGAAACGAGTGTAGTGAGGTCCCTCTCATTTCTCTCCCAGGCCAATGGAGTCGGTTTTTTTTCCCCCCGGCCATGCTGCCCAAAAACAAAACCCTTTGCCAATGTAGCCCAAGAGAATCCTCTCTCTCTCAAGAAACCCCTAATTACGCCATGTGTCCCGTGTCCCGTGGGACTGTGCTTCCAGTCCATGCCTGTGCAAAGAAAGAGAAAAAAAACCTCCAAAGTGCCAAAGGCCAAAATCAGAAAAAATCAAAATGCTAGCGTGGAGTGGTGATCCGACGTCCTTCATGCATGAGCACCCGAATTCACCTGTTACGATCATCCTGCGACGATCGACTGGCGCGGGACGACGCCCCGAAATTGCCAGACAGCATCCCCAACCATCCATCGGGCCGGGCCTGGCGTCCCCTGGGCGCGGGCGATAGGATGCCACCCTGCTCCACGTCGTCTTCTCTGTCTCGCGAGCCGGACGCCTCGGCTTCGACCTCGTCGTCAGAGTCGTCATGGTACGGTTCGTAGCGGGGGCTGGACGGCGAGCCGCGGGCGAGAGAGCGGACCACATCACCCTTGCAGATGGGGCATGTGCGGCGGCGTGTCGTCAACCAAGGCGTGCTGGGAACGTTAGTACGAAGAACATTTACAAATGGGGGCCTCTAGTTATAATGTAAACTTACATGCACTCTGCGTGGAATTCGTGGCCACAGGGCAAGCTCATGACGCGGCTGACGCCGTCGACGTACTCCTCCAAGCAAACCACGCATTCGACCTGTCTGCCCATGTACTTCTTCCACTCGCTCGAGTAGCTGCCATTGACCTTTTCGTGCTCCGTCCGCAGTGGTGACCTAGGCATTTGCAGTGCCGAGTTGACAGACAGCAAGCTTTCCGACTCGGGAATGCCCGTCGTCGTTCTAGAACGAGGCCGTGGTCGGGAAGGGGCCTGCTGCAGCAGAGGCGTGGTGGGTGTTGGGGTCGTCGGTGACGGTATCCTCGGCGAGGGAACGGGTGACGCCGCAACCGTATGGTACGTGCGAACGGGCAAACGCTCGACGACCGACTTGGGTGCCCTCCAGCGTCTTCTGCGAATGCGTGCGCGCAGGATCAGCAAGGCATAGACAACGCTCAAAGTGATGAGAGGGCTGATGACGAGCACGAGCAGTGTATCGAAGAAGGGGCTGGAGCTGCTTGAAGGCGTAATCGTAACCCAGAGACCATCGTGCCCGATAGGCTCGTTCTCCTTGTCATTCTCGTTGCCCTCGTCGGCAATGGGCTCTTCGGGCCGCGGGGGCTCCTTGGGCTTGTCCTCCTTGGAGAAGTCGGCGCCGTCGTCTTCTCCAAAGATCTTGGACATGATGCCTCCGTGGGCTGCGGCCTCCTTCCCAGAGGTGGATCCCTTGGTCTCAACGGGCGGCATATCAGGATTGTACTCGCCGCTTCCGGGAGTGATGCTTCCGCCCTTGGGGCCGGTGACATCCTTGCCGCTCTTCGCAGTACTGCCCGGCTTGCCGACCTGCTGCTCCTTGGACGCGCCCTCGGTCTTGTCTTTGGAGCTTGGAGCGTCCACCAAGTCGGGATCCCGCCAGTCCTGGACGCCAATTTGGAAGGTGTCCTCACTCTTGCGAGCGTCGGGAACCTTGTCTCTGCCCCTTTTGGCGGCCTTGCCGAGACGGTCGCGGATCACCCTGTCCTTCTCCTCGTTCCAGTCGTCAACGAGAACCCAGTTATGGCGACCGCTGCTCGGGGGCTGAATACTGTCGCCGGATCGTGAACTATGGCCCCAGCTGAACAGCCACCGGAACAGGCCGGTGCGGGATTTGGCCTTGTGCTCGACCTTGGCCGGCTTTCCCTTTGCGGCAGCCTTGGCCTTGGGCGTTGGCGTGGCTTTGGCAGTCGGTGTCGGCGTCGTTGCCGCAGCCTTTTGCTTGTTCTTCCTGTTCTTCCGGCTCCCTCCGTCAGATTGCAGCACCTTCAGGGCCGGACGGCCGTGCTCGTCGAGGGTGTCTTCGATGAAGCTACCAGGCTGCGTCAGAGACGACAGCAGATGTGCCGTGGTCCGGGTGGTGAAGACGGAAGGAATGGAGACGTTGGAAGTGTCGCCCCTGGCAAACATCTGGATCAGGGGACCCCCTTTAGTGTTGTCGCCCACGATGAGGGCCATGGCGCCACGTCGCTGCGCCCACTTGACCTTTTCCAAGAAACCGCAGCCGCCGCGACTGAGCAGCACGATCTTCCCGGCGATCTCCGCGGCCTCTTGTATCGATTGGATATCGGCGTGGGTCGACTCGGTGGACAGGGCGCTATCGCGGTTGGGTTGAGGCTTCCGGGCGAGGCCTTGGTGTAGGTAGTCGTCCGTGCCGTCGTCGGCTGGGCGAATCTTGGACCTGAGGCGGGTGACGGGGACGCCGACGGCGTCGGGCACGGCGTCCTTGTCGGCCTTGTCGCGCTTGTGATGGCCAGGCTTGCCAGCAGCAGCAGCAGCCTTGTTGGAGGACTTGGACATGCCCTTGGTGGCAGTCTTGAGGACGGCGTTGGCCTTGCCGTTGTCCCAGCCCGGTATGTCACTGCATCCCAGCTCGCCCTCGCCCTCGCCTTCCTGGAGGTTATCGTCGGCAAAGCCACTGCCAATCCATAGCTGACCGCTCAGGCCCTTGTTGGGCAGATTCGGGCCAAAGGCGGCAGGGCGCGCGACAAAGGTAGTGCTATTATCGTCGGTCAGGCTGATGGCGGCATTTGGTTGGAAAATGGAAAACGGCGCTGTAAAGGAGAAGAAGCTCGTGAATCGTGATCGCGGAACGGCGGCCGGGGCGGCGACTACGGGTGAGGATGAGGAGGAGCGCGCCAGCGAGGTGACGGAGCGGCAAAAGAGGAAGAGCGAAGCGGCGAAGAAGAAGACGAGAATGGCTATTCTAGGAGCACGCATGGTTGGGTATCGTATCGGGTCGTAAGTAATGGAGAAAGGAAAGGGGTCAGAGGTCGAGACTCTGTGGCGTGGGTTGAGGTATCTACAATGTAGAAGTGAACGGAGAGTTCGGCGCACGGCGCAGCAGCCGAGGGGGGTGATCGAATCTGGCGATAGTGGCGCGAGTAAGGCACGGGGGGTTAAGGAAGTCGACGTTGGGTAAGGTGTCGACCTGCAGCCGGCAGTGGCTCAGCGGCAAACTGCACAGGGCCCGGGCATGCGCAAAGTCATGCGGCGAGAGCGAGTAGAGGCTGTCTGGCAAGCTGTTGTGTCTGGAAATATATGACGAGGCTGAAGTGAGGTAGTGGAGAGGAGAGAAGAGGAGGGGAGGTGAAGGTACGACGGTTGGTAGGGCCTTGAACCGGAGGGTTGGAGGGTTGGAGGGGTGAAGGGGTTGGGCAGCAGCCTTCCACACAAAGACATACACTCTCCGTGTCTCTCGGTGTGCCGGCGGGAAGCGTCGGGTTAAGAAGCTCGAGGGCGCGAGGAACGAAAATGGGATTGAGGTTTCGGTGGTCGGGGAGCAGCAGGAGGCACAAAGTAAAGTTGGATAACGAGGTCGTGCCGATCAGGATATTCGGGTTCGGGGCCGCAGTGGGACGAGTGAAGGCAGCGCAGAGCGATGCAGCAGCGCCATGCAGAGAAGAAGAGGAGATGCCGGACGGAGCCGGTGACGACAGGTCAGGCAAGTGCTCTGTAGACAAGTCGAGTAGCACCGAGACGTGGGAGGGAGCGACTCGAGCGAGAGAACGGGACGGGGAGAGAGACAATGGGAAGTCTACCTGCATTTGGTGGCGGGGCCCTCCACCGTCTCTGTGGTGCAATTCCGGGCTGTCAATGACACACCTTAGGCTCAGTGGGCTGGGATGACTGCCTGGCGGGGAGTGATTGGGGGGTTCGGGGCTCCCTGTCTGGCTGAACTTGTAGAGGACAGGGTGAAATTCGGATACACTGCGCATCGGGACATACCTCACACGCCCACTTTGATGGCGTGGGCACGCGGGCACGCTGGCACGCGGGTCACTGGTCATGAGCCGTTGAGAACTTCAGACAACTCACTTCACTCACCTCACAACTCAATCCAACTACATTACTCACTGTAATCCTCAAACGAGGGTGGGCAATCGGCTCACTCACCACTTCACCCCAGACACAAGTCATAACAAACTCTTCATCATCACCGCCGCCGTGCTCACAGGACACAATCTATGCAGCATGCAAGCATCCGTAGCTTTCTTCAGGTGACAGCCCAACCCATTCCCGCCACTACTCTGTGCTGTCAAAAATACACCATCCCAGCGGACCCAGCCCAGCCACGTTCGCCCACAAGGTGTGGCAGGGAAAGAGTTGCAGCGTCGACCGGCATTGGCGGCACCCACACGGTCTCACTCAAGCACCAGGGGTTTCCCCCCCTCAAGCGCGTGGTGCATCTACGGATATCTATCAGCCTATCGAGGGGTAGACAGACTCTCGTAGACTCGTAGAGGGGGAGGGAGGGAGGACAGTTTGTCCTGGGTTTGCTTGTCGTCGCGTGCTCGTCGCTGCTGCACCAGTGATTCATTGAACCAAGTTCATGTTCCACCGTCTCAACTTTCCCTCCCCCCATTCCCCACATCCGATGCTTCAGGGCCGACGGGCGACTCACCGAGTCACCCAGGAGAGTCTATGAGAGGCAGACTTTGACGCCCAGCCGCGCATGGGGAGATTAGTGGAGCGCTGTTATGCCACCACCCAAGGGGGGGCCTGACTGTTGGTCCTCGTCTCACAAAGCGCCAAAGGCCGACTTGACCCGGGTCCGATTGTGGCCAAGTAAGGTACTCCGTACATACCCAGCTATTTTCATGTACTGTACTGGATTCCTCAAGCGGCCTTTCTCCCTTCCCATCAAAATTCCATGAAACGCCAACGATGAGTGGCTGACTTACAGAATACGACGACCCGGGAAATGAGGGTGACGAGTCCCGTATCCGCGTACCCAAGGCAGCAAAGTCGCCCTCGCCTCTGGCAGCTTCCCCGAGGGACGAACCACCCTAGGAACTGGGCGCAGCAGCTGAGCTACTGCTCGAAACGCGCGATATCCGTCCTGAATTGGGGTACCAAACACAATAAAGAACCTCTGCCAAATGTCAATGACCCCACACGCGACCACACTGGACTGAATCCCTCCGTCCCTCGTGACCAAATCTCAAGCTTGCCATCAAAACCGCCAAAAAGGGGGTGTGTGCGTTTGTAGTCCCCTTGTTGGATGCTAGACGCCCAGACTCGGGGCCTAGAGGTCCTGAAAGAAACCTAACCCAAATCTCCAAAGTCAAGGATGGGCGGGGTGACTCGACAAGGTCATTATCGAGAACCTCCTCCCCTCAAAGAGCTAGCGCTAAAACCACAATAGGTCAGAGAGACACCAGCAACAAAGAAGAAAGCACAGTCATGCCCCAGATTTCTCGTGCCTGAACGGGAAAAGAGCAGCCTAATCCGGGCGGGGGGAGCAGTCGATAGCCAGGCGGGAACAGCTCCTAGACCCAACATAGCGTGTGAGTAGCCGTCATCGAGAGCTTCCCACCGAGTCCAAAGTGCCTGCATGAGCTAGCTACCTTGCCTCACCTCAAACGCTTGTCGACGAACCCCCGCAAAGTCGAGCATGTCACCGAAAACGCCTCTCCCAAAATCTGCAAACCTCACGTGCCCATCATCGTGAACCTCTTCGCCTGGTCAAGACTCGAGTTCTCAGCTTTCAGCCCCCATTCAATCCTCGCAATAATCCGTGCGTCGTCCCATTGTAAATCACACCGCACGCCATATAAGTCCATGCACGAATACCTTACCTCAAAATAGAGAGGAGCAAGCGAACAGACAATCACAGTGCGTCGAGGCGTCTCACCTCGCCAACCCTTCCCGCCAGCGCCAGTGTTTACCACGTTTTCAGTAACAACAGCAAGGTAAGCTTAGTTCGAACCGCTGCCGCACGAAGAGAGTGAATGAGGGGGGGGGGGGGCGCAGGGGAAACTCAATTCAAACGTGAACTCCTCTGACCCATCCGGCCGACCTCACCTTGAGCTGCGGCTGGCTTGACCAACCAACCGCCAACCAAACAAAACAAAATAACTAGTGTAGCATTCTACGTCGTATCCTCCGCCCCTTCACCAGAGTTGGAAACGCGTTACAGAACTTTGCACTCCAATGTATCTCGCTCTCCCCGATCTCTTCTCTATTCTTCCTTCACTCGAAACCACAGGCGGTCTGTGGACTCCACAACGTCTCTGCGCCTACCTTACTCCCCTAAACCACCAACTCGCAACACTTCAGTCAGTCCCCGTCCGCCCTCCGCCCCCCGGACGTCACCCCGGGATCCATTCCCGCCGTATACTCAATCGGCGACCGCGATCCGTGGCAGTGCCGTCCTCCCCTGCCGTCCCAGCTGTGGCGCAGGACCTTTATTCACTCTCATTTTTCATCCCACATTCCTTCTCTCCCTTCACTTACATCCATCACATTCAAAGCCCTTGGCATCATTCATTCCCCTTGCATCCGCATTCTTTCCCCTTCTCCGTACCTGAATCCCCACAAGCCTCGAGGGAACGGCATACCATCCACTCACCATCACACTCTTGTCCTTCCTTTTCCATCTCGACCATCTACCCACAAAGGAGTCCCAATACGAATAAAATCATACCTCCAAGTGCTCCCCCTCCTCTCCGAATCAAGTTAGCCTCCACTCATGAAATGGGTCCCCGCCCCTCGCCCTAGACCCATGGGGACCCCTTCCACTCGTTTGTTTCATAGCCATTCTCAGGGTAGGGGTATCTGAACGTCCCACCCCTGGCAAAGGAAAGGTGAAACGCCGTTGGCGAGCATATTCCTCCCGCCTGGCGCCTGCAGACCTGAAGTTGAAGGTGAAGGTTAAGGGCAGAGTGACATTTCTCCCCTCCTGCGCGCGGCTTGAGAACCCCTGCTGTTGCAGCTAGACTACAACGATATCTCAGAGTTTCGGTGCCTCGAAGCTTCACAATGCGTCGAACCTACGCTATCCCAAAGAGCAGTGTGGCTCACAGCCTCCTGCCCCTCCAAGTGAGGCTGAGATTGAAAAGCATAGACGAATCTTCGTCGGCATGCTCTCCTCTCCATATCTATCTCGATGGCCTCATCATTTCATCCGAGACGCTGGGTTTGACCATGCTTTCTCGCAACGTTCGGATGAGGCATCAAATGCTAACCTCAATTCATCTCTTAACGTGACCAAATATGCAAAATACGTGGAATGTGAAAATGTGGAAGACGCTTGGTTGGTAGGTACCTGGTAATCGTTCTAATAATCCCATTGAAGGCTGATGAGCCTGTACATGGCCTGTATAATCTAGAAACTTTTTCAACCTATTCACATGTGCTTCTTGCTTAAAAGTACCCAACCACTCTCATAAAAAAAAAATCATTGTGAACCTTCCACGCAACAATTCAAAACAACTGATGCAAGTGCTTCAAATAACAGATGCAGTTCAACTACGCAGACGCCTGCTAGCCATGACCCAAAAACCGCTCTCGGAAGACCAAAGACAAGTAGCCATACACACCCCATCCAATCCGAGCCCCCAGCCCTGCAGTGCAATGAATCACTTGGACTCGGATGACGCCCAGCTGAGTCCGACCTCCTTGCCACGATCCCACTCCCGCTTCTCCCCAGCCTTGGCCCATCGCACATCCCGCTCGTCCTTCTGCTCGCCGGCCGTACCGCCCTCCGTCCACTTCTTAATCATCTCGTCGCTGTACCCAGCCGCCCGCATCCGCTGCTCCTGGTTCTGCCGCCACTTCTGCCGATCCCGGAAGGCCTCCACCGCGTCGTCCCAGTTCTCTCCAGGGTGTTTGTCGTTGTCCGCCATCTCCACGTCCGTCTTGGGGTTGTAGTCCGCTTCGAAGCGCTTGTCGATACCCGAGGTCCCTGAGGCGGTCCCGCGGCCGCGCGACCGCACTGGCTGCGGCGGTTCTGGCCCGATGAACTCGTCCAACGGGTCCGAGTCTGACGCTGTCGTCGCCAGTTTCCGGTCCTGCGCTTTTCCCTCGTCGCGACGGCGGCGGCTGCTGCCCTTGATCGAGAATTCCGACTGTGGCCTTTCCCGGCTCCTATCTTTGCGTGTCCGGTGGCTCTTTGACATCAGGTCGCGTCCCTCTTCGTCGCGGATCCGTCCCCTATCGCTTCGTCGTGACTTGGACATGGTTTCCCTATCGCCGATTGGCGAGCGATGGCGGTGCCTCCTGTGCTTCTCGTCGGGTGAACGTGACCTCCGCCGATCGCTTCTGTGCCGCCGGCGATCCTCCCGCTCTGATTCCGATTCATCCTTCCTGCTCCGATGGTGCCTCCTAGCGCTCTCGCGTTCCGGTGATTCGCTCCTGCGTTTCTTATGGTGTTTCCTCCGCGGCGGCGAGCTTTCCTTCTTCTGCGACTTCTCGTCCGACCGCCTGGACCGACTGGACCGTCCCCTGTCCTTGCAGTCTCCCAGGATGGACATGATATCTCCCATCTGCCTCTTGCGAATATCCTGCGGGCCCGCCCTCCTCCGCCTCTCCTTCTCTTCGGCGTGTTCGAGATCCTTCAAGCGTGCGCGGGACTCGGCTGCCTCCTTGGCCAGGAGGTTCTGGTTGTGCGTGTTCGTGTCCTTGATGATGTGGCGCAAGAAGCGAGTGTTTGGTTTGGGCATGTTTGCCGGTCTAAAACGGGGTCGATTAGATGGTGATGTGAGGGATCCGGGAGAGTCGTTAGACGTACTTCTTGTCTGCCGGGCCCATGATGGCCTCTTTGGCGAGCAAGTCGGCGACGTAGTCGTCCGTGATTATGTCGTGATTTGACATTTTTGAAAGTCTCAATGTCCCAAAACGTGGATCCAAAAGATGGTAAACTGACCGCGCCCCTGCCGAGCACGCGAGATCACGCTGATAGTTGTGGCATCCGGCGGCTAGCTGGGATAGGTGCCTCTCTTTTTTCGTATTTGAAGGTTACCGCGGAGGCACTCAGAGGCGATGGTCTTGAATCAGTGAAAGAGTTGGAAAGTGATAATAGCAAGGTTCTGAGGCTGAGGCTGCTGAAGGAAGCGATGAAGAGGGGCGGCAGGGGTTCGCATAGTTGAAAGGCGGCGTTGTCGCAAAATGCGGCGTATGGAGGGACTAGGTAATCGACGACAGCAGCAAAGGCCGCCGGAGTCACATCGGAAGGGACTGGGCGCAGTGGGATGAGCCTGCACAAGGCCCTCCGCTTGTCGCACGGTACAGGCCGATAAGAAAGTGGCGGAGATAACGATAAGATCAGTCCGCGCCTTGCCCCTTCTGGACCTAAGTAAACAAACGTCACACAGGTCCCCCTGACACCAAGAATCAACATTGTGCCCACCATCTCCTGCCCGCGTAATCCTCCGACGCGCCATTGACGAAGCCCCCATCTCCAGCAGACCTACTGAGACCGAATCCCCCAAGAACATTGCGCAAATCTTGCGGCCCCCCCGAAAATGGACGCGGGAAAAGCAGCCCAAGTGCTGCGCAAAATTGAAGATCTCAACGAGAACCACGAAATCTCAATCATCAGGCTCAGCGAACCCATCTCCAGCGCCGTCGCGCAGGAATCACGGCAGCGTACCTCAGATGCCTCCAATGCATCCCAAGATGCCGCGACACCGGCCAGCCTAGAGGCTGACCTCGAGCACTACAAGGAGCTGTTCGCCAAGCTCCGGTTCTCCTACGTCGAGCAGGTCACAAAGGAGAAGTTCATCCGCGCCATCGTCGGCGACCCGCCCGTCATCGTCACGCCGCAGGAGAATGCGGAGCTGGAAAAGGCGAACCTGGAAGCCAAGGCGCAGCTCAAGGCGCTCAAGGTGGAGGTCGCGGACATGGTGACGGAGCTGGAGAGGAAGGGCAAGGAGCTGGCGAAGCGGTACGAGGGCGTCTCGCTGGACACGACGAAGCTGAGGGAGCTACCCGACAAGATTGCCGAGTTAGAGGAGCAGGTTGCGGAGCTCAAAGAGGCGCAAGCGCCGGGGCAGAACCCGATGATGAACCTGCCCCTTGCGAGGACCCTCGAATTGGTGGACGAGAAAAAGAAGCAGCAGCAGCAGTTGGATCGCGAACTGGAGCAGTTACAAGCCAGGGTGCCGCGCAAGAGAAAGGAGCTGGAAAGGTTGCAGGCCGAGTTGCTACCGTTGGAGGCCAAGAGACAGAACAGCACAGCGGCTGCCAAGGAGGCGCGAAGGCGGAAGGAGGGAGCTGGCGGTGATGCGGACGACCTCGAGGAACGGGGTCGGTGGTTGAGGGCCAGCGAGGCGGCACTCAAGCAGATGTTGGATATTCAGGGTTAATGGTGATGCATTTCTAACAGGGGCGGATGGGAAAATGGTGGACGGCATGATGATTTTTGTATACCCGCACACAGCACGCCCAGTCATGGGTTGGGAAACGGCGTTACCAGGCGTTTAGAGATGACATGAATTCATCGACTCGCTTTACTGATGCATGCTTCATCTCATAGCGCTATCACACAACAGCCGCCTCAAACAGACGGGTGACAGGTCGATTTTTTTTTTTTTTCATCTCTTCGCTGCCCTTCATCCTCTTTTCCTTCCCCGATGCCGTCTGCTGGCCCAAGGATCATATAAGGTATGAGGGGAGACTCATGAACAGGAGCATCAGACAGAGTCGAGAACAGTCAAAATAGAGCGTTTGAACGGGGCTGTCCAGGGGTTTGTCACCAGCACAAAGTGACGGATTGGCAGCTGGAAGACCGGACCCATCAAAAATTGAGGACAGGGATGCGACGGCGGTGCACAGGCAGGTCGAGTCCACTTGCTCGCCGGGGAGGGCGGTGATTGGACGAAGATCGAACCCTCGGTCACGTGTGATGCCATTCACGAATTTTCAGAGTGGCCGAATGGGTAGGCCCCACCAAGCCCAATCCTCTCGCTTAGGTCACGCACCACGAAATTTGACAATCGAGCGTCTTTCTCGATTGATTCCTCCGCGAACCAACTAACCGATCAGCAACCACCGAACACCATCGTCGACCACCGAATACCGCCAAGATGAGTACGTTTTAGCCGCCACCGCTGTCGCCATCGTCTTCGCGACGAAAGGTTTCCCGTTTTTACGACGTTCCGATGGACTGACCGAGATGTTTTCTTTGTGTAGCGAAGGGTACCTCCTCGTTTGGTAAGAGACACAACAAGACGCACACCTTGTGCCGTCGTTGCGGTAAGTGACATCTCCCTGGGAGGAAGTTGAGTTCCGGTCCGCTGGGACGCGACAGCCTCCCGAAATTCGAGACTAGAGGAGGTGCAAGAGACTGATCAATATTTGTGTGTTTACAGGTCGCCGATCGCTTCACATCCAGAAGCACACCTGCTCTTCCTGCGGTTACCCCTCGGCCAAGACCCGCAAGTGTATGTGTTTCCTCCCGACGACGAACCCAATCCCGAATCCCAGGCAAACAAAACAACCCCGATCTACAATTACGCCACCTCTCCACCTCCCAATACACGCATGACCACAGAAGATATGAGCCGAGAAAGATTACTGACGTAGGATGCGATTACAGACAACTGGTCCGAGAAGGCCAAGCGGAGAAAGACCGTCGGCACCGGCCGCATGCGCTACCTTAAGGGCGTCTCCCGCCGCTTCAAGAACGGCTTCCAGTCCGGTGTCCCCAAGGGTTCCGCCGGCCCTACCGCGCAGGAGTCGTGAGCGATGATTGGAATGTGAATCGGGTCGACATGGGGAGGTATCTGTGCAATCGAGGCATTCGGGCGATGGGGGGGAAATGAACAACTGAGGGGGCGTGGCAACGCCGCCGGTCTACTCGGGGAAACGATATCACGAAAGAAAAAGGAAACTACTGTTTTGCTTTCTTTTTCCCACCCCTCACACCCTCCCTCGTTTTTGACTCGGAAGCAAAGCCAATATCAAAAAAAGAGTCAAACCAAAGCATTTGGCCAAAATCAACGGGTGTTTTGCGTCTTCTCATATCATCTCGCGCGCGGGCTCTTCAAGGGGAAAAAATCACTTTTTTAAACACGGGAAAAAAGGATCCTGGGGAAAAGAGAAATGACTTTGCTTGTCTTGTTCACTCGCTGATTCCACGCGCAACTGGATATGTGGTGACTCTGATCGATCCATAGAGCCTGTGCCGATCGGTGTCAATATGATGATGGTATTTTGGGTGTGAAGACAGTCCTGCCAGTCTTGACTACTGGTCCTTGGAGTGATCTGTAGAGGTAACGTCCTGGTGTGTGGCGAAAGCTACGTATGATGGGATACACCAGAGCATTAGTTCCTTGGTATGTGACAGTGCTCGGTAGGAACATTTCAATTCCCATGTTATGTGTACCAACCCCTCCAAATCCTCTCTGCAGCATAGAAAGCAACCCACCATCGACGACATGCTACTTTCACGCCTTACCTCGCCACATCCTCGCCATCCCATCACTGCCCTCTCCCAAAGACCTTGACGCTCCCATCCCCGCCAACAAAGTACAACAGCTCCGTCTCCTCGACCGCCCTCTCCTCCCCGTTCCCGCCATCCCCTCCCGCAGTGACCCTCAACACCCCGCTGACGTCGCTCGCGTTGCCCGTGTCAAGCAACCTCAGACCGATGACCGTCTCCGCGGCGTGCGCCAGTCCGAGGACGAGACTCGCGTGCTCCTTCTCCAGCGTCGTGGTCTGAGCCGCGATGAGGGGTTCGTCTGCGGCGACGGTGATGATGGAGGCGTGGACTTTCTGTTTGAGGTGTCAGTGAAGGGCCCCCTCTCTTTTCGAGATGGATGGCACAAATGAGAAATATGTCGCAGTCGATGAATTTCCACTGAAAGCATAGTGAATGAAATACGGACAAGCCGATGAGGGAGTGAGAAGAAAACATACCTCTTGCACATCAAGCAGCATATTTCTCAACGCAAGGCCCGTAAGGTCCTCGCCAGACGCAGCGAGCAAGAGGTCCGGCTGGTCCACGATCAAGACCGTCCTGGCGTCCCCCGCGGCGACATCCGATACCGCCCCGTCGAGCTCGCGCTGTATGTCGGCCAGCCTCGCACCACGGAGAGTTCTCCGGCCCTTGATTGTCGTCGACGGCGCCGCCTGGTTAGGGGAGGAGAATAAGCCGCTCAGCCCGTCCACGAAGACGAATCTACCGCTTCTTCCTAGACCTTCGAGGTCGAGTCCCTGTTGGTGCGTGTTAGTTAGTTCTGTCTCGTTGGATTCAAGAACGTTGTGTACTGGCGAAGGGCGGACGGTTGAGAAAATCTCATCAATGGAGGGGTAAAGAATATGAGTGAGGGGCATGTATATAAGGGAGCGAGACGGAACAATTAAATTATTAAAACAAGAACTTACCAGTCTCCCAGCGCCCTCTTTCCAAAAAGCAAAATCTCTCATGAAGCTGACGAGAACGACGCGGACGTCCCCAGCCTGTGAAGCTGCAGCCCCCCCCTCCTCGGCTGCGGCGTTGGGTTTCCTGAGGTACGTGTACAGGTACCGCAGGACGAGCCAGTTGGTGCTGGCGCCGAGGACGCTGGTGAGGAGGATCTGGGCGTATTCGGGCGGGAGGGCGAGGTAGCTCTCCAGCAGGTGGGGTATTCTCGTCGCCATGTTTGGCCTTGGCCTCTTAGGATGCGCTTATTTGTGAATGGGATATGAGATGGGTATGAGATACGCTTGGTGATTTTTTTGGGGGCATGTAAGTGAAGGCTTCACTTGGAGTCAGTCATTATGCTATTTTGCGCCGGGTGTGGTGGGGCTGCTGGGACAGTGATGAAGGATACCTGACACTGTGCTAGAAGGGTCTGTCGTCTCATCGCGCCTGAACCCTATGCAGGTAATCAACTTGGCCTATGGTCTTTCTTGTACCTCAGGAAGTGTTTGAGGTATGCTTAAGAACTAGAGCTTTTGAACTTGTTTCTTATTGATCGGAAAGACATACATTTCATATTGTGTCTTCAAAAATTTGAGAGGTCAACTTTGGCCTAAAGAAACTTCAATTACTACATTACCTAAACATTTGATAACTCAGATGAGCCTCGTAGAATTTGTTGAATTAATTAGATGAATGCCTCCTAACGGCAATTTTACAGCTACGTGAGTAAAGAGAGTGATCATTGAATCCTTCACCTTGACTTGTCAGTCTCTGAGAAGGGTGTTTCACGCCTCGAAGTTGGCGAGTGCTCGACCTGCGGGCTGAAGAATGCCTGCACTGGGTCGGATTCAAACGTGGGAAGTTGCCTAACGGTGTCGAGATTAACCCTCTTCATGTATGATCCGTTCTTGGGGCTGTCTTCACTTCAGTAAGATAATAGAGATGACATTTTGCAAGTCAAATATTTATGACCCTTGAATTTGATCGCAACCGCGCGATAAGTCAAGCCACAAAAACAGCAACCAATACCTGGACAGCCGAGGTGAGTCTAGGTCACAAAGGGAGCAAAAGCAAAACAATATTCCGAAACCGAGAATCGAACTCGGGGCTATGCCTAACCTCTCAAAGAGATGAGAGGGCATCATGTTGGCCACTACACCATATCGGATTGGTTGATATTTTCTTCATCAGAGTAGAATTTGTATAGTGGGTGAAATGACTGGTGGGACCCTCACTGAATGTGGAGATCTTTTGCAGGAATTTCAAAACAGGGTAATGTACAATGGAACAAAAGCGTCGGGCAAGGGAGGCTGGTCGCCTTCAGTTTACCAATGTATAGCCGTTGATATATGTCTTTCCAGCGTGGAAGGCTCATTGTCTGGCAATGTTGTTCAAACAAAATCATCCACTTCAGCATTGGATCAACACCAACAGAGTCATGTTACCCAGTTATGTGAGCCTGCTAATCAGCCCTTTCCTAGTCTTCAACACAATATCAACATACGTTCTGTCAGCAGTAGGCTTCTGGGCTGGACTGTCCGTCTGGGAAGTCAGGTCCTCTCAGTCAGGAAGACTGCCATCTGTCGTAAAGGGGAAGGCTGAATATGTCGCGGCCCATTCTTATTTATGTTTGTCGACATTCTTTCTGTTGAAGAAGAGCAAGATATTGATATGTACTGAGTTAACTTTGTGAGCTGCCACTGAAATAGGGTTGCCGGCAGCAACGAGCTATCTGAGATTCATTCTCATGACACATTGCTCTGGGTTGGTCTACGATTGCAATTTGAAATGGACTGTTAACACATCGAACTGGGGTATGAATAGGGTATCAGCTTCAGAAAAGAGTCATATTTCACATGGTCCATGACTTTCCTAGGGAGAGCGTTGGAGTTTTCAGGTCTTGCTCGTGGCTTACCTTCATTTTCCCACCACTCCTTGGATTTTCTTCTTTCCTGTATATCCCCCGATCTGATGAGCTTCATAAGTCTAGACCGTGGGTCCCATCCGCAACGGTAGCAAAGGCTCTGTATATTTGACCCGGCGTCGTTTTGTCCAACGAGAATCGATTTGGCGGGTAACTATAAGCCTAGGAGACCAAAAGTGTCTGGAGATGTTTGAAGCTGGTAGATCCGCCCAAAATACCTGGCGGGATGGTCCAGGACCTTGATCATAAAAACAGATTTGGTGAAAAGGTTGATGGAAAATTCGAACCTTTCATTTATGACTCTGATTTCGACTATAACATGACCTGGCGAGCTCACCATTCGCGTGCTGCATGTTTCACATGAGTTCATCTGAATACAGCATGTGGGGTCTCGCTATTCGGGAGACGTCGGCCGAGGCATCCGCCACCACCACTGTGGCTTTGGAAACACGGTACAAGAGGGTGGGATTTCCTCTGTGTACCTTACATCACCTCAAACCAAAACTTATGCTAAGAGAGCAAGCATCCAAGCCCTCCTTATCCAGAAACCGCTGATATGTCAGACCTGATCCCAAAACTCATCACGGTCGAGGAACACTTCATCGCGACGGAGCTCTTCACGGAGCTGTCCGACCTCTACGCAGAGCAACTCAAGCATCTCCCCGAAGTAGCAAATCGCCTCAAAGATGTCGGACCCTTGCGGCTCAGCAACATGGATACGAACCGCATCGGCCTACAGATCGTATCCCATGCGCCCGGCCTCGGCCCCCGCGCCCCGCGGCTTAGCAGACTAGCCAACGACCAGCTCTCGCAAGCCGTACAAGCCAACCCGGCCCGCTTCGCCGGGTTCGCCGTGCTGCCAATGGCCGACCCAGACGCCGCGGCGACGGAACTCGGGCGTTGCGTCCGGGAACTGGGCTTCGTTGGCGCCCTGGTGGACACGCACGTCGACGGAACGCACTACGACGACAGCCGCTTCTGGCCCGTCTTCGCCGCTGCCGCCAACCTCGACGTGCCAATCTACCTGCACCCCACCTACCCGTCAGAGAGCCAGCGTCCCGCGTACGAGGGCAACTTTGAGCCCGGCGCGGCGCGGAGCCTGGGGTCCAGCGGGTTCGGGTGGCACTCGGAGACGGGGCTCGCGGTGCTGAAGCTCTATGCCGCGGGTCTTTTTGACGAGTATCCCTCGCTGAAGATCATCATTGGGCATTTCGGCGAGATGCTGCCCTTCATGATGGAGCGCGTGGAAAAGCTCTCGGTGCGGTGGGGGCCGCGGCGGCGGGGCTGGCTTTCGGTGTGGGAGGAGAACATCTGGGTCACGACGAGCGGGGTGTGGGGCCTGGCTCCGTTGGCGTGCGTGTTGCGGAACACGCCCGTCGAGCATATTCTCTACAGCGTCGATTACCCGTTTGAGAAGAACGAGAACGGGCTGGCGTGGATCCGGGAGCTGCGGGACAGCGGGATGGTGACGGCGGAGCAGCTCGAGATGATTGCGTATCGCAATGCTGAGAAGCTCCTGCGAGTCAAGGCGCCGTAATGTTTGTGAGAAAGGACTTGAGGAGGAGCATGAATGACTGGGAAGCGGCCTCGAGGCATGCCAAATCTGGGCTGCGTTTGGGCGCAAAGCACGCACGGCCAGTTCGCTCAACCGTGAGGAAAAGAAAATACACCGTTTCCCTCTCCATCCAACACGATCGTGAGTCGTGACTGGCCAAGAACAATCTCCACGGACCCGTTCCCCTCCCACAACGACGATCTCTTTCTCTCTGTCCCCGCTCATGATGCCCTCTCTCGCTTCTTGTTACAACCTCCCACGGCCCGTCCCACACAGCACAGTCTCTATGGCTCAGTCGGTAGAGCGTTGGTCTCATATTAAACACATATGACTCTGGAAAACATTCTAGGGACATCCAAAGGTCGCAAGTTCGAGCCTTGCTAGGGACATTGTCTTTTGCCCGTTGCACATCTGATTGACATTTTGGCCACTGCATGTGTCGGTAAAGCGCATACGTGAATGAACGCGTACACATCTCAAATTGAATCAAGTTTACCTACCTTACATACATAGTATGCCATAAACTTCATGCTATAGGTAAGCTGCCACTGCAAGTTGAAGGTAAGATACCTTAATTTGCTCTTTGATCTCTGCTCGAATGCAACAAAGCTCGGTGGTGTCCATATTGCAGGTTTGAATAACAAGATAACATTGCACTCAGAGCCGCAAACCAGAACCCCCTCCCTAAATACCAACTGGCCTT
This sequence comes from Colletotrichum orchidophilum, assembly GCF_001831195.1. NCBI lineage: Eukaryota > Fungi > Ascomycota > Sordariomycetes > Glomerellales > Glomerellaceae > Colletotrichum > Colletotrichum orchidophilum. Next base: position 289,632 of record NW_019172993.1, on the reverse strand, counting down.
CTAGACATAATTCCCTTCGGAACGCTCTTTGCGATGCCACATCAAATGTTTTGCAACCGCACATAACCCGGACGAACACCGTCAGATTTACTCTTAGAATCGGAATACTCGACTGCGTCTGAGTGTGGTTGTAAGGTGGGGTCATCCCCCCCACCCGCAACACACAAATTCTCACGCAGGAAATCCAAAACTAAATCGTAAACCAACTCTCGGCGACCAAATTCAGCAGTAGAGCAAAAGAAATGCGTCGAGGGGGAATCGAACCCCCGGCTCCCCGACGCTGCTGGATGGCAACGGAGAATTTTACCACTAAACCATCGACGCTTGATGATCTCTCGTGATTTGAGATGCTGGTTGAGGCCGGAACTGAGCTAATGTTGGGTGGGTGATGTTAGGGCTCGAGTTCGTGCCGGGATGCTCATAACGACGGCCCATCGGGGCGACTTGAGTAAAGTCGGAAGACGCCGAATACTCACGGAATTGAGACTGTGATATTTGGTTGACTCGAGCCTTGGAAATATTCATCATTCTAGTCGGAATCTTTTGAGCATAAGGATTATTTCAGTCATGAGTCTATTCAATTGTATGCATTGTCGGTATCACCCTGGGCTAGTCTCTGCAATTAGTTGTGTGATGTATATCCGTCGCTATCCGTCGCGACTGAAGTGTGAGAGACGCAAGCGTATGAAAAGAGTCTGTCATAGCGAGCTTTAGTTTGAGGAGCCGTGTTGGGATGGCTTCTGTGGTTACCGAATTTCACCTAACTCTCGCACTCATGCGAATCAAAGACAATAAGCTCTCCTCAAACACCAATCCGCCCCTGGTATCATCCCTTCCCCTTCAAAGTGTCAGAGTCCATGGGAAAGTCTTGAACTGTGTTGAGGCTTGGGAGAGCAGGCTTCCATTAAAGACCTGGCGTCTGTCAATGTCCCTTTCAGAAGCTTTTGCAGAATCATGAAGTAATTCGAGAGAATGGAGATGAGCTTGAAAAATCAGGTAAAAGCCCCTGATCACATTAGGCTTGATCGAAAGTGTGGTCGGCGAGATAGTTATAGGACTGCTCCTACGTGGCTCCCAAAACATTCATTCATGATGACGTGTTGTGGAACGAGGAGCTTCATCAGATCTCAACTCAACTAGGTCACAAATCGGCCCTCCTCTCACATCACACCCACGACCCCTTTTCGGAAGGGAACACCTAGTAGCAACCCTGGGAACATATAATGAATTGCAGGATTATATGTTCACCCGAGCTGTCTGCCAGTCAATTGATATTACCAGCTATGCGCGGGACATGTTCAGTCGTCACCGTACTCGTAAGCAAACGTCCACCATCACCAGAAACTCTCAGTGCGTTGTGGGGGAGGCAAACATAATCATAAATGAAGCTTTTGCTTATCACTCCATTAGGGGCAGTATCATGATGCGGTAGGTACTCCAACCAAGTGCAGCCGCCGGCCTCTTCCAGCGCCAAATTCTAGTTTCCGCAATCATCGATATGAAACTTCTAACAGAGTGATACTTGGGGTGGGGTGGGACTTGAGTACAATCACACCCCGCCAAGATACAGCATCAGCCAATTTCACAGCCAGACCATGGGCCTCATCCTACTACATGCTCAATGATATGGAACTCTCGCTGGAATAACGGTGTGTTATCAGTACCACCCTCCCGAATCGCCCATCGACCATAGTCTTCCTCCTCATCAGATCCAGCAAATTTTTCAACCGACACCTTGGAAAGAAGTCCCCAACTACTACCTCTCGTTAGACGCCAGAAGATCTTGTACTTCATTGTTCTCAGGCATTATGGTTCCTCCCCTCCCTCGACATACGTGTTCTCGCACAGGAGCGAGATTGTTTGGTCAACTGCACGGCGTCGGTGAACTTCCCTGTTCCGATCCCACTTCCCTCATTGCCTTTATTGAAATACCACTTACCACACCGACATCACAGGCGACAGCCTGACCGGGTAGCTCCCGACGACCACGAACACCAGTGCCTTGACGAGTAAATACACTTTGCCCTGTGTCTCGAACCTAGCTGTTGAAAGACCTTACTCGCAGCCCTCGCGGTCCAAAACAATCGTTAGGATCACATCTCATCTCTATCAGTCACATCGTGCCGTATCGAGGGGTTTGCGTCGTGTTAGTCGTTTCGACCCTCATCTCAGCCCTCCTCTACGACGTCGACCCGGACATTCTTTACCGTGCTCCGCATCCTCTCGGCACCGGTATTGGGCGTCACACGTTCCGGCGCGCCGGAGACTTTACATTGTCGTTGCAGACGTCTGCTGCGCAGGTCGGAGCTTGGACTCGCACCGCAAGATGAGCCACGGTCGGCGGGTTCACTTTCGTCTGCAAGGCGTGTGTAGCAACCGCGGCAGCATCGAATTTACAAGTTTAGCAGTGCTATTTACATTGAGCTGAATATCGTGTGAGGAAGTTGAAAAATGAAGCGGTCCGTCCAAGAGCCCTCTCTGGCTGGCGATGATGCTGGAGATGACGACGATGAAAGAAAACAATTCCTGACAGGCCGGATAACAGAGATTTAGATCAACAGACACGATTGTTGAAGAGAGAAGCTTTATGCTCCAAATCACCGTGAGAGGGACCGACGGGCGCTCACATCTCTCCATCTGAAGATGCGACTAGGCTCCAACCTGAGAGGCCAATCATAGCCCATTCAAGGTTAATGGAAGAAAACTTAAGATGGGGGATAAACATGAAACATTTCAGTATTATCGGTTGCAGATGGTGTCGCGTGCTCATATATGAGAGGGCGCGTAGCGCGACAAAGACGTCCAGTTTGAGAATCACTGTCGCACCCTGCGGAAATCGATTTCTATTTGAATCCTGAACATTTCCATTTGGAAAAGAGGCCCCCCTTTGAAGCTCTTTGCACCTCTTGGGAGGGGCTGTGATAATGAACACTAGCAGACATATCCTGACAGTGGAAAATAACAGGCAATCAATGCCAACGAGAAACCAGTCGAGCCACCCCAACCGGTCTACGAATACGAATCGGCGCGGAACGTCATGATTCGCCGATCAGAACTCGCAAATGCGGGCAGATAACCGACTTCGCTTCGCCTGCAGCGCGCATGCGATAACTCGACAAGCGCACCTCTGTCCTGTCACCCCTTCTCGGTGCAGCCATCGGGCCAGATGAATACACCGTTCGTGTGTGAGCCGACAACAATAAGCTGCGCGTTCCGTGTGCCTCCCGCGGATATTACAACCAGACCCCCTGATTAGCGGATAAATAACGTGAATCGCATCAGAGAAATCTAGAAGTCCATTCAGGCTGAAAGAGGGAATATCGGGCGGGTTTGGTCACTTGGTCGGGGGTGAGTTCGAGATTCGAACAGAGTCGAGACCGGAACTCCGGGGCTGGCTGCTGGGGGTAGTAGGGCCTGGGATAATTGGGAGAACTCTACTGGCTGGGTTATTTGGGTATCCCGTCCCAGACACAAAAACATAGTAGAACCTTGACAACCCATCTGCCGTTGCTTCTGCGGCTCCGACTGCTCATGGTTGTAGGGCTAACTAAAGTTGGACTTTAAGAGGTGAACAAGTGTGAATGAGACGTGCCCGGAGACGCTCAGATCGTCGAGTTCAGACGGTGCGGCACCGTGGAACACTTGACGCGGACCCCGGTACTGGAGCTCTGTTGCGATCGTTGCAAGCGAGGCGTACCAAAGAATGATACCTTGGGTTGACAAACGTATAAGAAGCTTGTCGAGTCTGCCACGCAACTGCGCGCCAGCGACCCGGATTGACGACTCCCACGAGTACCGCCCAACAGATCGCTGCAGTTGACTAATTCGTGTCCCAACCGTACGACGTTCTGCTGCATCGTATCGCACATCGCACCATCGACGAGACCTGCCCGGCGAATGAAGCGGAAGAGAAGAGGCCAGTTCCCGTGCCAGCATCAGAGAGAGCATCCCCTCGTGGTCCTTTCCTCTCAAGTCGCTCGGCGACCTCTTCACGCACAAAAGTCGCAACAACGGCTCTTCAACAGATAGGTAGGTGTGCATTATTGTGTGCAAAGGTTATTCACCCAGCCGTTTCTTCATCCCGCGCTGCAGAATTCTTTGTATATGTGTGTGTGTCCTGCGTGTGTCTCGTGTGTCTGTGCCGTGTGTTGGTGGGCGAAGAGTCCCCCCCCTTCCTCCCGCCCTTCCCCCAATCCCCGCATTCTTTACCCCTCGCGCCCCGCCTCGCGACAATCTTCCCCCGACGTGGCCGAAATCCGTCGCTTTCTCCGCCGGCCCTCGAGTCGAACTCCCCCGCTAATCGGCTCTAAGCAGACGCTCCAGCTTCGCGAGGCCGACGCCCGAGTCCACGGGACACACTTGGGTCAGCCCTCCGCCGAGCACATTTCGCGAGCAAAAACTTCACCACCGCCGCCATCGACGACGAACCCTTTACACGCGTCCAACGAGCATCATGTGGTCCAACAAGCGTTCTTCTCCCCCCGAGCCCAGTAGCCCAGCCGAGGTGGAGGCTCCTCCGCCCGTATCCTCCAGACAGAAGAACCCCGGTCGTCGTATTGCCCAGATTGTGAAGCTCAAGCCCGAGTTCATCGACAAGTACAAGGAGGTCCACGCCAATGTCTGGCCCGAGGTGCTCAAGCAGATCAAGGAGTGCAATATTGTCGACTGTAGGTCACACGCTGGTGTCGGCCCGAACCCACGAGGCCGCAGATTTCGACATCGCAGGACTTCGCAGGACTTCGCAGAAGCTAACTCTTAGCAGACAGCATTTGGCACGAGCCCGACTCACGCATTCTGTTCGCCACCATGAAGTACGTCGGCTACGACTTCGCCGGAGACATGGAGAAGATGAAGGAGAACCCCAAGGTCCGCGAATGGTGGGCCATGACCGACGGCTGGCAAGAGTCCCTGGTTCCCGGCGCAGTGAGCAGTGAAGCAGGCGAGCCGGCGTGGTGGAAGCCCGTCGAAGAGGTGTTCTACACGCCTTGATCTTGAGGTAGAGACGGTGAGACGGGGTATCGAGTGTATTGCATTATTAGTCAACGACCAACCGAATGATGAGCGTTTCGTCCTGATCACCTTCGATAGCCTGGTCAGCCTCGTACCGGCGGATGCACCAGGCACATGGCATGGCTTCGCTGGAAGCGCGTCCGATTGGTGAATGTTCGTCCGCCTTGATCATTTGAAACCACCAAACAATCCGCCGAAGACGCCGCCGGATCCCCCGCCCCCTCCACGCTGGCCGTGCCGCCGAGCCTCCGACCTGATCCACTCTTCGAGGAAAGCGCCGTCTGTCAACTTCTTGGCGTCGTGAACCTTGGTCTGTATCTGGGCCTCTTGGTTATCAAAGCTCAGCAGCGTCGGGATGGAAGTGATCATGTAGGTCATGCCCAGCCCTCCGCTCATGACGTCGGGAGAGTCGAATTCGACGGTGCAGTAGCCGACGCCGCCTTCAGCTTCACCGACACCAGACTCTACAATGGATCGAATAAGAGGAGCGACGACTCGACATGTCCCGCACCAAGACGTGGTCCACAGTGTGATCAGTGGTATGCGAGAGGAGGAGGAGAGGAGTTGATAGGTGTGGAAGTCATCAGGACGGCGGACACTGGCATCAGAAGCAAATGTTAGCGGGAAGCTGATATCAAGGTGCCAGGGCATGGATTGGATGGACAGGTTGGAGAATCTGCAGCGGCCCACTTACGATGCGTAGATCTGGTTTTTGGCCGGCCTAGTACGAGACGTGGAGAAGTGGGCAGCGGCGGCAGAGATGGATTGTTTGAGGGGTGGGATGCGGACGCCATTGGCGAGATTCGTGTTGCAGCCCCGGAGGGCGGTGCGCGCGGTATGTGTTAGGAGTTGCATGGTGAATTTTGATGCCGGTTGTCTGCTCTGCTCTGCTCAGGTGCCAAGGATGCATGCAGTGTGCTGCCGACTGACGTCGTCGAAGGCTACCCCGTGATGTGTCGCGATGCGAGTCGTAAAGCTGAGATGCAACAGAATTCTTGCAAAGGTGCCTGGGAGTAAGGCTCTTGGGGAATGGGTCAGGCCGTAAAGTAAAGTACCTTGGAAACAAGTGGCTCGCTGTAGAACAAGGTGTATTTGGGTAGCGTCAACGGCTTTCCGAGCAGCTGGACAGCTTAGTAGAGGCAGGGGGGATGTTAGCTGCCGTTGTCAAGCCGGTGTTCATCTGGAGGTTCGGTAGCAATCGAAGGCGAGCTGCACCTTGCTTCATGGCAGACGACGCGGTCACGCTTAAACTACGGGAGGCTCCATTGGGGAAGGCGGCTTGAGAATGTGGGGTCAGATATCCTCACGCACGATGACGTTGAGGCACCGCGAGAGGACGCATGACATAAGCAGTACTCTGCAGGGGTCCATGGTAGGTAAGTACCCGGTGCTCTGTATCCGTGCTGAGGACAGCAACGGCAAGTGCGTGAATCCTGGGCGCCCAGACATGGCGCCTGCTGTTTTGGGTCTTCAGCTTCATGGCGCACCCTGTGAGGTTCAAAAGGTTCCGCCAGATTCATTCTTCCTTGGCTTATTTCCGTCCAACTCAGCCGCATTTTGATCGTGGTGCCATCCAGCGAACGACTGTACATCAGACACAACCAACCTTTCTTTATGCGACACGCAGAGATAACACATGTGCCCATTTATCATGAATCTCACCATGGCGTCTCACCTTGGGGGGAAACAAGAAAGCTCCATTTCATCCGAGTCCGAGGTCAGCAGAGACAGGCACACATGCTCCAGGTGGTGGTCTGGCACTGGTCGGGTTGCTCCGAGACGCCCAGGCCATTAACGAATACACTATCCGTACTCTCCGAGCCTCGATGACTGGATCAACGAAATACGACTTGTCGACGTTGTAGTCACCCGTCACCCGCGGTAGATGGTGGATGTTGGATTTTGCATGTTCCTTGGATCTGGTGTCACCGCCTTCGCCACCATCTTCGACTGCTCTGATTCACATGGGCCCTGTGGAGAAGATGCACCCAGCACGCACCCACGACCCACGGTCCACGCACTCAGCAAGGGATTTTAGCCTCGCTTTTAGGGGTCTTGCAATCCGGGGCCAGCATGCAGACGTGTATTGGCTGTTGGGTGTGGACATGTGGCCCTCTTCCCTCACCTCCTTTGTCGACCAAGGCCATCCTCCACAGGCTTTCTGAGGACAGACACCGCCGCCAATGCCGCATCCATCTCTGATGACACCTCGCGCCCACCCGCCGACGTCGAGTCACCTGCCAATCTGTCCGAGTTGCGTCGAGTTTATCTATCCAGTGAGTGAAGGGCCGTCTCGACCCCTCCAGTTAGTTGCTCGAAATTCCCCACGGAACCCGCCCGACGCGACGCCCTTGGCACCTACAAACAGAAAACTCCACCATTTGATTCTGCGAGGCCTGCAAGCTACCAGTCTACCTGCGGATACCTACCTTATTACGGATACCTTGCCATACCGCTGTGGCATGAATTGCGCATCTCTTCTCCCTGGGCTCCTATGCGCGGTGCTTGACTCGGTGGCTGGCCAATCCTGACAACCAAGCGCCGATATCTCATTTCATACCGTGTTCCCCCAGTCTTGCGGCTTGCGGCCTGCCAGGGCACGATAACATTGCACCTGGCTCTGCGGCCCTCTTTATACCAACATAAATGCTCGAGGTTCATCCTTGATCTCCTGGTCGCCTGCCCCTACGTGAGACGCAGCCCCCCTCGTTCTCTTAATCACAATCAAACGGCGCGTTGCCCGTCTGACGCCATCGCTCTGCACGGACCTGGATAGTTCTCCTCTCTGCGCCCAGCATCTGCCATTGAGGTTGGCCTCGTTGTTGACATCCAAACCCTATCTCCATCGACAGCTTCGTTGCGGCGCGCCACCTATTCTGGCGCATATCATCCCCCGATTCTACTCCCTCCTCTTTTCTGAGATATCGCTTCTTACCTCCTCCTCCTCCTCCTCCTCCTCCTCGGCATACACTGCCTCGCATCGGCGCTGACCTTTCCAAAAATTGGATTTCTTCTCAAACCTTTGCACTGCCCCGGCATCTTCTTCCGGCTCTTGGACATCTGCAACCTTATCTCATCTTCTGGATGCACGGCCGAACCACACAGCTTATGCCCGACCGATTTTAGGAACAAATCTTCAGTCAACCCCTCGTTCCCTACGCCATCTTTCCTCGATTTAACCCCTCCGCTTGCCTTTTTCTTCTCTCCATCCCCTAACAACTTATCCGCCTAGTTTGCCATTGTGGTCGACAGAGGCGACAGTAAATAAAATCTTGGGCCTGTCAGCCCTGGTTGGGAAGACTGCTTAGAGACTGCTCAATATGGCGGGTGTTCTCACGTGGAGGAGTCGCTTCGGGGGCGTCTTTGGGAATAAGACCAAATCCGACAGTGCCGAAGCCACAGATGACGAGAATGTCAATATTCCAAAATGGAGTATGGGTGTTCTCAACGACCCCAAAACGATTGAAGTTCCTGGTAAGAAACCCTGTTTCGGTATCCCGCCCACACCAAACCCACCGAATTGACACCTGCAGGTTCGGTGCTTCTCCTCGCCGCGCATCGCAATGAGCCACTCGGCTTGCGCAACGCGCCCGCAAGGACTTCCCACTCATCCATCCCCACCGGTTTCCCCGAGCCGATAGACACACCAAGCGGCCGCCAGTCCCCGGCCAACGCGGCCCCACTAGAGCCCGATGCAAAGACAACCAAGGACGGAATCATCCTCAACCCCCAGCCGGAAGAGTCGGCCAATGACCCCCTTAACTGGCCTTCCTGGCGACGCGATTGCGCCTTACTGTCCCTCGGTTTCTACTGCATGGTTGGTGGTGGCATGACCCCCTTGCTTGCCGCCGGCTTTACCAACGTCGCTCAAGACTACCACATTGAGACGGAGACCGTCTCCTTGACCACTGGTCTGTACATGATGGGCATGGGCCTTGGCTCCGTCATCTTCTCGCCAACAGCTATTCTCTACGGAAAGAGACCCGTTTACCTCTTCAGCTCCATCATCTTCATTCTCAGCTCCGTGTGGGCAGCCCTGTCGCCCAATTTCACCTCTCTTATCTTGGCCAGAATTTTTCAGGGTGTCGCTGTCAGCCCCGTCGAGTGTCTGCCCTCGGCCACCATTGCAGAAATCTTCTTCCTTCATGAGCGGGCGTTTCGAATCGGCATCTACACTTTGCTGCTGCTCGGTGGCAAGAACCTCATCCCGCTCGTCAGTGCCCTCATCATTCAAGGTCTGGGATGGCGATGGACTTTTTGGTAAGCAGTGACAGTGTTGGAATTTAACTTGGCTCCGGCATTGACGCGTCTGCAGGATTGTTGCCATGGTCGTCGCCTTCTGTGGCGTGCTCCTGTTTCTGTTCGTGCCAGAGACCTTCTGGGATCGGACACCGCTTCCCAAGTCACGAAAGCCATCCCGCAGACCGAGTTTTAGTCGCCGATGGTCGTCACGCCATCAAGTACCCCATGCGCTTAACGGTCATGACGATGCCGTCGAAGTTCTCACAAGTCCTGCGCCCCAGTCGCCGCACGCTGCTTCGCATCCGCACAAAGATCTTCACGTTGGATTCGCACCAGACCTTCATGAGAAGCAGGACGACAGTGTTGATACGCTAGCGAAAGACACGAAGAGCGAGACACCTGACTCCTCTAACCCAGTGCCTGTCTCTCGGACGTCTGGTGCGTCCGGTACACCTACTCCTGGATCGGAATACTTCCACAACGCCCCGGCTGTCGAAAGTGAGAAATTCAAAATGCAGGCTTCCGACGTCAACTCGCCACCGAAGGCCCTGGCCTACACCCACACCCTCCGTCATCAGCCCGCAAAGTCCTTCACTGAACAGCTGAAGCCTTGGAACGGCCGTCTGAACCACGACAGCTGGTTCAAGGTCATGCTCCGGCCCTTTATCCTGTTCGCCTACCCAGCGGTGTTGTGGTCCGCCGCGGTCTATTCCCTCTCCGTCGGCTGGCTCATCGTCGTCTCCGAGTCGGTGTCCCTCATCTATCGCAACCGCGCTACCTACAACTTTGATGCCCTGCAGACGGGTCTCGTCTACATATCCCCCTTTATCGGTGGCATCCTCGGCACCGCTGTCGCCGGCAAGGTGAGCGACATCATCGTCAAGGCCATGGCCCGCCGCAACGGTGGCCTCTACGAGCCAGAGTTCCGCCTCGTCATGGCGGCGCCGGTGCTGCTGACTACCGTCATCGGCCTGATGGGCTTTGGCTGGTCCGCACAGGAGCGGGACCTCTGGATCGTGCCAACCGTCTTCTTCGGCCTCATCTCCTTTGGCTGCACGCTAGGGTCCACGACATCCATTACCTTTTGCGTCGACAGCTACCGGCAGTACGCGGGCGAGGCGCTCGTCACGCTCAACTTTAGCAAGAATATTTTCCACGGCCTGGTGTTTAGTCTGTTTGTCACGCACTGGATCACCTCTGACGGACCCAAGATGGTGTTCATTTGGCTGGGGGTGATTCAGCTCATTTTTCTGGTTGCCACCATTCCCATGTTCATTTACGGGAAACGGGCGCGCATGTGGACTGTCAGGAAAAACTTTATGGAGAAGTTCTAAGGAGCATGCACATGGGGTTTTGTCGGGTCCAGCATTGGTATTGTCTTGCTTTTGACGCATGGAGTTGGAGTTACGGGATCTTCATTGCATTGCAGCGTCTTCCAAATGTCTTCCAAATGTCCACCACTGGATGGTATCATCAATCGTTTGCATGTTCATGTGGGAGTTGTTAATTGTCTTATGATGGGCTTCGGGAGAGAAATATCTGGCTTGTTTACATTGTTCCCATGATACCTTTAGAGTTTGTCACAACCTGGAACACTTCAGAACAAATACAATCATCTAGATGAAATCTTGTCGCTTCTGAACATGCCTTGAAGATTTGATTGTGGAATGTGGGGCCTGGTATGTAATGGCTCGTGACAAGATCTCGTGGATTGGACATGAAGGAGCGTTGGTGCGTTGAGCTGAGCTTAACTGCGGGCACTGAGCTGAAGACCGGAATCGATCGAGGTACGTACGGCTCAGCTTCACGAGCTGCGTCGAGCCCGGTTGTTGAATGATATCTGGGCCCGTGACAGTACAGGTATTTTTCGGCATTTCCAAACTGTTTCTCTCTCTCTTTCTCTTCCTGATATTACGAGATGAGGGAATCGGTTTCAGCTTTCGAGATTGGCCGGTGAGGAGCGTGTTGTGAGGATGAATTCTGTGATGGGTTTGTCTGATGGGGGATTGGGATTGTGCCGGCAGGTAGGGCCAAGGTGTAGATGAAAAGCCAGATGGCGGAGGAGCAATCGAGTCCTAGCTTCTGTCATGTTTGGACGACCGCGTTATCCCCATGCTCGTACTCATCCTCATCCTCATCCTAAACCTCCCCATCATCACTGTCGCAGCCCTCCGGATAAAAGGTATAGTTTGAGTTGCTGTCTCCCAGATGATCTAAACAGTCCAAGACCCAGTCGTCAAACGACTTTGCGACCCCCGTCTCCTCAGTAGCCCCAGGCCCACTCGCAGCTTGGATTATTCCTGTAGTTGCAGCTCTTCGTGACGCTAACTCTGGCAGTATTTTCCTCTTGTACCATTCCTCTGGCAGCCAACCGAGTAATGGACTCATCTTACCGCGGATAGCAAATTGTTCCCAGGTGTGGATGGGTGGGGAATACTTCGAAGTCATCAAAGTCGGCTGTTACCGCAGCCTTCCCGGCTCGGGTCTGCACCCAGAGAGACGAGAACCTATGGTCCAATATTTCTCACAGTCCCCTCTTGTTTCCATTCCGTACAAGCCTAACCAGCTAGCTTGCAGCTCATCCAGGCATCTGCCTTCTGGTTTTCCGACTCAATTTTCTTCATTTTCATCTTGTTAAAAAATTTGATGCAAGGTAAGAAAAATAAAGACGCAGTAGATCAGCTCGAAAAGGAACACCATGTCTTTTCGTCTCAGGAAAGGTGTATATTGCTCATCAAATATGATACTCGAACGGCTCAACCCAGGTATTCCAAGTACCTCCCTTGATTATGTGCCTTTCGTGACAAAAGCCTCGCGAAACGATCCTTCAAAAGTAATGCGCCGAGGGGGAATCGAACCCCCGGCTCCCCGACGCTGCTGGATGGCAACGGAGAATTTTACCACTAAACCATCGGCGCGGTTCGAGTTCACATGTCTCGTGTGGATGCTGATTCTCCAAACCAGGTTCAGATCATGTTGCGTTGCGAATTGATGTGTAAGAGAATTAATTTGCAATTTCGTGCGTCGTCGGTGCCGCTGGGTCCAGTCCGGAGGTGGATTGTGCGCGCGGAAGATTGTCGGAGATTTGGGGGTGTTGCGGGACGGGTGGAGTTCGTCCCTGAGCTGCACCGTGTGAACCCTACCCGTTGGGTCCGCATCCACTCGGCGGGAGTGGGGTCCCTTGTTTCCACCCGGCGCGCTGTGGCTGTGGCACTGAACCATGGTAACCCGATCGTGCTCGACTTTAATCTGACATCCTCCATCCAACGAGGTGCCACATACCAATTTCGGAAGCTTTCATATCGTCACTCGCCACGGTCTATCCGTACCTGAACCTACCGTAGAATCTATGCAATTGTCAATGTGCAATTAATCTAGCCAAACGTTCCGAGTAGCCATGCAGTCAGGTATTCATTCACTCCTTCACCCCCATGAAGCTCCGCCCCAGCTCATCGCGCACGCATCGGCGGTGGTGGGGTTGGGGGTTACACAGTGAGATCTCCCGGCGCGATTCCACAGCTGCGCGGTGACTGGGTTTCGAAATAACACAAGGATCTTTGCATTGAGGCTCAACGGGAAACTCGAGTCATGCTTACCCCCCGTCATCATGCTCCCCGACGACCACATTATCGAGAATCGTCGCGATCTTGTCGGTTATGCCTACCAGACACGCGTGGTTAAACGAAGCCCACGTATAGCATCTTTCCGTCAGCTTGCCTAGCCAGCAGGTGTGCAGTACGAAGGTCTCACTCACATGTGCTGCGTGAATCACAAAATCTCACAACATAGGTCGCTTGCAGAAAATAGACGTGTCGTGAATTGAGGTATCCCACCGCTCAGCTCCATGGTCGAGGAAGAGGCTTGCCTCCCCAACATCATCATTTTCACATTCATCACTCGGTAACGTGTCCAGGTCATTATTCTGGCGAATATCATCCATTCGCATTGTTCTCATAACCTGTCTGGTATCACGATTCCAAGTCTTCGCATCTAGTCCACCGAGGCGTTCTCGATCCAGCCCTCCTCCGCAAACCCTTCCATTATCCCAAGTCGGAACCTGGAAAAAAGCCCAAGAAGTCCGCCAAGAAGAAGAGCCGCAAAAAACCAAAGGTGTCCAGTGCCCAAGTGCAGTTCACTTTTTAGAAGCCGACGCTGTTCAAGAGGAGAGCCAGGCCGTCGCAAGTCTCCTTCTGAGCCTTGGCCTGTCTGTCAAGGAACTCAGAGATGGCAAGCATCTCCTCAGAGACGTGCTCACCCTGAGCATCGACGTTGTTGGGGCCTTCTTGCTCAGAGTGCTGGAGCTGGCCGGGGTTGGCGATGCCGGCAGTGCTGTTGGGCGCCGCAGCGTAGCCCTCCATGGGCGAGTCCTCCCCGCTGGTGGGGAGGACAGCATTGGCCTTGCCAATGCTCTTGAGGAACGCCTTGTCGTGGAAGCGCGTAATGAACTCCTCAACGTGGGTGCCAAAGTAGTCAATGTTGCGGGCAGCGCTAGTATTTACCATCAGTATGACTTTATTCCGCTATACCACATGTAACCGCATGAGAAGGTGGAAAGAGGCAGCGGCGGTCGAGTTGAGGGAAGGCGTAAGATATTGGTAATGAAACAAAGGAGAAGGATAAGGAGAAGGAGTAAAACTGACCGGTTGGCGATGAGGGTGTTGACGGCGTCCGACAACATCTTGAGCTTGACGTCACGAGATCGCTCATAGATGTAGTCAGACATGCTGGAGCGCTTGATGCAGGTGGTACGGAAGGCACGGTACTCCGAGAATACCTTGGACTTGAGCGCTCTCTGCTCAGGAGTCTGGTTCTTCAGGTAACGGCGAGTGCGGGCGGTGTTGGGGTTGTCCGAGTAGGAGCCGCCCTTGCGGCGAGCGTCACCGACCATTGTGAAGATTGGTGGTGATTGATTGATTGATGATTTGTGGTTTGATCGTTTGGGAATGAGAAGAACAGACTTCTCACAGAGTTGTTTGTTTGGGTGAAGGAGTGAGTGGGTGGAAGGTAGAAGAAGGAGAAGGGGGATTAAACAGGTTGGCTGTCCGGGTGAATATTTTTGGCGGATCAACCAAGGAGCAAGATAGATATTTGTGAGGAAGGAGCAGAAATAATTAGTAGAAAGGAAAAAGCAAATTCTGAAAGAGGAAATAAAAGAGTGGGATGTGAAGAGTTGCACATACGTGAGCGGTGAGTGAGTCTGCTTTGGGCTACTCAAGATGTTTTTTGCTACCTGGGCGACAGCTGGTCATGTGATGGAAGTATGATCAAAGAACGTCCTCGAATGATAATTTGTTGCTGCTCTTCAATGGTATACTTGTGTATGGCAAATATCTTGTATTTCGCAGGCCAGCTGAAGCTACAAAATCGCGACCAAGAACCTTTTTATGCTGCAGTATATACCAACACAAAAGAGTCAGGCACAGTGGGAGAATCTTAAATCTTTGGACATCACTCTCAGGGAGTGCTCCCCAGGTTCCTATATGGACGAGACTGGCTGTAGGACGGTATATCTGATTTCATTTTGGTTATAATATTGCCGACGCCGTATCAAGCTCATCATCGCCAATTGATATTCTGTTGGAGAAGGTGAAATTAAATCCTCTTCTCATCCATATCACCGAACTAATCCTCCTCCGAGGTAACTTGTGTCCAGTCTTGAGCTTCTTGTTGGGTGGGTTCATCGAGCATGTCAATCGGGATTTCATGAAACCAACTTTCGACGACATCTCCAATACCGGGCTGGGCCAAGCAAGCTGGTCTCCTCACTGCCAAGCCTTCATCAGGCTTTTTAGGTCCAGTACCTTTGATAGAAAACACGGAGGTAGAGAGGAGACCACAAGCACAAAGGACCTTTTGATATCGAAAATACAGCCTCAATGAGGGGAGTCTTCTGCGTATCGGCCACCCTTTGGGATTATAGTGACGACCATCCTTCTATTGCACCTACTGAGAATCTGGAAAGGTCAAAGAAAGGTTAGTTCGGAATTCATATAATTTCCAAATCAGGTCTCTTGCTGACAAAATACAGCGGCTTGGTCTACAGCATCAAGAGAACTCGACTAAAGCGACAGCCCACAACGATCACTGCCCTCTGCCAACCGGCCGGCTAGGCTACTTCAGAAAAATTCGCTCTCGTCATGATCTGGAGCGCTGTGGCAGCCGCGGACAGACCTCCACCAACGCTTTACGATTAACCCCCCTCCGAGCCGATACACACATGCCTCATACAGAATGAACGAAAAACTTGGGACCCCGCAGCCAGTGTCAGCTCCGTTCCATTGACGCACGAAAAGAGGACTGGTCCAAAGACTTTTCTACATCAGCCAGAGCCTGGCGGACATTCCCTGTGCCTCTCGGAATCTCCACGTTGAAATCGAATTATTCACGAGATTTGCCACATGTTTCTCGCAGCTTGTTTCGGGGGTCACTGACACCGCGTCGAGTGAAGCAGATGCTTGCGGGAACCTGCCGAAATCACCTACTAATATATCACATCACTCCCGTAAAAAATACTGGTCTCAGCAGACCACTGAACCAAATCGTGGTTCCTCACGGAGGGAGTAATTTCATCACCCACGGAACGCTTTCGCCATCAGGCAACATTGGATCACCCAGATAATGCGAGCCTGCTGGTAATATTTCCCGTGTTCTTGTGGATTACATTATCACAAAACATACGAATCGACTCTTGACTCTCGACGCTCAAAATCCAATTCTTCACAAACACGCCTCACAATACCGAAACCAAGCCACGCACCCACCGACACACGTCCAAACAACCTCTTCACCCTCGAAGCGAAACCTCTTCATCAAATCCCATCCTCAAACCCCAAGAACCCACCTCAACCCAGCAACCATCTCCCCCTCCGCCTCAACAGCCCTCGCCAACCAAGGCGCCTTCAACCAAAAAGTATGCGGCCACCCCCTCACAACCTCAACCCTCACCTCGACGCCCGCCCCCGCCAGCGCCATCGCATAGCAAACCCCGTCAGAGTACAACGTATCATTACTACAAACCTGCACCCACGTCCTCGGTAGCGCGCCCAGCGTCTCCACCGACGCCTCGAGCGGCATCCTCTCCAGCCCGTCCCGCGGCACGGCGCGGCTAAACACGCCGAGAAGACTCGTGACGAAGGACGGCAAAGAGGGAGAGGTGTAGGCGTACCGGAGGTGAGGGGGTACAAAGTCCAGGGAGCTCCCGCCGTCGCTCGTGACTGGGCAGCGTAGGAGGACGCCGTGGAACGTTCCGCGTGGGACGGCCTGCGAGACGGCGGCGGCGAGCTGGCCGCCGCTTGAGGAGCCGATGATGATGAGTTTGATCGTGGAGGAGTGGAGAGAGCGGATGTGGTGGAAGGCGTCGATTGAGTCGGCGACGCAGGTTGAGGCGGGGAATGCCGGCATGAGTCTGTATCCTACAGAATACACCGTCGCACCCTCGAATTCCTTGGCGATGCGTCTGCATGATAGCTCTTCGCTGTCCGCCTCGCCGACGTAGAGCCCGCCGCCGTGGTAGTACACCACAACAATCCCGTCGCCGTTGGCGTTCTTGTCGGAGAAGCGGAGGACCGGGATGGCATGCTGGTCAAGACTCGAAGGGGCGGTGAGTGGCTGCACCGTGACGCTCGAGAGGGAATGGTAAGGGTTGCCGGGGGCCAGCATGTGGGCGTTTAACTGTCTGCACTCTTCTGCGTAGACGGGTTGGCGGTCGAGGGGCGAAGCGTACGTCTTCTTTGGGCCTTTGGCTTTTGCTTCTTCCTCAAATGCCAGCCAAGCGGGATCTAGAGGAGGTGCCTCTGTGAGGATGAGGTGGTTTAGTGAATCCATGACTGGTGAGTGAGATATACGTGATCGATGACGGACTACAATTTCAAAACAATAAGTGCAACGATTTCATCACGCATGGGCCAAGAGCGGAGGACATCACATCATTTATGCGCGGCGTTGGTGTTGGGATGCTTTGTGAGGTGAGGTTAGACTCAATGCCCGGTAGTGGGGAAATCGGTGCTTCCGGGCTGTTGTTGCCGCGACGAGATCCCGTTTATCCGGCCGTAGTTCCGGGCTGCCGGGTGGGTGAGCTCGGTCCCGAGGGCTATCCAGTGATAATTGATGATATTCACTGTACTCACTGCGTGTATATAGAATTAGCGAATTCAACGTCTTTGCTGGGCGAGACGTATGAATGGTGAGGTTGTCGAGGTTGGTGAGGCTCGGTGAAGGACACCGCTGCGGTTAGCGCCGAGGAAACAAACTCCGAACCGGAAAAATTCAACCGAACATCAGCATCCGCCAACCAGACTTTCCAGTAGTGGCCGCTCAAGACGGACGATGAAATCATGAGATGGGCAGAGGGCTTGGTACAGCAGGTCGATATTAATGTCCACTGGGTTGATCCCCTCCCCTCGGACCGATCGCCTATCTACAATGCTAGAGTACACAAAGGGAATCGAAGAACGGACACGTCTAGAGCACGGAAAGATCGCCGAACTTCTCCTGCAGAGGGTATTAGTATGTTGAAACACGTCCAGTTGGTTATTTGACCGTACCTTGTATCCCGGAACGGTCCAGCGGCCCTTGGAGACGAGCTGGGAGGTCTTCTCGTCGATTGAGGGCTCGGCGGCGGCGACGTCGTCCTGTATTCATAAGCATCCGACCATTCGCGTCCTCCACATCCTCTGGCGGCACGTACGACAGTGAGGTCCTCGAAGGGGCGAGCGGACTCGATGTTGGTCAGGGTCTTCTCGAGGTCCTTGAGCTCGAGGTCGACCTTTTGCTTGGTAGCCTCGGCGTTCTTGACGGCCTCGACCTCAAAGGCCTCGATGGCCTTGATCTGGCGGGTCACGTCGTAGGTGGCAGGCTTGAAGGCGGAGAAGCGCTTCTCGATCTCGTCGACGACGGCCTGGTTCTTGAGGACGGAGCGGTACTGAGCAAAGTCGACGGTCGTAGGGAGCTCCGACAGCTGCTGGACCCTGCGGCGGGCGTTCTCGTTGCGCTGCTTGAAAGCCTGGAGGGAGGCGGCGGTCTGGCCCTTGAGGCCGAGGGAGGTGGTGACCTTGGCCCAGTCGAGCTTGAGAGCTGCGCTTCGCTGTTGCAGGAACAAGGAGAGAAATTAGCTCAGATGGCCCAGCTTCAAGGGAGCGGATGCGCGGGTGCGCGACCCAATTGGCGGCATCGACGGGAATTGCATCAATCGGCGGCAATAGACGAGCGGGATTCGATGGGATACACGTACTGCGGCCATTTTGGAGGATATGTTGAGCGTTCGGGGGAGTGGAGAGGGAGTTGCGATGTCGTGAGGTTGATGGTTGACTTTGCCGAACGTAGAGCAGAGAAAGAGCCGGGATGGACAGTGTCACGCGCTTAGTCACGTGATGTCTCCCCGGCCGAGGGATGGGAGTGTGGTTGGCTACCTTAGGTAAGTACGCGGGAGCGAACGGTTCAATGGTGGGGCAAAGCTCTCCCGGCTTTGCGAATTCGATCTGAGCCAATTCCCGCGCGATCGAGGGGTACCTAGGTAGGCTGTAAACTCGACCACAGGAGGCTGGTTTGCAAAGGCATTTCGAGCAACATCAGCCCACGACTCGGCATGCGCCAATCACATATCATTCGTGACATGACACAATATCAGCCTGCAAAAAAGTGCCGATTATCATGACCTCTCATTGCGCGAAAGAGACTTTTCGGAGTCAACTCCCTGGGAATTGTACATGCCAACCCATTCCGTCCTTTTTGTCGTGTCGAGATTTGAGAAACTATCTTTAGCCAAGGCCGTCGCTAAATACTCAATGCCATAATAGAGTTGACGATATCGTTGTCGTTCTCCTTCAGGGCCTTAATGGCCTTCTTCCGGCTAACGTTGGCCTGGGTCATGACGAGTTCAATGTCCTTGTCCTCGATGCCCTCGGCATCAACCTCCTCGCCGTCATCCTCCTCCTCGTCCTTCTTGGCATCGGCGTCAGCCTCAACGGCCTTGCCGTGGCTGGAGTGGTCGTGGCCGGCGTGGTCGTGCTCACCACCGGCAGCGGCGAGCTGCTGGGCGGCGGCCTGCTGGGCAGTGGCGTTGAGGTCCTCGATCTTGGCCTCGCCGAAGACGCTTGAATGCACATGTCAGCTCCCATACTTCGTATAATCCGTGGCGCAGCATGCTACTCACATGTAGGTGTTGCTGTTGGGGGACTTGTAGACCTCGGGGTTGTTGATGACGAAGAGGATCTGGGACGTGGGTCAGCCTTGTTAAATGTCCCCCCGCATCGCACCGTGCCACCACCACCAACAACGGCCACAACACTATTCCAGATAACTCACGTTCTTGGGGCGGCGGAGAGTGACGCGGGTGATGCCCTGCACTCTGGTCAGGTGCAGCTTCTCGAGAGCCTTGCGGGCCTTCTTCTCGTTGCGGGAGTGGATGACGGCGGTGGAGCCGGAGGGAAGGCCCTCGGCATCCTCGCCCTCAATCTCGGAGTCGGAGCTCTCGTCCTCGTGCTCCTCGACGGAGACCTTCTTGGTCTCGTCATCGGGAAGCTCTTCAACGCGGGGGTTGGCCATTTTGTCGACTGCTAAATCGAGAGGGAAAAAAATTGTTAGCTGCGGGGTTGCTTCTTCTGGTGGTGGTGGGAGCTAGGATCGCGCGCAGAGCTGATTTGGCGAGCTCGGATTTGGGTGTCTGTGGGAAGGGGAAATTGCCAACTTTCCGCACAAAAATTCGTTCGTGCAGGCGCAGATTCGTCGATCGGGGGAATGGCGTCAAAATTTCGACAGAAGGACAGCAACACTTACCAAAGACTAGAACGAGGGATCCTTAACTCGGCGTGGGGGAATATGTTCGGTGGCTTTGTGGTTTGTAGGAAAGATCGCAGAGAAATTCTAGGGTTAGCAGCACCTTCTGTGTCAAAGTGGATTAGGTAAGCAGACAACCGCCTACAGTCCCGAATGCCCCCCCCAGTTCAGATCCCCCAGATGGGACGCGGTGCACGCCTTGCTATGTGCCACGGCCGCCGCGTCGAGCAAATGGATGACATTCATTCTGCCCGTCATTTCTACAAGGCTGAAGCAGAGCCTGGCCGTACATGTGCTGACTACGAAATCCGGGCTCAAATGGGATGGATAAACACCGGGATTTTTGAGGATAGCTTCTGGCCACGGCATTCACGTCAAAAATAGGTTCGTCATGATGATTTACAGAGTCTCAAAAGGAAAACCGAAAAAAAAGTCTTTACTCCGTGTCCCCGTCACGAGCCAACCAATCTATTTTTCTGATTGTGCCATGAATTCATTTTTGTCTCTGAATTTCCGTATTTGACGCCGGTCATCATATGATTGATGATGAATGTGACATACAGCCCTTCCAGTTACGGAGCAAAAGAGATGTGCAGCAACCCAATGCTGCGGTGATGCAGACCAAACCGGATCCCATGCTGTCACGCTCTAAACCAGCCCCGTAGTCTTCAAAGTCAACCCCATAGACATCCCAATCGTGAGTCCATTACGCCGAGGCCTTGACCTTGACCAGAGCCTTGCGCTCTTCGAAACGGCGCTGCTTCTTAAGGCGGAGGACCTTGAAGCGGTCAAAGTCGCTCAGGTTCTTTCTCCGCTCGATCTGGGTGCTGCGCTTGAACCAGTTGGTCTCCTTCCACTTCTTGTCGATCTCGGACTTCTCCCAGAACTTCTTGACGGTGCCGGTGCGGGCGCCACGGGGCAGGCCCTCGACGACGAGCGAAGAGAGGAGAGCGTTGGAGAGGGAAATGGGCTGGCGGGGAACGGCGAGCTGAGCGTCTGAGGAGGGACCGTCGACCAGAGCCTGCAAGTTGATATTCATGTTAGTCTTCCAGGTTTCCATATCGTCCAGAGCGCGCGCGTGCGTGCGCCCAATTTCAAAACATCGAATCGTGTCGGGGGAGGGAGGAGATGCTGTCGCAACGTACGCGCTTGTGGTCGATGATCTCGACAATAGTCGCAAGGCGGCCGGCGTAGGGGCTGTTGCCCTGGATGAGGACGACACGGCCGACCTCGACCAGTCGCCACTTAGAACCCTCGATGGTAGCGTCACCCATTTTGCTGGTCGGTCTGGAGTTGGATCGCAAAGTTAGAATCGGGGTTGCGGATTTCGAGGTGTTGCGTGTTGCTTGTCTTGGAGGGGCGCGTCAACTTACCAGACGTCGAAGATGTGCTGCTGGTGGTTAGTGGTGGATGGAGTTCGAAGTCACTTCGGCACACTTCTTTTTTTTTCCCTTGGGAGGATGGTGCGACTTAGGGCAAGTCAGAAAGCAGCATGAGGCGGGTTTGCTGATTAACCGAGCCGAGTCCCTCCCTTCCTGAAGGGGCTTAGCTAGGGCGGTCAGTGGCCACTCACCGCGCAGGCTCCACCCACGACAGAACTTTTTTTCTCACTCGCATAAAGCTGCAGCTTAACGAGCTCTTCATCTACTTTGTTGATCTCTTTCTTCATCAGCTTCGAGGTGCCCAAAACTTGACATCTCGGTATGAAGCTGCATCAAAACAAAAGGTATGTTTATAATCATCGACACCCTCTTCTTGGAATGATGAGAAAAATTTGCGATTGATTTCTTTCGGTGGCTCTCTTTCGCCGGAGTGGCTATATCGTCTGAATACATGATATTTAATTCTTACATATTCTGACCTCCAAATCAACAACCAATTGTTTATCTTGGCATCATTTGCAAGCAAGTTGCTAACTCAATATTCAGGAAAAGTATGACGGTTAGAGCACTTGATCAGTTGACAATACAATATCACATTCACATCAGAATTTTCCACTACTGCAAATGCTACCCATTCACGTGCCGTATTTGGGTTATTATTAACGTGGTTGTTGATTATGATTACTACGAGAGAGGCGTAGCCTTATCAACCGTCGTAGACATTCTTCCTAAGCACTCAATTGGGCTCGTCCTCCCTGCAACGCCGGGCCGGAATTCATTTTTGCTCGTTACTTTATTTGCCCTGCTTTTGTCTCAGGCGCAGCTCATCCTCCTCTTGGAGTTGCTTGTCAATCTCAGCGCCCCGGGAAGGCTTGTTGCCGTGTAGCTTGGCCTGTAGTTATTAGCGTCAACATATCTTCCGAGAAAGAATGCTACTTACGGGCAGTGTGGGGTCCTCTTTGCCAAGGCGGGTCTCGAGAGACTCTTCCTCATTGCCCTCCTTATGCTTCTTCTCCTCAGCCGCAAGTCTGTTGGCGATGGATCGTTCGTCCTCTGATTGGCAATTAGTACTGTGGAGTGCTGAGCATTGCATGGACAACTTACTAGAGTCCGTAGCCAAATGGGAGTGCTCCTTGCCCTCGTGGAAGCGCTCGGTATTGTTGGTCTCGTCGTTCTTCGCGTTTCTCTGGTCGCCAGCCTCGTAGACGGCGCTGTTGCCAACGTTGGAGTTTCCAGACATGATGATGGTTGTTTTGGTGGTGGAAAAAGGAGGAATCGGTTGACTGCTGGACTGCCGGAAAACGGGGAAAGTTTGTGATTGAAGGGAAAGGTTTGGATTTGATTGTTTGTGATGAACGGAATGACGAGACGCTTTTGTGTTCAGCAGATGAGCATTCTATATGGATGGGAAGGAAGCTGTCTTAGGTGCACCTGCGCGACGACCCCCCTTCACTGCATCTACGTCATGACGTCTCCAGCGCCGATTCTCAGCTCAGACGGGTAAAACTCCCTCCTACGTCATGCAATTGTCATTCACCGCAAAAAGCATTGACGGATCTGCTCAAGCCACATGGAAAAGCGGCGATGCACTTGGGTAGGAGGTAGCTAGAAGGTCTGACTTTCCTGTGCATCCTCGCTGCTACTTATCAGCCCTAGCCTGGCAACCTGGATGCTGAACCTGGGTGAGCTTGAGTTCAGCTCATCGCATGCCTCAGGCCTGACTACCCCTGCTCCGCGGCCGACAGCGAATGAGAATGAAGGCCTGAGATCATTATCTACCTACCTTACCCAGCTGCTGGTTCTTCTAGCAAACTTCTATCGAAAAAGAGCGTTGGAAGTGAATCTGCCTTGTGCCTGTAAATCTCTACTCGCCGGTACCTTGACAAAGGACCTGCCACCTAAAACCTTCAGACCGTGAGGCACCCTGGTCGCACCCTTCACTTCCAGTGTACCTCAGGATATCGATAACCCTGTCGCTCTGACAAGACATCATGACATAGGTAGGGGTCCATTGGAGTCATGTTCCCCATTAGTTGCAAAAAGCCAAACCGATGTCCAAGAGGCTCCAGACCCATCCAAATGACGGGAATGAGGGGTCCAAAAGGAGAAGCTCCATCGCTGTGCCTCTTTGGCCGCTTCCAGGTGCATGGGGCCAGGGGTCAAGCGCTGGGGCGGTAATAAGCCCCGCCTGTGCGCTAATCCGGCATTGGCGTCTAAAACTACCTGAGGCCGCCCGGCTAAATGACGTAAACCTGAGAGCTCCATAGTTCCACTGCCGACTTCATCGCATCACGCTGCACGAAGCAGAGCTCGCGCAACACATACCCACCACCAAAACAGCTCCCCAACGACCTGCCACAATGTTCGGATTCGTAAGACAGACAGATCATATCCGATACAGAGCAATTGATAGCTGACACACGCTCCAGCGCAAGACCCTCGACATCGTCACCGTCTTCCACAAGGCGAGCTCCCCCGCATCCGTGAGGGTCGTCAACCTCCTCAAGCAGGTGTCGGCCAACGCGGCCGCCGGGGCGACCGAGGATCAGGCCAGTGACCACAGTGTCCAGACGAACCCCAGGAAGTCCCGCGCCGACTTCGAGCTCAATATCACCGAAGACCCTCCCACTGCCGACCAGGTCAAGACTATCTTGGAATACGTCGGAAAGAGCAAGATCCCGTCAATCATCAAGGGCGCCTCCACCGAGCAGGAAGCTTTGAAGAAGTTCCAGCAAAACGCTGAAGTCTTCCAAAGACCCGTGGTATGTGTTCTTCCAAGGCAGCTTGCGCGCCTGTTTATCCCTCTGCTGGTTTGGGAACAAGTCGGACTGACCGAGACATACAGACTGTGGACTGGAACAACGGCAATGCTGTCTCCGGTGAGAGCGAATCTGAGATTCTCAAGATGCTCAATGCATTGAGCAGCGAGAAAAGCTGAAACAAGAATGCTCTTTCGTGATGTTCAACAGCAACTCCTTTGTCCTTGTAACCCAGATACCTGCACCCTCTTTCCCAAGTGGTACATTAGTTAAATGATGAATATACTCTTCTCTATCCTATCTGGTCCGAGATATCCTCCAGTGCTTTCTATCAGCCTAGATACGGCCGGCACAACTATCTTTAGGCTTCCACCAATATGTCGACAGCCATCAGATGACGGTCTGAGATCGATTCCCAGGACTGCCGGCGTCCCGTAGACCTAATGGCATCCCACTACGATGTTGATCCTCGCTACAAGTGTGCTCCATCAATCCCACTGGTCCTTCATCGTGATCAAACAGGTAACACTTATCCCTGAGGACATTTCGTTAGGCAGCCTCATGGCTTTGGGACAGTTTCATATTCTCAAGTCATTGAAGGGGCTGAAAGAAGATATCTTCGACTTTTCGAATATGGAGTTCCCCTGAAAGAAGCCTCAGTAAGGGTCAAAAGCGCATCTAAAAACTGTCACAACTCGGAGACATCTGTCAAGATGGGATTCAGAAGGCCTAGACCTTCGCTTGATACCAGCTGTAGCAGGTCTGCTCAGTACAAATGTCAACAAATGTCACAGCCAGGAAATTGTATTGCAGTCTCACTCTGGCATCCTTTATCTCACCATCTCATCGGATGTCACCTTTGGCGTCCGAATACTCCGTTATCCTGTAGAACTCATCTACAGGCAGGTGCACCCGCCCATGGTTCCTTTCTAACCCACTTCTTTGGCACTTGCCTCCTCCCCCTTCCTTCCTGCCTGCTTCTGCTACCCTTCACCTGCCTTGTGAATCTTGCAACTTTTCTTCTTCTTCTTGTCCCAACAACAGCAGCAACCACTTCATCTTCCTCTTCCCCTTCACTACCAATCCAGTACATCCTCGACCCCAGAGTCGCCATCAGCAATATCCTCATCTCTTCTACTTCTACTACCCTTGAACCCAGTCCGCAGGCCGTCTATCCCGTTGCCAGACGACGTTGGATATAGACAGCTTTGTAGTATGGCTTCTAACATTCATGGAAGGCCTGGCTCCTTCCAAGATCAGCGCTTCCCCATGAACAACGCCGATCGTGACGGTCGGGGTACGATCACCAAATTTCTGCCTGCTAAGTCTTCCTCCACGCGTTCCAGCTCCGCTCATTATTATCCCAATGGAATCCCCGGCGGTTACAAGATGGTCACTACGAAGGAAGGAGAGACACCCAGACTCTACATCGAAGATAACCTTCCGATCGCCTTTTACAACCAGCCTGCGAAGGAGGTCAAGGCCATTTTCAGCACCAACAATGGCGAATTTCCCACCCGCGGTCTCAGCCAAATTCTTCCGGCACGTCAGATCGATTTGTGGAGCGCTGAAGAGCTCCAGGAGAGGGCCAATGGTATTCGAAAGAAGCACTGGAGCCTCATGAAGTCCATGCCAGAGCTGCAGTTCTGGGAAGATCTGTACGATTACTTCGACTGCTACGACATCTACTTCCAGGGCGCGATGAATCTGTGGAACCTGATGCTTCATCTCTACCACGAGAATCAATGTCTCCTTCGTAACCTTCATCAAGCTCTGACGGTCGAAGTCGGCATTTGGTGCGACGAATGGGCTGCAAAGAGCGAGAACAAGAAGAAGCTCCTTGACTTCAAGCATTGGCACGGCAATTTCATCGACCTTCTCAGTGCAGAGGATCGAGTTGAGCTCCAGGGAATGCCCCCCTTCAATATGGAGCTTGTCCGCACCGCTTTGAACTATAGACACGACCAGCTTCTGGGCAAGTCGTGGGCCCGGCCAACCTCTTACCCGCAAAACAGTCTCGGATTCCAGTGGGAGGAGGGCACGCTGCAGCATTGGCTTGGTTAGTTGACTCCATTTCTTGTTTGATTTATATCTCAGCTAACCTTTTCAGCGGGCCAACCCGTCCAAGATACTCCTAGTGGACTGGCTCCTGCATTGACAGCCTCAAACCTGACAATGGGAGACCCCGACTCGCCGCTTTCCCAACCAAGCCTAGCCGCCAAGAATGCTCCTCCGAAACCTCTGATCGTGAGTGGCACATACGGGCAGAATCCAGTCGATGCCATTCACCGAGGCCATACTGCAACTTCGAACTCTAGCAACTACCCCGAAGGCTCCTCTGTAGACAACCGGCCGACCTCTCCAAAAAGTCTTGGCAGCATTAGTGATGAGCCTCGCCATCTCCCTGGCCATATGCGTCCAGCTTTTGCGCAATCGAGTCAACCTCCGATGCCCAGAGATGGAAATGCAGATCCTGGGGGACCGATCTTCAATCCTCATACCATCAGATCTGATGGTCACGCTTTCAATATGCCATTCACGGCAGGTCCTCGTGGCGTGCCTCGCCCGTATCTTGGTCCCGTTGGACCCCCTTGCGGTCTCCTTGGACTCCATAATGCACCACTGGGACCTCCTGCTGGTTCCGGAAATCGTCAATCTTTCCCGCCCTCGCAAATAACCCCGTCTCCTCAAAGACCTATTGATAACAGATTCAATAATGCTGGCCAAGTAGCGCAAACGACTAACCCTGTTTTCTCGGGCGGCGCACATAGCTTTCAGTCTGCTGCTTATCTTGGAGGGGCAGCTGAACCCGTTCCCTTCCAGAGACATAGCGGTAGACGGAATGCATCGACAAACCCCCATTTTGGTCCAGCAGGCGAATGTGGCCCACCGATGGGTCCTCCGCAATATGATGCCGGACCGAGCCTGCGAGGAGCGCCTCACTCAAACGGACTAGAACAGTACCAACAACGCCCCCGTGGCGAGTCGAAAGGATGGGAGAAGGTCCATAACGCAGACGATTCAATTCATGGGCCCGTTTTCCGCCGTTCTCCAACCAAGGAAAGCAGTCCACGTGAATTGTCGCGTTCTTCCGGGCCCAGACAAATCGTCAGTTGCACAAATCAGCATGAAAAGTTTGGTGACAGATGGGCATACACCCCTTGCGAATGTCACTCTTGCGAGAAGCGTGAGCGTTCTGTCTTCATTGAGTTTACATCTGCTTTGGCCGGAATATCCGAGGACGATCTTTGCGAGAAGGTTAAAGCAATAATGTCTCGGTGGGGACACGTTGAGAGAGTTGGCCACTTGCCAAACAAGGAGCAGGGAGATCACCATTCATTTTTTGTCAGGTAAGTAGCAATGTTTTCGTCCATGCTGGGAATTTTGCTGATTATAGTTGGTCCTTGCTTAGATTCAGAGACGATTCTCGCCTCACTGAGATGGTGTCTGCAGACGGTTTTGAATGCGCCGAGTTTCGCTGCCTGCTCAATATTAAGCCTGTTCACCATACGCGATATGGAAGCCTGATGCACTCCGATTTTGTGCGGAGAGCCAATGATCGACGTGAGATCGCAAGCCATCGTGAAGGGTCTCAGCAGTCTCCATGGAGGGGCAATCAGAACTCATTCGGCCAGGGTCAGCCCGCTCCTGCTCATAGGGATCCAAGATCGCAAGTATCCTTGGAGCAGTACATCATCACTCGTCCTCAGAGACAGCAGGGAAGAGCAGCACAGGGCTCTCAGTCCACAGCAGTACCCGATAAATCGGTTTCAATGCCTTCCGCCGGCCAAGTCGCCCTTCAGGAAAAGGCTGAACTTCCTGAAGATACCAAGCAGAAACAGACCAAAATGACTGAAGAAATCGCCCTACAACGGTCTGCTGAAACCCAGTCGCAATCAAAGCCGCCTTATGAGGAGGTCATACCTGATGAAAAGAAGGTAATCGAGTCTACCAGCCCCCAGATTGCCGACAGTCCAAACACAGCCAGTAGCAAAAGTATTGTCGTCAACTTGCCCGCGACCCCCCAAAAGAAGCAGAAGGCCAGAACGGACATTGAGGAGCCTGAAGAGACTGACTCATCTAACAATGCTGTCTTGACTCCAGAAGATGGCGAGGCGGTAGCCTCCCCGGTCAAGAAAGGCTCCCCGGATTCTATCAGTGGCAAGGAGACGTCCGAGACTCAGTGTGACCAGAGAGAATCTGAGGTATCCAAGAATATTGTCTCTGACGTTGCGCCTGTCCCGGGAGAAGACGTTCCAGTCCCTGAACCTCTTCCGCAAAGTCCCACGTATGGCAAGGGAAAGTACAGGAAAGTCTTCTCTCACAGAGATGCTAGTAGTGTCGAGGTCTTTGATGTGGTGCCCTACATGCCCGGAAGAAGCAACTCCTTGCTTAACAAGACTTCCTCTACTGGCGAACGCTTTGATGAGCCTAGCGAGAGCCTTCGCATACATTCTGGACATACACTTGACAGCTTGATTGATGCAGGGTTGCTCCCAGGAGTCTCCGTGACCATGCTGGCTGGAGATTCTTTGAAGAAGAAGAGCAAGAGATCCAAGAAGAAGAAGAAGAAGCCGACATCAGAAATCCAGGATGAGACTCATCCAACTAGCGACGCTTCGACGACTACCGCCGATGACAAGGTCCCTCACGTCCCGAAGGCAGCACCGGCCGGCACAACAGAGATGACCGACATCATCGCGAAGGCTAAGGATATTGTTGCGACAGAAGCATCAGTAGAAAAGTCAAGTCTTCTAGAACCAGCTGCTAAGAGCTTTCGCGCCAATGCTGGCGGCTCACTTCGGCTGCCCAAGAATCGCAAGAAGCAACCGACCCAGCTGAATCTTGCTCCGCGGGAAGTCTCTGCCTCTGAAGGAGCCAATGGCTTGAAAGAACCCCGTGTCTTCGACGGTGGTCTTCCCTCTACTGCGAGTACTTCACAGATGAGCTTCATCACAGCTCAGGAGAGCCGCTCCAGCAATAGTTCACCTAGGATGCAATCAACCCCTCCGACACCACCGTCAGCCGAGACCCCTGAATCGAAGGCCACCCCGATGAAGCCCACCATTGAGAGTGAGGCGACGGCAAAGACAATTGTGCTGCTTAACCCCAAAGCAAAAGAGTTTATTTCACCTGCATCGCGCCCTGTTGCTCATCGAGTGAAGCTTGCGCCAATTCCATTGGTGCCGATCTTGGTGAAGACCACTCAGCATTATCGCAACTCCTCCCGCAGTTCGTCGGCCACATCTCGAACTATCACTCCTGGACCAACGCCTCCCAGGAATAGAGCTGAAGAATGTCAGGAGGGTGTCACTGGAAACTCCGTCGACAAGGGCCAGGATCCTGCAATTCACGTTTCGCCGACTCGAAACAATGGCGCACAGCAGCCAGCCTTGGAAGAAGCGGAAAAGGCAGAGAATGATCCTCTCGCTGAAGGCGCTACATCTGTCTCACAGGAAGCATCAGCTGTCAGCAACAGCAACGGCTACCTAAAGCGTCAACAAAAGGGCACTAGCAAGAAGAAGCTGCGACAGCCCAGCATTGATAGCCAGCAGTACGGACAGCAGAGACAAGGCAAGCAAGAACCTGAGAAAAGCCACCCCTCGCCTAAGAAGCAGAAGTTTCGGGGACACGACGACCGTAATGTCTCTGGTGCCAACAGCAAAACGATTTCTGTCGTTAGTAAGGATGAGTTTCCCTCTCTACCCGCCGCTCCCCTGCCTGCTCCCGGCCTTCCCGCGAGCAGCGTCTGGGGCAAAGCGCATGCGATATCAACTGCCGCCACCACCATCCCTTCTACCAGCAACCTGGGCGTTCAGGACGAGACTTCCGGAAACCCGCGCCACCAGGAGAATGGAGGCAAGCATTAGAGAAGGATGTTTAATGTTTGGGAGGAATGGATCTGGCCGCGATCGGACAACTACGGAACGATCAAGCAAGATGTGGCAAGACAGGGTTGACTAAAAGCTTTGCTGTAAATTGAAGAGCTTGTTGGGGAGGTGATCGGGAAGCAGATGACGGGGAGGATTTAGATTCGTTCCTCGAGAGGAATATGCGTTTGAGTGATACCCATGGGTCGTGCTCGTGGCTTAGGAGTTGCGCAGAGATAGAATGAACCATTTTCGGAAATTCCTTACCTTGTCTCTGGCGGCTTACATGGGTGGACGAGAATCCGTCGTAGGTGGGCGAATTCAGTTTTGTGGAAAGCCTCATCTGATTTATTGCAGAGGGAACGCCCCATATGACATGGACAACGTCCTGCCGCCCGTGAGGCGGATGTTCACGTTGATAGTACCTTGGGCAGAGGAAGAAAACTGAACTGCAGCTATGGCTCTTCATTCTGTCATTAGAAGCACGCTCATTTCAGTTTCAATACGGCTCCGGCTCGGAATTCTCAACATGGTTGGTAGTGGTACAAGGTTCTTTTTTTGATCTATTCGTTCAGCTTCTCAACCCGCCATATGATGCCTTTATGCGCCGTTCTTGACCAGGGTGGTGACTGTGTCCTCGATCTGCTTGTCCGACAGGCCTTGAATCGCGCATGTTAGTTACTTAGCGTCTGCGAGGGGCTTTTGGGAATGCTCACCTTCCAGCGATTGGCTCTTCTCAACACCGAACTCTGTATTCCCGAGGGCATTTCATCAGCACTCTGCTATCCATGTTGCTTCATCCGGAGGGGATTCCTAACCGTATCTCGCGTAAATCTTGGGTAGCGTGCCGGCGGCCTCGCGGATGAGGATGGGGGTCTGGGGGTTGTTCTTCTTCATCGTGGGGTAGGCTCTCGCGACGAAATTACTTTCGGGAGGAGAAGTTAGCGATTGGATCTCTAGGTGTTGCGGGGGGAAAAAATCGTGGGGATTCGAGGTGATGCGATGCGGCGTAGGCGGGAGCTTCGAGGTTGAATAGGGAAGCCGAGAAACGTACCGGGTTGCGGCGCTGTGCTCGCCCGTCTGGCAGAAGAGAAAGCGCACCTCCTTGAGGGCTTTTGTGAATGCGTACTTGCCCGACATCGTGGTTGTGGCTGCGGCTGCGCTGGGAGGTGCGGACGGGCGAAGGTGGAGGAGGGCGGGATCGTGGCAAGGTCAATTGGAAGCCTCTGGCGACAGCGACGGGTGAATTGGCGAGGATTGAAATTGACGAGATGCTCGCGGTTCGAGGTGGGCCGGGATTGCATAAGACAGTCGGGACTCGGGACGGGCATAACTGGTCTAATTGGTTATTTTCGATTGGTCGGACAGCTGGAGCTGCGAGTTATGCACATGCACAATTCGTCCCCCGATTTTGGGCTTTTGGGAACTGTCTGTTTGTCATGGTAGGAAGGCGGCTTGGTCAGTGCTTCCCCCGTCAACTTTTTTTCCCTCGACGTTTGTCCCCGCTTAACTCCGGTTGGCGGTGCTGCTGCTCGCTGATAGCTGCCGTCCACCGTACCTTACTACCTATGCGCTCGCTCGCGCTCCCGGGCCAAAAAAGGCTGCCCGCTCATCTTCGGACGTTCCAAATCTCAACGCTTCAGCTTCTCTCAACCTCGCTTCAACCTCCCCCCATCCATACCGTGCGTCCGTCGAAAGGAAAACCTCTCTGCTCCAAACCACCTATATCCCGCGCGATCGAGCCCGTTTCTCAATCGCTCTCCTCCGAACCCGAGTCTCCGACGATATATACCAGAAAGAAAAAACAGCTATACATTTGTCCGTCATAATGGCCCCCGCCAACAACTTCTTCAAGGCTGCGCGCCCTGCGTTCCGCCAGCAGGTTTTCGCCGGCGCCCAGATCCGCAACGCTTTCCGCACCTCCCAGTTCCGTGCCCAGTTCCGCGAGAGCTCCAAGAGATGGCAGAGCTCGACGGCGTCCGCCGATGCCCAGGTCAGCTGGTTCAAGCGCATGTGGGACAGCCCCATCGGAATCAAGACGGTGCACTTCTGGTGAGTAGATTACCCCGATTTGCGATAAAAGCAAGCTTCGGACTGTATTATCTGGACATATCGGCTGACTCCGATGGTTCCAGGGCCCCTGTTATGAAGGTATGATGAAGCCATCTCCGGGTACCTCCCTTGCAGATGTCCGGTCGCGATGTCGGAGCTCGATTAAGACCGGGGGAGGAAACACCCGGCAGGGTTGGGAATTCATACATTGAACGAATGCTGACCATCGACGACGCACAACACAGTGGGCTCTCGTCCTTGCCGGTGTTGCCGACTTTGCCCGTCCCGCCGAGAAGCTGTCCCTCACTCAGAACGGTGCCCTGACTGCCACTGGTATTATCTGGACCCGTTGGTGCTTGATCATCAAGCCCAAGAACTACCTGTACGTCATCGGGAACCTTACCAATGGAATTGATTGGCTAACCTTCTCAGTCTTGCCGCTGTCAACTTCTTCCTCGGTGTTGTCGGTGTTGTCCAGTGCTCTCGTATCCTCATGTGGCAGTCTGCTCAGAAGAAGAGCGCTGGCGATTTGGCCAAGGATGTCAAGGAGGACGTCAAGGAGGCCGTCTCTTCCTAGACCTAGAATCGCAAATACCGAGCGAAGTGGGGTACAATAAGGGGTCCATAAGAGGGACGAGGTAAAGTTGCAGCATGGTTCAAACTGACGTACCAGCTGCCGCCACGATCCAGAAACAGTCGCGGAGGCAAGAGGAAACGGCGCAGAGCGCATCGGATCATCCCCCTGCCATGTCATGCATCAGACACGTCACAGTTCTCAGACCTGATTTCTAGACACTCCCTTTTTAATTCGATATACAAGAAGGCCCATGTTCATGGCCGAACAGACTGCAAGGGAAGGAAAGCGACCACGTCCACGTTCACGTTCACGTTCACGTCCACTCCACGTCTTTGATCCGAAGCATGCGTTGTGGTCCTTGTACAGTATGTGCTTCATTCGCATAGTATAACCATACAGAAACGCCCAATGGCATCCGCGGTAGTATCCGGTTGTTCCCCGCGCAAGCAATGTGAATAGAGCACGGCTCAATTGTCGTCGACTGGACCAAGGTACCGCCAGTATGGATCCTCGACGGATATCCCGAGACATCTGCGCGATTGTGTCATTCGAGCCTGTGCGACATATCCACCTGGGCCCCCACGCAGGATCCCGCAATCGAGAGTCGAGGCCTTGGTCGAACACTTTTTTGAGTGAGGGGGGAGAGGAGAGCCGGCCCAGTCTCGATGCGCTGCAAATCGCTGAAAGATCGATAACCTACTAACAAGCAGATCGAACTTGTAAAACACGTCTTTAGCCGATGCGAGAACTTGAAAGACGGGCCGTGTCATGACCCTTGCAAGAGTACCAAAGTTCCAATGCCGACCACACCATCGGCGAGGGCGTTTCGTTGGGAATCTCGGCATGCTCAATCGTTGTCGCGTGGCGCGCTGCTCAGGCAGCAAAAACAACCCCGCCTACGACGATATCACTAGACGTCGGACTGGAGATCGGCTACATGCCTGAAAGGGTCAGCTGCATATGCGGGCATATGGGAATCCGTCCGAAGGTCCTATCAACGGGCCGGTTTTTTGGGGGACCTTTACTAGAACCCCCCCGAATCGGCGTGGCCGCCGAAGACAAGTGAGCATAGCCGACCTGCCCTAATGTCGTGAAACCCCTGGTCTACATCGCTTACGTCGAAATGCCTCCCTCTATGCTCTCTCTGTACCTCTCTCACACCGCCTACGACTAACATCATGGGGCCATGGAGGAAAGACGGATTGTTAAGCGGCACTTGGCCGATACGAGGGCTAAGATACGCCAAGTGGCGCATCAACCCAAGACGAAAGGTACCACTTAGTCGTACACCGTCGTTCGTAGGCGCTAGCACGTTTTCTTTTTCCTTACTTACTTTCAGCTTGCAGACCTGTACCAACATCTAGATCGCTTAAGGGTCTGGCCGACCATGATAGGACAGCCCACACGGGGTTGGAATAGGGCTGGCTACACTGGCAACATCGTTGGGTCATTGGCGTATGATACAGCTGTTAAGCGGTTGAATTATTGGCCTGCTACGACTCCTCTTGCCCAATTCCACCCCAGTGCCCTCCACGCAAGTAAGTTACATGAGCTAGCTCTTGCATCGGAGGCAGCAGTTTCGGCCTTTGAAGCCGATGATATGCATTCTCGGGAGTGATGTCATGGCCCTCCTCCGGCTTTTGCCCTGAATACCTGTCGCACCCCCGTCGTTGATGGACCTAGCAAGGCTTAAATGAAAGGGGGCCTTTGTTGGATGGCAAAGACACGTTGGAGCTGAATCTGCAGTCATGGCATGATTCACGACTCGGAACCCGCAGATCTACGTATGCCGCCAGTCAAGCAGGATCTGATTCTCGAAACTTGATTGAGTATTTACCACAACGTGTCTGCTGGGTTTCTGAGGTAGGAATCAAATTGCCGGTCAAGAGCCGTAGGAACCCTGGGACCCGGAACTGAACCGTTGTGTCGGTAAATCCTTCAACATGGATTTGGAACGTTTATAACGCGGCTGCTGCGTCGTTTGTGTCCCGTCAAGGAAATCTGGTACACTCGATATCGACGCAAAAATGGTGAATAGCAATAGCAACGATGGCATCAACGATTTGGGCGAAGTGGTCTCTAGAGCCGAAGAGACTGCTCGTACACTGGTCGACTTGGCCAACAGCAGCAAGACGATCCAATTACAGACACGGAGACAAATGAACCAGCTCCAGTCCGAACTGACCCGCACGACCGCCCTGTACAGACTAATCTACAACGACATCATCTGCCACCTGGAGACATCTTCCATGACGTTCCTCAGCCTCGCCCCCGCAGACCTGAGCCTTTGCAGACTACCCTTCAGGCGTATCAACGAGACCCTGCGCGTCTATGAACAGAGCCCGGCAGCGGCGGCACCCCTCACTGGCCCGCAGTACCCGAAACTCGTCCTCGAAACCCACAGGCAGCTCAAGGCCCTCAACGACGAGATCCGCGCCGACGTCGTCCTCGCCATCAAGCGCGTGCTCAACCAGGGCCTCTTTAGCCGGGATACCCGCGCCGTGCAGCTGCGCGACATCGCGGCGGCGCGGGACCAGAGCCTCGAGCATGACATTTGGCAGATTCGCATCCAGCGGGGGGATGCACCCCTGATCGCGAGCCTTCTCCTCCCAAACGATCCCGATACCCCCGACGGCGAGAACACGCCGATGAAGACCCCGTGCCTGCGGTTCCACGACGCGAGTACCATTGTCGAGACGAGGGAGATGCCGCGGGATGACCCGGCCATGTACCGCACGACGCTGAAGCTCGCGACGTTTCTGCACGCCACGCGATCGCCGTACCTCCTCCGCTGCACAAACTTTAGGGTGGTGGCGCACCACGCCCAGAACCAGCGGCGACGACGCCGCCTAGAGTACATTTACGACGCCGCGCCCCTGCAGGGCTGTCGTCGCGGCGAGATCCACAGGTTGTCGGAGCATCTCGGCTCGCCCGAGGGCCATTTTACGCGCGGCAGACGGGAGGCGGCGGCGAGGATCCTGTCGGACAAGATTCGGTTTGCGGGGTCGCTTGCGCGGTCGCTGAGCGAGCTTCACGCCGTGGACCGGGTGCATGGTGCGGTGTGCGCTGAGAATGTGTGGTTTGGGGTCCGGGGGCAAGCCTATGAGGCCAAGGTGTCGTTGCCGCTGCTGGTTGGGTTTGGGCTTGAGGAGGAGGTGGAGGAGGAGGTGAGGCGGTGTCGGGTTGCGGGGGATGGCGATGGCGGTGGTGGTGTTGGTGGTGGTGGTGACGATGGGAGGGCGGCGCTTGAGGAGGCCAAGAGGCGGGATATACTGGCGCTGGGGGTGTTGTTGTTGGAGATTGGGCTGGGGCGGTCTGTTGCGGAGGGCGGGGGTCCGTCTGCGTCTGCGGCTACGTCTGCGTCTACGTCTGTGGCCTCATCCTTGGGTGTTGGCGCCGTCGCGGCTGCAGAGCATCTTGGGACGTTGAACGCGGTTATGGGAGGGAGGTACACGGCTGCCGTCAGGGCCGCGCTGGATCCGCGGCAGTTGGCTGTGACTTTTCTGGCTATGGATAGGGGAGGCGGCGGCGGTGAGGATGAGGGCGTAGCTGGTCAGGGCGCTGGTGTCTTTGGTGCGAGGGGGAGTTGTGGGTTGGATCGGGCTTTCAGGGGGGTTGTTGTCGACGAGCTGTTGGGTGTTGTTGGGAGGGCGTGAGGGGCGAGGGTGTGGTTCTGATCTGGCCGGGCTGGTTTGATTCGAGTCGTTGAATTCGGTTTTGATCATGTCAATCAGCCTTGATCTGGGTGTGGGTTTGCCTCATGATGGATGGAGAAGCGGGGGAAATTCAACTAGGAGCTGCTGCAAGAGCTTGGAGACTTTGGATTCGAAAGGATGGCACTCAGCTTTTGGTAGTTCATGGAGACGGATTCTCGTAA
Source organism: Colletotrichum orchidophilum (assembly GCF_001831195.1). NCBI lineage: Eukaryota > Fungi > Ascomycota > Sordariomycetes > Glomerellales > Glomerellaceae > Colletotrichum > Colletotrichum orchidophilum. Next base: position 253,090 of record NW_019172993.1, on the reverse strand, counting down.
AAGAAAAGAGGTGTTTGAGACAGGTTGAGGAAGAGAGGTTGCCCGTGAGGCAAAGGTGGCATTGGACCGAGTCTGAAGATCATGAGAAGAGAAGGCGGGCTAGAATATACTGTCAAGGGAGAGACTACTGGGCATACTGACAGCATCATTTGGGATTTTCCCACCATTACAACCTGGAAATCATAGAAGAAAGAACCGGAAACTATTTATCCTTTGGCCCCTACTCCACGTATACCATTCATCCCAGTCTCCAAGTGTCCCCTTTCCCTTGCATTTAGTTGATCCTCGATTGCGCTCTAGTATTCCTGACATCCGCCTCCGAATATGGCCTCGTACCACGTCCGCTGGGCCCTCACTATCGTCAAATCCTCACATCCTCACATCCTCATAAGAAACCGAAGATTCCGTCGAGGATGGATTTCGAACCGTCTCCCGAGGGGTGTGGCGAGCAGTCCGAGTATCGAACGTGACTCCTTCCTCGCCGCCCTTGACTGAAAGTCCGAGGGCAGAAGCAACAGAAGCAATTCTTCTTCCAGCACCTTTTCTCTTGCTCTTTCCCCAAGTCTGAGCTCTGCTCCAAGTGCCCCGTTTCTTTTGCCGATGTCCCTCAGATCCCTGAGCCGACTTCTCCTAAGAGCCAGGCTCAGGGGGGTGATGGGTCCTCGCAGGCTGCGTCAAGGCTAGCTGGAATCGCCCAGCCCGAACCCCGATAGAGTTCCCTCCGCATTCTAGCGTGCGTGACGATGGAGTCGTGGCGAGCTTTTGCCTCGGCTTGTAGTTTCTCTTTGGGAGTTGGATGAATTTCAGAGACATCTATAATCAGATCGTGTCTCCCCTCGCTGATGAGGCGAGGCTTCTCCATCTCATAGGTCCTTTGACCTTCCTCCCACAAAGCCCGCATCGTCTTGTCCAGCGTCTCTCGCGTCGAGTACACGCCCTCCCGCTCTGGATCCCCGAATTCGCTCGTAACCCAGACGTGGAATGCTTCCGGCTGTATCTTCCAGTCGACGGGAAACCAACCCTTGAATGGGTCTACGATCTGCATGTCGTACTTCCATAGAGGGTGCGGGGGTGCCGGGAGTCGCTGTAGCGGGTGCTTGTCGACTATATATCTTCTGGGAATCGGCGGGGCGTCGAAGTCCAACGCGTCGAGCCGTCCGTGTGTGCTGTCACGGGTCTGGGACCACACGACGCAGAGACTGTAGTCGAGGAGGACGGGCCGTACGGTTTCTGGGGTCCGTTGTCCGTCTTTGCCAAACGTGAGGAAGATTTCGCGTGGATGGAAAATGCGAAAATGGGCGCCGACGTACATGAAGCGGACACCGCCATGGAGGATTTACTTGAAAACTTTCAGTCGGGCTGGCATCTCGTTCAGTGGAATTCCTTTCTTTTCGCTGCCGCTTACAGAATCCGAGTCGGGAAAGGGAAGGAATGCCTCGTCGGTGTTCATGGCTCCGCCTTCGTCTCGCTTGCACATATGCTCGAGCGAGAGACCTTGGATGTGCTCGATGAGTATTGCTCCCGCACATCTCCAACGACGTGTCTTGGGTGAGCGGGAGCCACGGGACGGCTCGCTGACGTCGAACTTGAGAGCCCAGCTACCGTAGTACTGCGGCACCATGTGAGGATGGCCCGTCATGCCCTGGTTGTAAAAGTACTCGTAGGCATTCGCCTCCCGACTCAGGGACTGATTGGCAAGCTCGCTTGGCGTGCGCGCGCTCAGGTAGAAAGTCGGGTTGTACACTTTCAGCACGAACTTGCGTCCGGGAACGAGAGGATGATGAGCGCCGTGTCTGATGGATGGCGCCTTTGTGATGTTGCATAGCAGGACCAGGGCATCGCGATGGATGTCGCCCTTTAAGTATGATATGACCTCTACTTGTGCTTCGTGATCCGGCTGGTCGATTGTCGGGTCAAAATTTGGGAGGAGCCACTCGTTGGACTCGGGGCGGGTTTCTTCTCCGTACTCTGGGAGACCGTACGGTATACCTGGGTTTCGGGGGCAGAGCGTCAATGTTTCTTTGGGTTTGTAGCGCTTGAGCTCGGCGTGGAGGTGGCGGATTTTCTCCTCGTCGCCGTCGGTTTGCGATGTGCTGGAGTCTGACATGCTGGAGTCTGATCGGGCGTGGTGGGAGGGGGAGTGAAGGTTTCTCAAGATAGCGTGAGAAGGGGAGGGAAGAAGGAACAGATCGTCGGCCTGCTTGTGAAAAAGGATACGACAGTGAAAGAAAGAGAAGAGAAGCAGACGTAAATGCTAAGCAAAGTTGAAAGATACCGAGGTTGGCACCAACTAAGTAAGGTAGGTAAAGTACCTTGCTAAGGCAGATGCCCTAAGGTAAGTCGACTTTGGGCAGACGTGTGGATTCAATTTTTCTCGAAAAACCTGAAGGTTGAAGTCGAATGAGGTGCCTACCTACTTTTAAGGAACCTTGAAGGTAACTTGAAGGTAGCTGGGGTAAAGTTTTAGAGGCAGAGACTGAAGGCAAGGTCTATGTCTCCAGGCAAACCCAGCGAGTGCAGCTTCGTAACAAATGAACGAGATTCCATTTCAAAATCATGAGACAAGTCATAGGTTGGCTGGCCAAAGACTATAGAAGCAATATGAATGTGTCGACCAGTGTCTTATTACGAGAGCATTGTGAGGCTGGTGATAAACCCAGTAGTTCGTGAACCCGAGAATCCTCCGTACTTCCCTTCTGAGCTTCATATGGTCCGTCTCTCTCCCCTTCTCCGTCGCTCACTTCGATATTCCCTGCTGTATAGGCGCAAAGTCTACTTGTCAACGAAACTAACACTGATCAATCCTAATCCCAAACCACCAGCGATGAGAGAGCCGATTTGGGTTGAGAAGTAGGAGAAGACGCCAAGATAAAGTTCGAATATTCATTCTTCCATCCGAGAATGTCGACTGCCAAGTCCCTCGGATTACAGACCAGATTGGGTGTTTGGGATGGCGGTCGAGGATATTCTTGAGAACCTTGAGGGCGATGCAGAAGACCTGATCTTGAGAGGCTATGCCTGTGTTTCCTTCAGTGCCAATCAGAGGGTCTCTGATATGCAACAGAGGCTGGTAGTTTTTGGGCTCCCAACTCGGCGTTGGTTGGAAAGCAATCCTGTACTATGCAGATATAGAACATGGAATCGACGGGAGGAATTGATGAAATCTTCGATCTCTCGTCCAGTATCGTTCTCATCTGGCGATGATGGAAGAGATCCGTGCCGATCATAGCTACCGGACCATTGTGTAGGAAGATCAGATCCATGATACAAAGGACAGGGCTTGCAGGAAAGAACTTCAAAATCATCAGGTATCATGAAATTCTACAATCATAACTCATAAATCCCATCACCATCCATCTACATCTCACCCCGTAAATAATACAACATAAAGCCATCCAGCTAAGTCCTCTCCTTATGCTCCCCAAAGGCCATCTCCTCATCCTCGCTCCCCTTCTTCATCTTCTCCGCGGCGCCCCGCCTCCTCAACATATCCTCCGCCTCGCCGCCAGACACGCCGCCGCGGCTGTTGCGCTTCATAATCGCCTCTTCCTCTTGCGCGACGTACTTGAGCGGGCGCTTGGACGACGTGGCGTCCTTGTCGCGGAAGACGAATACGTCGTGGTTGTCGGCGAAGAAGCGGTCCACGTCCTCGAGGGAGCGGTCGGCCGTCTCGGGGTAAAAGAGGTAGACGATGGGGACAAAGGCAAAGTTGAAGACTGTCCAGATGATGTAGAATTGCCAGCCGAGGGCGGAGATTCCAGGGGGTGTGATTTCGACAACCTGTCAAGGGGGAGATTTGTTAGGTTCTGTGTTTCTCTGTGCTTGGACAGGATGACCGAGACGATTTAATCGGTTTGATGAGAGGGAACGTACCATGAAGTTGACGATCCAGTTCGTTGCGGTACCGAGGGCGGCACCCTTTGTGCGCATAGACAAGCTGTTGATCTCGGTGGGGTATAGCCATGGGACACCTATCTAATATGAGCACCCGTCGATCCAAAGTTGAAGGATAAGAAGCAATCTCACCTTGCCAGCAAATTCCAAAGAAGACATAGTACAAGAAGAAGAAGGCGATAGAGGCCTTTGCCCACTGGGACTGCGTCTCCGGGGCGAGGCCCGGCATCTCATTGTAGCGGATGCAAATTGTGATGACGGCGTAGCAGACGAACTGGCCAAACGCGCCGTCTGTGGGGAATATAATTAGCTGCCATTCACGTTTTCAACATCCGGATTTGATATTTCCACAACTTACACATCATCATCTTCCGTCTTCCCCACCTCTCCACGTTTGGGATACCAATCAAGCTGAACAAGAAGTAACTGACAGAGTTGCACGCCGCCAGCAACCTCGCGAGCTTATTATCCAGTCCAACAGAGTTGATGAGAACGAGGGGCAAGTAGTAGCTCGTGACGTTAATCCCGCTAAATTGTTGCATGGCTTGCGTCCCGCATCCAAGGACTATACGCCGTATAGTAGAGGTTCCAGACGACTCGCCGGTACGTCCCCGGAGGAGGTCTGACCAGGGGATAGTATTCTCTCTCTCGTAGTTAATGGCCCACTGGATGTCCTTGGACTGGGTCTGGATGTAGGCGTCGTCGACGGGCATGTCTTCCAGGTCGGCGAGAATCTGTTCGGCCTCGGGGACGCGGCCTTGGGCCATGAGCCAGCTGGGGACGGATGTCAGCTTTGGATTCTACAAGGTCTGTGGAAGGAATGATGGAAAACCGGGGGGGGGGGGGTGGGAACGTACCGAGGTGACTCTGGCAACCAGGGGACCGTGCCGTAGAGGATAAAGATGAAGAAGAATTGGAAGGCGAGGGGAACACGCCACGAGATGGAACCGGTGAGGTATGAGAAGCCAAAGGTGACCCAGTTGCCTACGCATGATTAGCATCTCACACTATTCAAAGCTGGCAAGCATCCGATGGAAGAGAGAAAAGAACTCACTCAAGGAGAAGCCGAAAATGTTCATAATCATCTCAATGACAATCAGCTTGCCCCTCCAGCTAGCCTTGCTCGTCTCGCCCTGCCACACGGGGGCCGTGCTGGTGTTGATGCCGTTCCCGATGCCCGCCACCACGCGGCCGACAAACATTTGCGGGAGGCCAAAGGCGGCGGTCTGCAGGATGGCGCCGATGGACATGATTGTGGTGCCGACGAGGATGGTGTTCTTGCGGCCGAGGCGCTCGCCGAACCAGATCGTGGAGATTGCGCCGAGGAAGCAGCCAATGTCGTAGATTGCGGTGACGGTGGATTGCAGCGTGTCGTTGCCGACGATGCCCATTGTTTGGAGGAAGTCGTCGGTCACGATGACGCCGCCGAAGACGCCTTGGTCGTAGCTGGATGGGTGTTAGGAGTTTGTGGATGAAGCATTTGAGTGGATTTAGTGAGTGAGGATTGGGGTGAAGAATTTTGTGGGTGGTGAAGGGTGAGAGGGAAGGCAGGCAAGACGTACCCAAAGAGTGTCATGTCTGTCGCGCAGGCGACGGTTACCCAGAAGGTGAGCCACCCGCCTTTCAATCCAAACCAGCCCATGATGAATGGCTCGGTCTGTTGACTGGATCGATACGGGTAAAGTTGTCAATTGGTGAGAGGGGTCGTAGTCTGTGAGAGTGAGGTTGAGCGTGAGGAAGAATGTGAAGAGCGAATGGCGAATGCGGACCGAGCGTCGAGTGAGAAGTAATGCCGGACCCCGTGCTGTATATTCGCAATCCCAATGAAAGAGACCAAGAAGAGAAGAAAGACCCTGGACTAGACTAGGCCGACGGACATCTGTCTTGAAGCACGAGAAGGCAGCAATAGACGCAGTCTATATAGAAAGCCAAGAAAAGAAAAGAAGGGACCTAGAAACGCCAACTCCTCCACTAGCGGGCAGCATCTTTTCCCGTGATGGGGTCCCCGTCAATTAGTCCCGCACCAACATGGAGCCGGGGCACGCCAGAGAACCCCAGACAGCCTACAGGGCGCCGCTAAATCTGTCGCGATTACCTGGCGCCAAGGCATTCGACGCCAGGCCGTGGGGTAAGGGATCTGATGGGCAATGGGTGGTGGTGGAGGGAGTGTGGACGCCAGGTGGTGGGAGGCACTGACTAGTGTGGATAACAGAACGATGTCATCGTCATGGTGCGGCGGCGTTAGTGCGGGACTGTGAATCCCTCACTTGACCTTTACCTAGGGACTGCGATGAGGTCTACTGCTGCCAAGGTACGTGTGCAGTTCTGCAGCCGCGGGAAACCAAGGCCACGACCCAAGGTGGTCCCGGGAAGCGATGACCGCTCGCTGGTATTGACGCTGATTAGGCCGGGCCGATTCGACGACACGGACAGACCAAGCGCTTTTGGAGGAGTGATGGGGAGTGGTAGGGGGGCGAAGAGTGAATGGCGGGGAATCAGTCAGTCTGCTGCGTAGGCAAAGACTCAGTGGACAGGGATATTCAGAGTTTCGGGGTTGAGACCGGCCGGCTGTGTGCGAGTGTCTCTCTCTTTCTCTGCGTGTTTTCCTCTTTCCTTCCGCTCTCAGTGGCTGGATGGATGGCAAAACTATTCGGCCAAACCGTACAGCACACGACTCGAACTGAGTCAAACCAAGCATGGCAGGAGGGGGACTAAGAAAAAGAAGGAAAGAATGGGGTCGAATCTGCACCCCGCATACTTGATCACCGCTACGTAAGGTACTTAATTAGTGTAAGGTACCTTTGCGCCTCACCGCGACTGCGTCGACGTCGACGTCGACGTTTGATGTTGGCGAAAGCGCAGCCATGACGTCGTTGGGGCTCCACCCGCGGCTCTGAAACGGGTGCCGGGGCCACCGCTGTCGTCGAAGCTTAATCCCGTCGATCCCCGTGGCGTCCTCGGCTGCTCGGCGCTCAGCGGCGTGAGGTGAGCCAAAGTACGTATTTCAGGTACCTACCTTACCTTACCTCACCATGGCAAGCGACCGACTAGGGTCTTGATGAGGCAAAAAAACACGGCAGCTGGAAAACAACAACGTCGTTTATTTCTATCGACTGTGTTGAGCATCGTAAAAGCAGAGATATTTGGTCAGGAGTTTCCAGGTTTCCTCCTATTGATTCCCGCCCCCGTCACCTCCCACACGAGGCGGGAAGAGCCCACAAATAGCGACTCACTGCATCGCGCACCCGAATCTTGCATCATCCAACCCCATTGGAAAGCCCGTACCTGATACCGATGGTCGATCGGCCCGAATAGCAACCCACAGCAGACGATGCATCGTCACAATGTCACGATGCGGGGACTCCACGTCGCCGCTTTTTCTCCTCCCTCTTTCTCTTAACACACCTTGTCCCTCTTGTCAGTCTGATGTAATGCCTCCTCCATTCGAGAGTGCCCCCGTGTCCTTGGAACTGGAAAAACAACCACCCTCATCCCATTCATACAAGCACCTCCCAATGCAACAAGAACTCGTAAAACACTTCCCAACTGAACAGCAACCTTCGTCATCCGGCGGCAACACCCCCACAATGGCTGCCAAGTCAACATGAAGAAAGAGGCTCTGCGGAAAAGGGAACATGGCTGCTCTCGCGGCCGTTGCCTCGGAGCATCTCCGGCCACTCGGACGTTGAGCCTCGCGCCCCCATTGAACCCCACGCCGCGCCAAGCCACGCCACGCCGCGCTTGCGGCTGCGGGCTTCATCAATTCGATTCGGTTGAGCCGCCGAGCGTATGGCCGAGCAATGCAGTGACATTTCTTATGTTTCATTCAAAATGTCTTCTCGCCCAAGGTAGCTAGCTGACTCTACATTTGATTTCGCGCTGATTGATAGAGAGGAGAGAGAGAGAGAGACTCTAGTTTCCACCTTCGAAACTCCCGACGTTGTCTCACCACCCACTCATTATTATTACTTCTCAACCACTACCTCTACACTCCAACAACACCCCATCCTACCATCCACCCGCATCGCCATCACATGGACAGAAACTCCTCCACACACTCCGCCGGCCCGATAAACCCAACATACCCATCCGGCCTCACAACCACCATCCCCGCCCCCTTCTCGAACCCGTACCGCTTGTGCAGCACGCCGTCAACGTCCTTGTACCCCCCCTTGCCGACCGTCGCCCCGGCGTAAATCTTGATAACACCGTACTCCTTGAACCGCCCGTCCGTGACAATCTTCTCCTCCGCCTTGTCCAAGCTCTCCTCGCCGTCGTCCTCGTCCGCCTCCGCGCCGCCCGCAAACAGGAAAATCGTATGGTCCCGCGCGCTCGTCATCCCCAGCAGCCACTTGCCCTTCTCGCCCCTCTCGTCCGTGACCTGCCCGTCGGGAGCCCGCCATCCGCCCTTGACGGGGCCTTCGAACCCGACGGCCGTGCACACGATGGAGCTGTTGCGGTACTTGATGGCCATCTGTGAGATGAAGGTGTACACCGCCAGCCGACGCGCCTTGTTGCCCCAGATCCGGGGTGCAATCCACGGCATCAGGCAGTTCCGCACTGTCGTGAAGATTGTGTTTTGCGACGACACCATGTTGAACATGCGATCCGTGCCCGTGAGAAGGTGCTGCCCGACGGGGTGACGTTCCTCGTTGTACGTGTCCAAAAACGCCTCCTCTCTCTCGCCGCGGATCACGGCAGCCAGCTTCCAGCCCAGGTTGATGGCGTCCTGGATCCCCGTGTTCATCCCCTGGCCCCCGGCAGGCGAGTGGATGTGCGCCGCGTCGCCGGCCATGAACAGCCGCCCGTCGCGATAGTTGTTGACGGCGCGGCAGTTCCAGCGGAAGCTCGTGAGCCACAGCGTCTCCGCGATATCCGGCCTCGTCCCCGTCATCTCCTCGACAAACGCCTCAATCTCCTCCCGGTCCGGGTCGCCCTCGCGCTTGCTCCGCGACGACCTCTCGCCGACGAAGCGCACGACGCCGTTCTTGAGCGGGAAGACGACCATGACGCGGCTGCCGAGGAAGAGGGAGACGCGCTCCGCGTCGTAGCCGTCGCCCCGGAGCCGGGCGTCGCAGAGCATAAACTGCTGCGGGTACTGCGCGCCCTCAAACGTCACGTCGGCGCTGTGCCGCACGACGCTGTGCGCGCCGTCGCACCCGACAATGTACTTTGCCCGGATCACCTCCTTTGCCGCGCCGCTCCCGCTCCCGCTCGTCAACGTGGCGCTCGCGCGGACGCCGTCCTGCTTGATGTCGTCCGCCGACACGCCGCGCTCGACGGTGCCGCCGTAGACCTCGAGCTGCCGCAGCATGGCGGCCTCGGTGTCGACCTGGGAGATCCACAGCGGCAGGCCGAAGCGGGTGTCGTCGAAGCCGAGGTCGTCAAAGGTGCCGGTGATGAGGTGGCGCTTGTTGCAGTAGATGTTGATGCCGGGGCCGGCGGTGCCCTCGGCGAGCATGGACTCTGCGATGTCGGGGTGGCGGTGGAGGAGCTCCTGGGAGCGCGGCTGCACGGCCAGGGCGCGGGACTTGTCCGAGGGGACGGGGGCCTTGTCGATGATGCGGAAGGGGATGCTCTGCACCGAGAGTTCGAGTGCGAGGGTTAAGCCCGTCGGGCCGGCGCCGATGATGAGGACGTCCGTTTCGCTCATTTTCGGGAGTGCTACTCTCATGGTTGAAGATGTCGATGGCCTTTTCTCTGTGGGCGAATGCATTGATGGGCTTGGATTTTCTGCGTAGACAACGCAACGGCAGCGGATGCGGGTATGTCGACGGGGAGGCGAGGGCGCGGGGTTGGTGGGACTCGCCAACTTAAATAACATCTTTTGCCCGCTTACTCCTGGCTTGATCCGCCCTGCGGAAACATTCAGGGAACTCGATTTGTCTTCACAGAGGACCAGAGTTTCCATGCCCGACATCAGCTGAACGAACAGGTCGGACACGTCGCCTTCACAAGCGCCCCTGCTTCTTCACCACCGCGTACGTCACGCCCTTGACGGTATGTTGGGGTAGGTGTCCGCGGGCGGGAGGTAGACCAGGATAGCAACGTCTTGGACGATAGTATGCAGGGTTGACCACAGATTGCACGTCAAGGACAGGTACGAACGCCGGGGCCGGATTGGGGCCTGGCGAATGCGGGGCGGTTAGGTTGTGGCATCCTGTCGAGTGGTGATTGCGATACTTTGAGTGACAAAGTGTAAGTGGTTGTGCCTGGCCTTGGCTATCCTCTCTGGGCCTGTTTGAGACGATGGATGCGTTGGCTGGTGTGGTTGGCCTTGGCTTGTAGTCGGCGGGCGGGAGTTGCAGCTGGGATCCCTGGGTGAAGGGGGTCACGTGAAGGGTTGGAGATCAGTGGTTTTGACTTCCGGTGGTCCCCCGCCGTTGTGGTCACCCGGTTTTGGCGGGAAAAGGCGCCAGGCTTGGGTCAACAAGGATCATCTGATGGCTCCAGCAATGATTTCGCGGAGGGTTTTTTTTGTCGCTCTCGGGCACTAAAGGAATTGAGTATGAATTCGAAGTAGTGTCCCGTCACGTTGGTCTCTGTAAAGCAAAGAAGGTCAGCATTCATGCCTTTGAGGGTTTGCTTGAAGTGTTTCAAGACGCATGTATCCAGAGGTTGTTATGTGGCCCTTGTGTGTTGGGCACAATGCGTCTGATGTTGTTCCTGGGAAAAGTCAAACAAAAAGACTCTGATGAATCCTCCAGATAAGGGCCATTGAGAGCTCATCACCCAGGGTCTGCCACTCAATTCACAGGACGAACAGTTCGGGAGGAATTGCTCTCGGCTCCGACACTGATGTAGATGTCCAGCTCCAGCACTTTACTCTGGCGCCCCAGAAAGTCTCGACTGAATGGCTCAATGCAGATTCGAGGTCGACGCTGATTGGGTCGTTGCGCATATCCATCGACTTCCCAATTCGGCATTTCCGAAGACATTTCATTGGTCTACAGCAATCTCCATCTTGAGGCCCCCTGCATGCCCGCCTACCACCCGAGTTTCTCTCCCGCCAACGTTATTCTCACTGCAGATGATTTTGCTTAGGGGTGCAAACGACTGCTATGTGATATCAGCTGCAGATGCGAGTCAACGACTGCCATGTATTCTGCCTCATAAATCTCCTACTCCACCTTTTCTTACTCGGTCTCAAATTGGAAAATCGACCCCTACATATCCCTTCCTAGCAGTCTTCGTTCTTCACCGAAGGGTTGAGGACTCCAAGCCGTGTGAGCGACAAAACAGGAGGGGAAGCAAATGCAGAATAAACATTTAAGAACAGCAAGGGCATAGCTTCACGTCGCTTCCTATTGAGCGCTTGGGGCTGTGCCTTCCCATAACTTATTTTAGATACCTTCCGGCGTTCGCAATGAGTCGTCGCTTCCAAGGCCTCTAAGTGGCTGCCCACGTCTCCCCAGACAGGGCCTTCGCCAATGTCCAAATAATGTCTTTCTGCATCTTCCACCTACCCATCGTCCTCATCGTCCCAACCTCCCAATCTTTTATTAGCACACTGATCCCGGCCGTCACGCTCGTTCCGTAATTTAAGACCATTCGTTATGAATCACCACTGCGTGTACTCCAGCATCCACGACCTCGCGGACGCGCAACTATATCATTTCCAAGACATTTGGTTCGCTTTACAGAAATCATTTCCGATTGCGAATTTCACAAGTAGTACCATCAACAATCTCTGGGACTTTGTCTTTGCTGAGGGATGGAACTCGACTCACCCCGATCGAGAGCCCTGGTCCCCGGCACCGCCGCCGCGTGACGTCAACTCCCTGCCCGTTGGAAAGGTTACCAAAAATGGGACGGTAAGACAGTCCCCCATGTGTAGCCTCTTGGTGTGTCTCTTCATTCTATGGAGCGCTGACAAGCCCTCCACTGAAGACTAGGCCCGTGTACCTCAGGGTGGGCGTGAACCACAGAGCCCACACCGTGAATTATGATTATATTTATAGTGACGACATACCCGTCGATACCCACTCTCCAGGATTCAAGTTCGATCAAGGCTTCGACCGATGTTCAACAACGACAGCCCGCGCCATCATCCATCACGACATAGTCGAGAAAGACTGGTACTGGAAATACAACGTCCGGATGGCCGTCTATCATATGCGCATGCGCCTTGCGTGTTGGACACGGGTGGGCTACACTCGCTAGTTGTGCGTATTGCAAAGTCCCGGGACTCTCCGAACATTGCGTTTCTGGCCTCTGAACAAAACCCTCGTTATTTGCAACTTGGACTGCACTGGACTCCACCACATGTTATTGGTCGTCGACGAGACAATGAAAGCTCGGCCTCAGCAGTCTGCGCTTCTACAGGCCTGGGCCCTGCCGTCCTTGGGTTTGGACTTGACTTGGAAGTAAGCTACCCAGGCTGTCATGACATGTTTGGATCCAAACGTTGGCCAAGGCATACCAGGATAGTGAGTAGCAGCGTTTGCGACTTAGTATGAGCTTTTCGAATTTTCTAGGCAGGGAAGAGAACTCAGGAGCGCCTTTTTACTGTTAGCTACACCAGCGTCCGATATTGTACATCGAGCATCTTCCTTCCATTTTGTTCCGCTTGTTATTTGTATGTGAGCTTTTCGCATCCATGCTCGGATATCATTTTCCTGGAATATTTCAATATCGGCGCGACCAAGTACGATAAGCATAGACTTCGCTCTCAACGTCGAAGATTGGTATGAAGAAGCCCGTATTTTCTAGTCCCAACCAGCTCGTACGCTGACATGCAAGTCGCGCATAGCGACATTAGGACTTTTCTTCTTCGTCTCTCCGGATCGGCGAAGCTTCCTGTAGATCGTGTGTCCAATATTTCCAAGCCAAGATGGCATGTACCGCAGCCTTTGCGAGGACCGGAAGTAAGTGCTCCTGGCAAATGAGGTACTTATCGAGTACGCCATCTTTCCTCATCAAGTCTATAGAAAACCTCGCTCCAGAGGGCTGGAGTGAATCGTCAGTGATCTTTCCTCAGCCATATGAGACTCTCGGAAAAGGCTCCATCAACGAACCTTCTTGGCTAGATTGAAGTGGTGAAACAGCATCACAACCTGCGAGTTGCTGTCGTCCCACACCTTGAACTGTGTTGCTTTCAGTCATTGCAAAACTTCCATCACAACCTTCAACAACGTCGAGGCTCATGATTGAAGAAGTCTTACATCCTCGGTCCTGTACAGTACGGGGTTTCCGTCCTCTTCTTTCCACTCCGTGAACTCTGGCGACCCAACCCAGCTTCGCCGGAACTTCAACCCGATCTTGACGGCGTCGATGGTCTTCCGCTCTTGGCGGTGGAGAAGAACGTCAGCAAGCGAGTGAAAGCGTGCTAGAATTCTTCAGGTTTAGAAACCGGGCGTCTTGCCACATCTTGCCCCATCCGACGATGCGAGCTGCAAGACCAAAACGGGGTTTACGTACCGATAGGTCCCCCCACCGGATAACGCTGAATCTCAATCTCGAATTGCGGATCCCCCCTCGCGAGAACCTTTGCGTATCGCTGAAAGCCCTTTTCGGATTCGCTTCTTGTGAAGATGAGGGATTCGCTTGAGCCGTACGGTAACATTGGGAAGTAGATGAGCAGTAATGCGTCGTCTAGGTTCAGAGGGTATTTCTCTGCCACTGCGAAGATGTACTTTTTGCCGCGTCGTGAATTGAGAAATCCTGTGGCGGTGTCGGCTTCTTTGAGTCGGAAGACCCCTCTGTTTGGGGTTTTAGTTACGGCGCTCGTTGCGGTGCTGGTAGTCGATGGACTTACAGTCGACTCGGTATCGAAGGCTGGCCCATGTTCAGTCAAGATGTCTGTCTTCGACAATCTGATACACCCAATTCAGTCTTTCCACTGTTCTATCTCTATAAGTTCCATACACGATGCCATTATCAGGTGGCCCAAGTCAGTCTTCCTCGCTCTTATGGTCTGCGAAACAGCGCTAGTGTGCGGCTGACACGACCCAGTTGAGCCATGCTGCCCCAAAAGAATGCCTTGCCAAGACGCCGTTCCGCATTCTACGTTTCTTCTCAGCCAGTCATTCCCGCATGTGTTTTGCACTAGGTAAACCGCTGGACTGCCGCGACTGTGTTGAAGTCTTCTGTGCGCAGTGATTCCAATGACTCTATATCTTTTCGGTCTCGCTCGCAACCTGAGTCAATTGGCAACGGGGCTGGTTTCGATCGACAACTGGTCTTACCCCAATTCGTGAGCCTAATTGGCGGGCCTACTCCGAGAGTCACTTATGGTCCGTGCTATAGGCTTAGTGAACGCCGTCAGACTTTGAACAACTCAAGATACCCTCTCTGCCAGTTGAAATTACAGCTCTTGCTTACAACGCACAACAGTGCTCTGGCAAGTCTTGATTTTTTTTGGACCAAGATCGTGTATCTTGGCATTTATGGAAGATGGCTCAGCGTATATCCGAGCCGAGGTTACAGTACCCTCGCGAATTGGCGGGGGTTGGTATCCCAACTCGGAAGTTGCAACTTCCAACCAACAAACAGGCCACATTCGCACAATTGTTATCTTGTCAACCAACAGGAATGTGACTGAAAAAGCGGAGAAAACGTATAAAACCAAGGGATTTATTGCGAAAGAGGGGTAAGGTGAGACGATCTCCTTTCATATTGCACTACAACCGTGTCCGCCAGTTTCCATCGAGCAGCCAGGATACCACAACGCCCGCCACCAATCGACAATGCAACAACAGGAGGAGAACCAGCCGCCTATTGAGGCAGAAGACTCTGGAGTTGACGATGCTTCCTCGGTCGGAGGCTTCTCATCAGACGAATCTAGCGCTTCGCTGAGATCGAGCATTCTAGACTATCGCCGCGAGAACGGTCGGACGTACCACCGCATGAGCGATGGGAAATACGCCCTACCAAACGACGACCGAGAGCAGGAGCGCCTCGATATGGCGAATCATATCTGGATGCTCGCCATAGACGGCGACTTTTGCAAATGCCCCAAGAACGACGGCACCACGGCCAAACGCGTCCTCGACCTCGGAACGGGAACGGGAGTCTGGGCGCTCGACTACGCCGACGCGCACCCTAACGCCATCGTTCTCGGTGTCGACCTCAGTCCCATCCAGCCCCAGTTCGTGCCTCCCAACTGCAGCTTCGAGGTGGACGATTTAGAAAAGGAGTGGACATGGTCGAAGCCTTTCGATTTCATCATGTCCCGGAGCATGATGGGAAGCTTTTCGGACTGGGAAAAGACGATTGCCCAGGCCTATGCCCATCTCGAGCCTGGCGGCTACTTTGAGATCCAGGACACCCTCTGGCCTCACATTTCGGACGATGGCACGCTCAAAGAAGACTCTGCGCTGTACAAGTACGGACAACTCATGGTCGAAGCGTTTAACAAGATGGAGCGTCCCCTCGACATTACAAATCAATTCCCGGCGATGATGGAGGCGGCCGGCTTTGAAGAGGTGACCAGAATCCCAGTCAAGTTCCCTGCATCGCCCTGGCCAAAGGATAAGAAGCTGAGGGAGATTGGCGAGTGGAGCCTGGAGATGATGCTGCCCGGCTTGGAAGGCATGACTTTGGGACCGTTCACTCGTTTCTTGGGCTGGTCTGCCGCGGAGACCATCGTCTTCTGTGCTGAGTTGAGGAAGGACCTGCTCAACCTCGACATTCATGCCTACTGGAACGGATCTGTCGTATATGGTCGGAAACCGTTGGAAGAAGAAGAGGAGGAGGAGGAAGAGGGATCTGATTGAAGCGTTAGGGGGTAACAATGTTAATACCAGCGAAGGATTGAGTGTAGCCCGATTTCGTAACAAGGCAAGAAGTATTCACACATGACGAAGTAGAGCCCAGCGTGCCACCTCGATGACGATTTCGAAAGTCGATACAAATGAGAGACAAAGAAAACCTTTTCAATTCGTCAATTCTTTCTACTTTCCTTGTTAAATGAGCTCTAATCCGACCGGAAAGCCCTCATATGAAGATGCATGTAACTCAGGAAAGATCTAGTGATAGAGTCTCATATTACAACAGCAGCTGAAGATGCTGCGAGCCTTTGCATGAGGGCAAGATGTTAATCCACCAAATACATCCGGGGTATCCAATCTGATGTTTCTCTCTTCAACGGATCAAAGCAAACAGAATTAGTCTATATCTCTTTTGAGATCAAGGGGTTTGAACGACAGCGTTTTGCCTCAATCATCTGGCTTATCACTACTATGCAGAAAAAAGGTATTGTTTCTGGCACTCAGCTTGAAATTCCTGGATGGGTATAGTTACCGTCTAGGTTACCTCAAAATGATTTGTCTCAGCCACTCGAGCACACCGTTTTTGAGCCCAAGTATTAAGCGTTCTCCAAGAACGGCGTATGAGCAGCAATAATCAGCCACATGATGCCAATTGCATCGGCCTTGCTGTGCTGCCCTGAGAAGACCGAGTTTGAGAAAGATGCCTCCTTCAGGCCCCATGCCTTCAAAAGGAGCACTACCATAACTAAAGTGTTTTGCAACCGCATTTTGGGCAGGGCAACTTGCACCAAGGATCCAGTAGGTAGAAATATCCTTGCAGCTATCTGGCATAAAATTCAAGCCCGCGTCCTCATCGAACTGCGATCAACACGGCGTAAAAAAACACCAGCCCCGTCAACCCTCTACTCGTTCTCGCAGAATCCAAACACACTCCATTACCATACTATCTTCTACTCCCAAGCAAGCTCCCAAAGCAGTTAAAAACTTTCGTATAACGCGTGAAACTTGAATCGGCTTCGAACACATCTCCCGTAGAGCTCGAACCCAGACTTCCAAACCCCTGAACATCTATTTACGTCCTCCAATTTCCTCCGTCCTCCTCCCAAGTCTCAAAGCACTCTAAATGTATTAATTCTCCTCTAAATGGGGTAAATGTCTAGTAGATAACTACTGATTCCATCCCCAAATAAGACTACCCCAACAACCTTTAAGTGCGACCCTCAACTTCCATGACCTCACACAGCATCTTCACCGTCCTAGGCCATCTTGCACCAGACAACGACACCGCAGCACCTTGTTCCATCAAGAAGAAAGAGTTCAAACGATTGGTTTTACAAGCTGTTGATATCCCATTAGATTTCATCAGGCTGTTACGCGGTATGACACCTTGTTGACGTGCCCATCCCATATGAGTAAGTGCCAGAAAAACGGGCTTGTATTCATAACAGACTCATAAGAAGACAGCCGTTGCCAGTCAGCCAGTTAGGTATTATTTCAAGCACGAAAACAAAGAACCATCTTAAGAAAAAGAAAATACTAAGAAAAAAAAATGAAAATTCTGTCCATGGCATTATGTAGGACCATGAGTCAACATTCATCTTTGCCAGTCAAGGCTAGAACTATACCCCTCGGCTATCGACCACAACGGACACTATTGAGAGCTGTCCCATCGCTGCTCCCTACAGCGGTCCGACAGAAACTTGATTGTAAAGAACTCGGATGAAGGGTCCGTCTGCAAAAACCCCAAGCTACCAGAATTTTCCCAAGACCCCAACGCCGAAGCGAACATAGCCCGTCTTCCTAGAACACAATCTAGACCCACGCACAGCCACATCAAAGCCATACGACGCATCATCCAACCCCATCTCACCTCACAACCCAGCAGCAAGCGTATACCCCCCATCAACGGCAAGCGTCTGCCCATTCAAGTACTGATTACACGCAAAAAACAGCACAGTGGACGCCATATCCTCATCTCTACCGGGCCGTCCCGCAATCACCTTATCGGCATACTTGTCCTTTGGGAGCTCGCTCTTCTGCTCCTCGTCCGACGGTGTCTTGGTCGTCATCTCGCTAGGGAACACCCCCGGCGCGATACTATTGACGCGGATCTTGAGCCCGTTGGACGCGATTTCCTCGGCGAGCATGCGGTTCACGTGGATCGTCGCCGCCTTGGACGCGTTATAGGAGAAGTGGTGCTGCGACTTTTTAATCATGCCGCTGATGCTGCTAATGTTGATCACGGTGCCGGACCAGCCGTGGTGAGCGTCTGTGGATTTCTGGAGGAGAGGGAGGAAGCTTGCGGCGACGTAGAAGACGGCGGCGACGTTTGTGCGGTACGTCTCGGTCCAGTCCTCAAAGTCTGCCGAGTCCGCGTGGAAGAGGCTGGCCTTCATGTCCTGCGCCGAGTCGCTCTCGACCTCGAGGGCTGCGCTGGAGACGCCGGCGTTGTTGACGAGGATGTCGAGGGAGGATTCCTTCGACGCGATGTCCTTGTAGAGCTTGTCAATGTCCGACTTTTTGGTCACGTCTGCGACGATGGGGATGATGGAGCCGGGGATGTTTTGGCCGTAGGTTTGGACGGTGTTGTCGAGCTTGGCTTGGTTGCGGGAGGTGATGTAGACTTTTGCGCCGTTGGAGGCGAGGGCTTGGGTTGCCATTAGGCCTATGCCTGTGCCGCCGCCTTAAAGAATGGTTAGATGGTGGCGTGAGAGGGGGAGGGGTGGGGGTCGTACCGGTGACGAGGGCGACTTTGCCGGATAAGTCAAATAGGTGGTTGCGGGTGAAGAGACTGTTGCCCTCCGGGCCCGAGGTCTTTTGGCCGGTGGACATTTTGACTTGATTCGGGTATGTGTGAGATTGTTGTACGTCGTGGGTGACTGGGCGTGATTATAGAAGAAGAGATTGTTGTGCGTGCTCGTGCTGCGAGGTGGACGGGAATTCTCAAGTTGTTCGCGTTTGCGTTGGTGTTGGGAGACTGTTAGGAAGGGGCGAAGTTGAGTGCACAAGGTGGGAGCTATATAACCTCGCACCGAGATGACGAATGAATGGAAAGTAAACGGGATGATCTCATAGTTGTCTATGGTTACAAGCCCAGATGCAAAAGGGGCGTCAATTGCAATAAGTGATACAGCAGGACCACTCGCCTCTCACGCAATGCAATGCACGAGCGGAAGCAACAAGCCCCAAGCGGTACTTAGAAGGAAAGCAGTCCTGTCAGGCTGTCATCGAGTCCTACGGTAAAGGTCGACATGGCCACAAATGAAATAAAATGCACCTTGGGAACGGTACGTATCGGAACAGTAGCAGCTGCGAGAGAAGGGCACTCGTGCGGAATGAGGTCAGTGAAGCCTCCATGACGACACCCACATGCAGTCAATCCCTGGGCCCGCGGAGGGAAACGTCCGGCGAGAGCTCCGGGCGCGGGGGGAAATGGAGCTAGAGCTGTGGTCGGGGCAAGGTTAAGGTACCTTAAGCCGACTCCTACCCCGCTAGTTTAGCATTCCAGACCGGCCCAACGCAACTCACCGAGCACACCTCACCTCACCTTACTCACCCCACTTGAGCCTCTTCAATCCGGCACGAATCGTCGTAAACAACACCACATCATCGTCAACGACATATCCGTACTTGGTAAGCAAAAACACAACAGTACCGTCCATCTGCGTAGGAACAAGCCATCTCGGGGTATTTATTCATACAAAAATTAATACAAACCTCGCACCCCGGATCTGGGGCAACCATCATCCACCTCCCACCTCACCGAACAGTGATGTGTTGTATGGCACTCTTCCACTTCTGCTCATCGTTCCTGTGACCTCCACGTTAGCCAAACATCACCCTCTCCTCTTTTCCCTAATCCAGGAAGAAACAAACTTACTTGTCAAACTTGAGAATCCTCCCCAAAACAGGCACAAGCTGCTCCCGCAACTTATTGTCCTTTTGCTCCAAAAACTGCAACATAATCGTCTTGAGATACATCGTATCCGCAGACACCCCGCCCCCGCCCCCGGCCCCGGCGCCAGCCCCCGCCGGCCCGCCATTCAACCCAGACCGGTTCGAATCCATCGAGCTCCGCCCCGACGTGACGCTCGCCCCCAACTTGGTCTGCACCGTCTTGAGCTCCTTATTGACCTTGTCGAACCGCTGCTTCGCCTCCTCCAGCAGCCGCCGCAAATCAGACTTTTGCCTCTCCGCGTCTCGCACCTGCTGCTCCGACGCATCCAACGTCGTCCGCAGATCCGACACGGCAGACCGCATCTCCTGGACCTCGGCCTCGGCCTTCTCCTCCACGCTCTCCAGCTCCTCCCGCCGCTTCCTCCACTCCCTCTCCCGCAACTCCAACTCGTCCCGCTCCGTCGAAAGCGTCTTGACATCCCTCTCCAGGTCGCGAATCTTCTGCTTCAGCTCCTCCGTCTCCCTCGTCTTGCGCCGCGCAAGCGTGCTCGACTCGTCCTCCATCCGGTCCCGCTCCTCCATCGCCGCCTCCATCCGCGCCCGCATCTCCCGCACTTTACTATCGGCGCGCTCGTCCACATCCGCCAGCAGCCCGCGCATCCGCTCCGCCTCGCGCGACCTCTCGGACAGGTGCTTCTGGATCTCGGCCAGCTCCTCCTCGAGCGACTCGGACTGGGATCGCGCCTCCTTGAGCTGGATCGTTAGCTCACCCGTCTGGTCTCGCATGCTGCCCAGCAGGCCCTGCGCGTTCGCGTACTGCTGCGTCTTGAGGTCCGCCTCCTCTTGTAGAGACTTCTTCTCTTTTTCGAGCTTCTCCACTTGCTCTTCGAGCTCTTTGACTCTGGGCCGGAGTTTGTTGGCATCCTCCTGCACCCTTTGCAGCTCCCGGGCCGTCTTCTCCTCCTTGGCGGCGAACTCAACCTTTTCCGCCTCGGAGCGACGCAGGTCGCGAGCAGACACCCGCTGCGCATCCTCAAGACGGAGCTTGTTGTTCGTCTCGGCCTCGACTTTTGCACGGAGTGCCTTGATCTCGGTCTCGCGGTCCGTCGCCAGACGCTGAGCTCTCGTCACTTCCGCCTTGAGATCCTTCTCCTTCTTCTCCAGGTTGCGCAGCTCCGCGTTCTTCGCCGTGAGCTCCTCCTTGGTCGTTTTGAGCGCAGCAGAGTCCTGGCGCAAGCTCTTCATCTCGGGCTGCGCCTTTTGCAGAACCTCACGCAGGTCGGTGAGATCCTTGTATCTGCTCTGCGCCAGCTGTTGCGCGGCGCCGAGGTCGGATTGCAAGGTCGAAGACTTGCTCTTGAGATCCTCGTACTCGCGCGAAAGGTTGTCAAACTCGCTCTGGAGCTTCTCCGTCGCCTTTGCGTCGTTTGCCGAGGACCCGAGCTCCTTCTCGAGCTCCTCGATCCGCGTCTGCAGTGCCTTCTTCTCGGCCTCGAGGTTCTTGATCTTCTCCTTGGCCACCACGTGCTCCTGGCCAATCTCAGTGACCTCGTCGCGCAGCGTCTCGATTTCCTCGCGGAGATCCTCCTCCGTCTTGCGCTGCTTCGTCAACCTCTCAATCTGAGAGTCCTTTGTGGTGACTTCCTCCTTGAGGCGGGTAATCTCCGCTTCCAAGGCATCCGTGTCAACCTCCTTGGCCTCCTCGGCTGCGGGCGGCGTCGCAGTTCCTGCGGTGGTGGCCGTGGCGGCGACGGCGGCGGCAGCACCCCCCTTACCCTTCTTCTTCTTATTCTTCTTGGCATTCTTTGAAGCACCCGCAGCACCTCCAGCCGCAGGCGTCTCGGTTGGCGCAGGAGTTGCAGGGGTTGTGGGAGTAGCAGGGATAGGCTCGCTCGCCTGCTTTTCCAGTTGCTTCGTGAGGTCGTCAATCTTCTTTTCATTCTCGGCCTTGTCCTTCTTGAAGGTCTCAATCTGGCCGTTGAGAGTCTTGATGTTCTTCTCCACGTCCGCCTTGGCAGCCTCCACTTCCTTGACGCGGGCTTCCTCCTTGTCTGCGCGTGCGTTGGACTGGGTGAGCTTCGACTGCGTCTCCTTTGCGTTCTTCTTGGCAGATTCGACTTCGCCCTTGAGCTTGGCTTCGACCTCCTTGAGCTGCTTCTGCGAGGCCTCGAGGCGCTCGGTGAGAGACTTGATTTCGTTATTCCTCGCCTCCAGCTGGGTCTCGAGAGACGTCTTGACAGCAGCGACATCACGCAGCTCGCCGGCCTCCTTGGTCACCTTGTCGAGGTTCTCAGTGAGGTCGGCGCTGGATTCCTTGGCGGAGGCGAGCTCGGCCTTGAGCGAGTCAACCTCGGCCTTGAGCTCCGCCTTGACGGTATCCACCTGGGTCTTGAGCTTCTCAATCTCCTCATCCTTGGCCGCCAAGTCAGATTCGTACTTGGGCGCCTCCTCGTCGTAGGAGAAGAAGTCGCCTGCGGCCTCGTCCGGCTTGTCCGCCGCGGGCTCCTGGGCCTTTTGCTTGGGCGAGAAGATGCCGAGAGCCTGCTGCAGGGGCGACTTGACGCCGCCGTCGTCCTTGTTATCCGCCGCGGCGTCCGCCGTGTCCTTGGATTCGTCGTGATGAGGGGCGGCTGCCGCAGATTGCGCCGCCTTCAACTCTTCGACCTCCTTCTTGAACCTTTCCACATCCTTCTCGGCCGCTTCCAACTTCTTCTTGAAGTCGTCCTTCTCGATCGACACCCTCTTGTACTCGTCCATAATCATCTGCTCCTTCTGCTTCAAGGAGTTGAGGTACTCGACGAGGGCTTCAGGTTCCCGAATCGAGCCGACGCTCGTGTGCTCCTTGAGCACCCGTTCAAAGGGCTCGATGGACGTGGCGCGGCCGTGGGCGATTCGGTAGGATCGGAGGAGCTCTACGCTTCTGTTAGTGATGGCGTGTCCGCGCGTGTGTAGATGGTCAACGCACCAGGGTACGTCTTCTCCAGCTTCTCCAACTTGCGAAGCTTCACCTTGACCTCGGGCGACGGTTCCGCCGCACCAGCTGGCGGTGCACCAGCCGCACCCTTCTCTTGCTCCTTCTCTCCATTCTGCCCCTCCTCCGCCTTTTCCTTTACGCTCTCTCCCCCCTTTTCCATATTGTCGCTGTCCTTGTCTGCAGCTGGCTTCGGTGTCCCCGCGCGGCTCGGTTCCTCGCTGTCGTCGAGCGCAAACGCCGCCTCGAAAACAGCCGGGTCCGGGTTCGAAGCGCTACCGCCGTCGTCCTTGGCGCCGGCGTCCGCCTTCTTGGGGCGAGGTCGTCTCGCGGGCGACTGGTTGCTTCTCGAGGTGGAATCGGACCTGCGCGGCGTGCCGCCTCCTCCGCCTCCACCGCCCGGTTCGATGCGTTGTCGTGCTTGCTCCTGTCGAGCCTGTTCCTCCGCAATTGTCCGATCGATGGCGCCCTTGAGCCTCTGTTGGATTCCCATTATTGTCAGCGGGCCAGGCCTACAGGTGTTTAGGTGGAGAGAAGGCAACGAAGCCACCACGTGTGACCAAGATGAAGGTGCTTTTTTGGAAAGGGTCTGTGGAAAAGTGGAAAAGAAGAGGGTTTGGGAACCAGAGACGAACCTGGAACATGTTGCCGATCTAGGGATGATGGGATCACCCTGTGACCATGGACTCGTTTACAATTCTATCGGCGGTGCACCCAGGTGGTGCAGGGTAATGGAAAGTCTGAGAGCTATGCGCAATGGTCAATGTCGAGTATCAAAGGGCGCTGCATTATTGGTGGCGCAAGACGAATTGGAGGAAAAAAGGGAGAGCGAAGGGCTGAAGGGACGGCTGAATGGACCAGCGTTGGTTGTTTGGCTTAGCCTTTTTTTTGTGGTTTGGGACAGGCGTGGTGATGGACGGTCGAAATTCATCCAAGGGACCCTTCGTACAGATAGATACATGCGTTGAGTTCACAAGTGTCCTCAGCCTGAGGTGCTTAGCTGTTCCAGGCCGCTCCCAAGATTGGGGGGGGAGCACGGACCCGGCAGCAAGGTGACTGTGGGGACCTCTCTCCCTCTGCCGCGTTAGCGTTCAGCCTCACCACTAGCCACATTCGGCCCCACCGGTGCATCCCGTCCTCGAGCCTGGCCCGGGCCCCGGAAATGATGTGGACATGCGACACGCAGGTCGGGTGTGTGAGGGCAAAACGTCTACCGATATATTTTTCTATTTTGTGAGCTGCAATTATGTTATGAAATAATTGGCTGTAACTAAGTAGCCAGCAGTCGCGCATTCACCGCCGCACGTTTTTTACTTGCCACCCTTGCCCTTCCGTTTCTTCGCTGCCGCCGAACCGCCCTGTCGCCCCGTCGTCTTCGCGCCGCTGGGTTGCTCGTCAGAATCTTCCTCCTTGATCGAAACGCTAGACACCTCTTCATCAGACTCCTTGAACTCTTCGCCCGTGGGAACCTCCCGCGACCCCAGGACCTCCTGCATGATGCGTTTTCCCTCCTCCATTTCGCCGTTGGTGGCCCCGCAGCCCATGCACTTCCACGTGCCAATGTCTGAGAGGGCCTTTGTGCCCGGTGGGGCCTGACCGTTGACCAGCCTGCAATTCCTGCAGATGAGGGCGATCCGATTCTTGGACGCCGTCTCGTCTTCGCCGAGGAGGAGGTCCATGATGCGGTCGTACCAGTGCGACGAGCCTGGCATCCCCTCGGCCTGCGCAAAGTGCTGCGAGTGAGGCGGCGGCGGCGGAGGCAGGTGGGCGTATGCGTTGGGCGCGAATTCTTCCGTGGGCTCGAGGCCGTTGGGCGACTGCGGCGGACGCCCGGCTTGGAAGCCAGGCGGGGGACCTTCGCGGCGCTGGATATTGGCGGTGGGAGGGGGCGCCATGTTCGTCCGGCCGCTGGGTGTGGCGCCTTCATTGTGCCTGCCGCCCTGTTGCTGCTGCTGTCGCGACTTCTTGTCCTCTTCGCCCGCACTCTGCTTCTTGTTCTTGCCCTTGCCCTCACCGCCTCCGTACTTTTCGAGGAGCTCCAGGGTGGAGTCGTACTTTGTGGCGTCCTTGAGCTTCTGGATCGTCTTTGCGCGCTCGGCCTGCTGCTCCTTTAGGCGAGTGGCCAGGGAATCGATGCGGTAGTTGAAGACGGCCGTGACGGTGGTCCGCGTGAGGTAGATGCTGGGTGGATGGCATGGTCAGCATGACAACTTTGCGCAAACGGCTTTCCCGTGGAGGAAGGAACTACGAACAGGAGCGGGCCTCCCGCGACGCCGGTCCATTCCGAGGCGCCCATGTCGTTCCATCCTACGACGAGGAAAATGACGATCGAGTAGACGAGGTAGGCAAAGGCGAGGTACAGGGACCAGAGCACCCTGATGCGACGGGAGGTGGCTCGCGCGCCATCGAGTCTCGCCTGGGTGTCTGTGATTTTGGTAGACAGGGCAGAGAGGGTCTTCTCAAACGAGGCAGGGGAGGAGTCGTCGGCCTGCAATGTGGTCGGTCAGTCAATCCATTCGCCCAAGATGTCGTTATGCGCATGAAGAGAGGCGGTCCAGAGCCGTAGCAAACGTACCCTCCAGGGCCAGAAGGAGACCATGGCAAAAGATGATGCGGACACGTGCCGTGCTCAAAGCGGCATGGCCCAATTCGACGGAGCGGGCAGAAGAAACAGGAGAGAAGCCGAGACCACAAATGAAATAATGAATCGCGACGGTGCGATGTGATGCGCAATTCAAGATCAGACGAGCGAGCGCCGCCGGTGTGTGACCTCGTGGCAGCGACGGTCGGGAGGTGCGGGATCGGGGAGTCGGCTGGTGGCCTGGGAGGGGAGGAAGCTTCGCGACACAAACGGTGGCACAGAGAAAAAAAAAGAGCCTGGACCGGCCAGCTGTTACTTATGACGCAGCAGTGAACAGCTGCGCCGGGCGCTCAAAGAGGAAAGGCAAAGAGTCAGGTGGGTCTGGACTCTCCCTGCCAGCGAGCGAACAGCTGTTTTAGCGCCCTGACAGCTCCAGGATGAGGTACCTTGCCTAAGGTAACCTGTATCAGCCTCATTACTGATGCGAGCGTATACAGCTTTACCAAGGTAGAATTGTTTTGACTGAGACCAAAACTATTTCAAAGTAAAAGAAGCCAACGTTTGTTTTATGTTTGTACTTCTCGAGAGGATATACGTACGTTTTAGTCGAGATTTATGTAGCCATGTTTTGGAGCGCTCCTTGATATGCAAAAATAAAACAGAGTAATGCTGGGTCTTGAGGGAAAAGGTTACAAGGAAATAGCTTCTGCGTCAATATTGAACCCACAATCTGAACTACCTGATTTCTAATTGTAGAGGTCAATCAGCTTTTCTATTACCAGACTACCGCGGTAGACATGCTGGTGCTGGGGTGTAGTCTTGATTCAACACCATGGCCAGAGCTGATGGTGAGATCAAGTCTTTTACAGGTTGGCAGTCGTGGGTGTCATGATTACTTCGATTCTCCTGCGAAAGAACCCTCGAAGCCTGGGATCAAAATTTTAATCGATTTCTCATTTATGAGGTTCCAGATATTCTGTAGAGTTCATCATGCCTCGCGAGATCATTAACCTAAGGAACGAGTTTTGTATTCACGAATATGGAAGAATCATCTCGCCCGATTCCGAGCAAAGATGGCATTCTACTCAAATACGGCTTTGAATCGTCAATATCCATATGTTATCCCATTTTGAAAAGCAGAAATCTCCTGGCATGATCCCTCAGATCAAAGTTCAATGCAATTACACAGTAGATCCACAACCACAAGCATTCCAGACCAGAAAGGCACACGTGTGAACATAAGTCTATGAAAACTTCAGTAGCTAGACTGTCTATCAACGCCAACTCGCGCCATCACGGCGTCTACCTCCGACTTCAACCAAGGCACCTTACCCTGGGAACCACACCCCTCTCACCACATCCCCCTCCCCTCAACTCAGTAAATCCCACGTCTGCAAACTAACCTCCAACTCAACAATCCTCACAACCCTCCTAAGCACCTCCAACATTTCATCATTACAAAAAATCCTCACCAAACCCTCCTCACTCATCCCCCTCAACCGCTCCCTCACAACCCGAACAACAGCAGCCTCCTCAGCCTGCACCCCACCCCCTTCCTCAAACGGCAACTCCAGCGCCCTAGCCAACGCAGCCTCAAAATTCTCCCGTACAAGAACCTCAACCTCCTCGGTGATGGCAGCCATAACCTCCCGCTGAATCGCGCCCGCGAACCGCGCACGCTCGAATTCAAAGTTATCGTGGACGGCCTCCATCACCAGCGCGCGCAACGCACGCTGCTGCTGCTGCTGCTGCTGTTGGAGGTGGCGAAGCTCGGGGCTGGTCAAGGTACCGTTCTTCATGCGGACGTCGCCGTCTGTCTCGATGCTTCGTTTGGAGGAGCCCGAGGAAGAGGCGGTGGCGGGGCTGGTTTTCATTGCGAACTGGCGCACTCGAGTTACCGTGCGGTGGCTTTCTGGCGTTTGGAACACGTCTTTGTCGGGGCTGTCGGCACCAGCAGCGGTAACGCTGCCACGACTACTGCTACGACCTGATGAAACGGGTGATGTCGTCACGGGCGTGTGCGGATGACGGTATGGCGTCGGTGTCGCGGGGCGGGAGGCGACGTGCTTTGTCGGGGAATGGTCAATCTGTGCCATCTCCGCGAGGATCTCCGCCGAGCTGCGGGGGCGGAGTGTTTGAAGGGTGAGGGTGAAGGGCTGCAGGGCTTTGCGGTGCGTACCTTGGCTCATGTCGATGTAGAATGGGTTCGTGTCGATTATGGTGGCGGGAAGGATGTCCTGGTTTGGGGTGCGTACGGCTGCCAGAGGCCGTTCTGATTTGGATTTTCTGGGGGAGGCCATGATGGGCCTGTTTGATCTGGGAAAGTCAAGTGAGCAGCTAAAGGATTCTAGAATATGTGAGTTCTCTTTGGTGATGATGGGGTAGCAAGAGTAGATGGTTCATCTGCCATAATTCAACGTTGATATATATATATATATGCCTTAAATATTGCCGCTTCTGGATTTCCAGCAACTTCATCGTGAGTCCTGAGAGGCACGGAGTATGTCGATACTCATTCCAGTCATGATGCAGCGAGAAGAGAGCCAAGACGTACACATTCGTTGAGAAGTGAATATGGTGCACTCATCAGATCGCTTGATCCGTCACCTCTGACTTCCAACACTTTCAAGCCCATTTCCTCGACCAGTCAGATACCTCAGCTTGAGCAAGTTGCGCAGGCGAGGGCCGCGTCATATTGACAGACACTTTTGTGCAAAATGGAACAAAACGAAATAAAAAAGGTCCTGCAGGTCTTGACTCGTCACAAACCGTTGGAAGTTTGTCGCCAAACGTGTCTCCAAACGTGCCAACGTGCCAACGTGCCAATGTGAGCGAGCTGCAAGTCCTGCAGACCGACGTGGAGTGCGCCCCTCCTCCCCGTCCTCAGCGCCACATGAAAAGTTCCCCACGGTAAGCGGCGTTGGGATGTGAAATTGACAGACAAACATTGTGGAGAGGGAGGGCAAACTTCAAAAGTACAAACGACTTGTCTTGCCGTCGCATTCGCGCCGTTGAACTGTTTGTGCCCGTGACTGGATAAGGAAAAAGAGGGAGACGAAAAAGCAATTCTCCCGCAAGAAAAAGGGACGAACCGAATTCATGCGAACCACACCTCCTTGCCCTTGCGCGCGCGCAAGTCTGCCAACCCAGCCAAACGGCAAAAATAGTCCGCTTCCCCCCCCGCCTTTTTCTCTCTCAAGAGGGTTAGCCTCTCGGAGGACAAGAGCTGCAGGGTCCTCCTCCTCCTTCTCCTCCTCCCCTCTCAGCTCCTGCACCGAGGCAAGGTAGGGTTGAGTTGTCATGCAATGTACGTTTGCTGCTCAGAAGCACAGATCCTGCAGGTAGACCGTTGTGACCGCCCGGGAGGCCTTCCGCGAATGCGTTGCGCCGGCCGCCGTGGTGTGCGTCTGGTGTCTCGGACGGGGACGAGCATGCGTGCCCTTTTACTTGCTTATCCAATTCTTCTTCTTCTTCTTTTCTTTTTTTGAGGGCTGCCGTGTCGTGAGTGTGGAGGATTGACTGTTGTCGCAATTTTGGGTAAGTGATTCGCCCAACACGGAAGATCCTGACACTCTCTTCGGCCCTTCGGTTTTCTTCCATCGACGAATCGCAGAGAGAAACCGGGACGGCCGGACTACACATTCTTGTTCTTTCCGCAAACAAAACAGAGCGACGGATTGGAGATGGCTGCTGCTTGGCTCCCCAGGGAGACAGAAGGAAGAGAGAAAGGAGGTCCCGAGGTCCAACAGACGGCAAGTGAGAGCTTCGGGATTTGAATGTCCCCCGGCGGAAAGGGGAGGGCTGATTGACGGATGATGGCAGGATGAACGCACCCGCAACCGCAAGGCGCAAAAATGTGTCTCGCGGCCTGCAATGCGCCCCCGTTGCTCGCATGTATCGAATCTATTTGGATCAATTCGGATCAACAGAAGTCTCTTCTCGAACCGGCAGGCAAGCCGCAAGACAGGGAGGGCCAAGGCAGAGCTTAGTAAAGCAGGACTTGGCCTGGCGTGGTTTTCCCCTCTGCCGCCCACGGTCCAGACGGCACTTGCTTCGCATGCGCTGCTCGTTGCAGTAGTTCTCCTTGTCTCTCAAGTTACAAGTGAAAAGTGAGTTTTCACGTTGTATTCCCTCGGAGGGAGAGGTCGAATGCGACATGATGGGCATGCCGTGGCTCAACCCGCGAAATTGGGGGTTTCATGCTAAGAGAAAGCTGAAGAGCTGTGCATGTAAGTGAGGAGAAGCGAGTCCGTAGGATGGTGGCGGATGCAGGGAACAGGGAGGAGGCATTGGGTAGCCCGTCGCGGCGATCAGCGCTGGCAGTGGGATGGGAGGCACCCCGCAGTCGATCGTTGATGCACTCATGGTGATGGTGTCTGCCTGGACGAGTGAATCTGCCGTGATGTTGTTCATGCCGTGATGTGGCATAGGCAAAGAGGGATGCCGTCCAAGCATTCGAGTATCAAAAGTTTCGTCGCAACCTCTCCGTCGCATTTGCGCTTGCACATGTCAACGTCCGATTGAGGCATAAGGTAGCTGCGTGGGATCCACATGCAAGGCGATATCCACTGATGGGATGCCGTCACCCAGAGTGACATGCTGGCCTGGCACCTGCTCGGGTCGGGAAAAAAACATAGAAGGGAAAAAAAAGGGGGGGGAGGGGAGATAGGAAACAGGCAGGGAATAGAGCGGAAAACAAAAAAAAAAAAAGGAGAAAGAATGGAGAAAAGAAAGAGATGTTTGTGGGATGAATTGAAAAAACTCAAGAGGAGCACGGGAACTGTCGGGAGGGACCTGCCCAGACGTCCCGGAAGACGTTCGCCATGTACTCCTTCACCAACCCGTAGTGGAAAAGGTACTTGATGACTGCTGGCAGCCAAGTCGTCGCGTCCCATTGGCTCCGGTCTAGACCGAGCGGGTTCCTTCCCTCGTTCGATTCCCCGGGCGGATGGGCTGTTGGCAGCGACGTTCGACGCTGCAGGATTATCAGACCACCTTCCTTCCACCTTGACACCTCGACTCGTTCTTCACACACCCCCATCATCTAATCCATACGCCATCTATACACCATCCGTACACCATCCGTGCACCATTCATATCGACGCTTCAATCTCTCAACCTTGGAACCAACACTCGACGACGCTGCATCGCTGCAGTGCTGCGATGCTGCTTGGGCCCGCCGCTTCTTGTCCGCCATGCGCCCATTATGCGCTCCATAGCCTCCATTTCCCATCCCACGGGCCACAGCCAAGGAACCCATCAGACTCACTCAGCCTTAGCCTGAGCCATGGAAGTTGGCCAAGTTTCTAGGCTCTCCAATATCCATCTCTCCATCGGTCTATCCGTACTCAAGGACTCTACTGTCTGCCGTGCCTGTTGCATCGAGTACCGTCGATGCATGCGATGCGAGGCAATGCGAAGCGATTGCGGATGACTCGTTCCATCTCTTCCAGTTAGATAGTTCGCTGCCGTTGCGGCTTGCCGGAGACCAGTGGGCCCTCGCTGCTCCCAGCAACGTTCAACGCCCTGGACGCCCTGGACAGAAATCCTTCGGCTCCGTAACTCGGCATCCTCGGTGTCTAACTGAGCGACCGTCGGCCGCAAACGTCCGCTACTCTTTCACTTCAGCCAACTGCCAATCTCCTTGCTTTCCCAAGTACCTACCTAGCTGGGCGGTGGGAATACCTACTCTGTGCAGCGTATTCGTACTTGCACCCGCGTACTTGCACGCGCAATCAGGGCTCGGCACCACTACCCAGAAGCCAACCACTCGGAACGTCTGGGGCCTCGGGAGGGGGCCCATCCTGAGTCGCTCCGCCAGCACAGCGCAAGATAATCGACGTGTCTCTTGCCTCTTGGGTCCAGTGGCCCGGCAAGTCTCCAGGCATCTTGGTGCGCCCAGGAGATGGTTCGAATCCTTCGCCAGTTCGCCCTCCCTCTTCAGGAGCTGAGGACACTGGAGCTGGAACGCACTTCGCACACGGCTGCCCATCGAATTCAACTAGCAGTGCGGGTGGGAGGGGGACACTGGAGATCTCCAACGCCTTCTGCCTGCCCCGGGACCCCTGTCAAACGGTCACCTATCCGTACAGCCTACGGGAACGAGACGCAACGGTCGCCCAGGGAGAGCAGTGACAGCTTCAACAGTAAACGCGGGCCGAGGAGACAAGGACCTTCTTGATCTTCGACAATACACCGAGCGACAACGTCAGCCATGATCCCACCAGGGCCACCACTCTATCAATGCCCAGGGTGTCGTCATGCACGTCAGGAAAGAAACCTT
This sequence comes from Colletotrichum orchidophilum, assembly GCF_001831195.1. NCBI lineage: Eukaryota > Fungi > Ascomycota > Sordariomycetes > Glomerellales > Glomerellaceae > Colletotrichum > Colletotrichum orchidophilum. The sequence goes on along the minus strand of NW_019172993.1, from coordinate 221,753 downwards.
TCTACGAATAGCAAGTCGCTACCCTCAAAGGCTCGAACATGCGGATTTGCCTTTTCCATCCAAACTTTGGCGGCCGCGTCCGCCGTTTACGTCCAATTAGGTAATGCCTGGCGTCCAAGTTTGAACAGCTTAACGACTCGACAGCTCGCGGTTCCGCACGCCCCCTCCCCCGTCTCGGTCAAGATGAGCGAGATCTTGGATATAGGCCCAATGGCCTTTGAGACTCTGCGTCTTGGGCGCATTTGTTGACAGGCTTGGGTTCCATTGGGGCGCACGGGGGGGTCCCTGAATCAGATTGCATTCCATACCCATCACATCCATCGCACGAGATTGAAGGCACGTTCTGCACGCCGCACCACGGCCAAGGTCGAAATATCCGGCTTTCAAGGTTTTTTCCCGGTCAATCGCAAAAGCAAAACAGATTGAGCCGCAAGCGCACACATACACTGTCTCCCGCCGTCACGTCCCATGCAAGATAATGACGGCGCTCTTGTCAAAATTACGCCCAAGGTGGCGGACAGTTTGCGATAATAGAAAAAGCGCTCGCTTCCGATGCGACCCCCCATGGCCTCATGGAAACCGTTTTTCCCCATTGCCGACTACGCAATTTAGTCAATATGGCCGTCTCGCAAAATTTGGCGACGGCTACGCAGTCCCGCCAAGCTCCCGGGATGCCCCTCTATCGTTCTATTCTCTTTCCATCTCGTCGTGTTCCCCTTCCGGGATTTGCACCAAGATACACCCCCTGACCCTGTCAGCCGCTCTTTTGTTTTTTGCCGCCTAGCTTGGTCTGGAATTAGGCGTGGGCGGGCGTGGGCAGCAGAAGCAGCAGAAGCAGAAGCAGCAGCAGCAGCAGCAGCAGCAAGCAGTACGGAGTAGTACCCCGTACCAACAACTCGGTCAACCCAGTCCGAGATTTCTCTCGTTTCGTTTCGCAGGTCAGGCATTCTACGAAAAACTTTTCTGCAAAGGACGGGAGTGCGTCGTTGGACTACCTACCCGCGTACGATTAATGCAGACGAATACAATGCAGGTCTTGCATACGACGACGTATATGCAGAGGAATGCTTCAGCATAGGGAGCACAAAATTCAATTCCCTCCCGAGTCCCTGCTGGCCCTGACATACGGGCGTGCAAAGTCGCATCCCAAGAGGCCGTTGGCAACACCGGACACCCACCCGCTCATGCGCTGCACCCGCACCGAGTTGTTCCCGGCGTCGAGACTGGCCGCCCGGTGGCTCTATTCCCAATGCCTGAGTCTCTCTTTTCCTCTTGGCCAATGTACAGATGGGGACCCTCCCTGGTGCATGTGTCAAAGAGACTCCCCACAGCACATCTTATGTCAATCATCAGTCTTCCCACCGTCGGATCCGTCCGCCCGTACCATTTGGCCCATGGGACTATGAGCCACCCCCCCCGGCACCACATCAGCCTCGGGGTCCTGGCCGTCGTACCTTTTTGTCACAATTCCTTTCGTCAACCACCCCGTACCCGTGGCTCTGTCGTATGACGAGCCCGTCCATCGCCAGTTTTGCTCGCCGTTCCAACCCGCGCCCGCCTTACCATCACCCCCATCCTCCTGGTCCACCCTACCCGCATCCCAGGCCGGAGCTCTGCCCCGGCTCATAGCCGGTTTCTTGGCCTCTGGCCCTCTGATTAATGCCTACACATTGTTCACTACCTTTTCTCGCCTTTAGTATATAGCTTTGCCGTCCGTCTTGTGTCTCCCCACCTGTCCACGCTCGAACCATCAGCCTCAATCAAAGTAACATCATATACAAAGTCCCCTCTCGCCATCGGCATCTCGACACACATATCTGAGCACCAGCCCTCGTCAACTCACTTCCCGAGTAACGCCACCTCTTCCATCTTCAATCAACGACCACTCCTCCAGACCGGTCCATCATCAGATCCCCCTCCCACACCCTAGTCAACTTACCCCTCCATGAATCGCACCATGGCTCAACAACAGTCCTTTGACTATTATCAAGTACCTCCGATGCCTCAATCAATGGTGTGTAGACTTTTTTCCCATTAAACCACCAATCAACCCTTCCCGTCTTACACGAGAGACTTTGACCAATTGGTATCTCTCTACCTACCTACCTCATTTCACACACCTGCACAACCAACTTCGTCTCGACGTTCAACTAACACCCTCCTCACAGAGCCCGCCCGAGCTCTCCCCGCTCTCCTTCTACGACAACCAGGCCGACTTCAGTGCCGACTCGGCCCCGTCCCGCGGCTCGCCCGTCTCGCCCGTCTTCCCTACCTCGTCCTTCCAGCTCCCCTCTAGCAGCGACTGGCCCGCCTACTTTGAGAAGCCCGCCCTCTCCCCAGACCTCGACGTCTTTTACGGCGAATCCTTCGGCAGCCCCATGTCCTTCCTCTCGCCCCAGAACCTCACCCTCAGCCCCAGCGCCAACCCGTCCGACCTCATGTCCGACGCCGTCGCCTTTGGCCGCGAGGGCATCAACGACACCCAGCCACTCTTCCAGAACCTCGAAGCACCCGCCCGCCCCCAGGCTCAACTTCAGCAACCCACAAAGTCCCCGCGTTCAGCCCGGACGACATCGACACCTGCTTCCCGCCCAGAGCAATCCCGCCCTCAACAACGACAAGAAACACAAACACAAACACAAACCCAGCAACAACAACGAACCTCTCCGCGCAACAACGACCTCAAGCGCAAATCTTCCGCCTCGTCCGCCTCGTCCCGCTCTGCCTCACCCGAGCCCCCCGCCCGCCGCACAAAACACTCGGAGCCCTCCAAGAACCCGCACAACATGATTGAGAAGCGCTACCGCGTCAACATCAACGAGAAGATTATTGCCCTTCGCGACGCCGTCCCCTCGCTGCGCTGCGTCGTCCAGCAGACGGAGAACCCGCAGGCCGCCGCTGCCGCCGCCGAGAGCGACGAGGCGTTTGATGTCGTTGAGGAGCTCGGTGGGTTGATGCCTGCGCGCAAGCTGAACAAGGCGACAATCTTGAGCAAGGCTACCGAGTATATCTCGCACTTGGAGAAGAAGAATTCGCAGCTGTGGAAGGAGAACGAGGAGTTGGAGAAGAGGCTTGCTGAGGCGCAGCAGTGGCAGCAGGCGCAGGCCGAGGGGCCGTTCTGGTCTTGAGGCTTGGAGCTTGGGGCTGCTTGCCTTTCTCGGCTCGAGTCAACGAACACGAAAAAACAAAAAAGAAAACGGGAAACATGCATTATAGATGAAAGGGCGGAAAGAGGAAAAAAGCGCGCAGTTTCCGGAGTTGACACGAGGTTCTGTTTTGGGCGACCTTGAATTTTTCAACGGCGTTTTTCACGGTACTGGCGGGGAAACTCTTTGGGAAGAAAGCGAAACTTGTTGTTAACTGTATACCACGGGGATGATTGATATCGTCATCATCATCAAAGGCGTTTTTTTCTGTTGTTAGACCAAACGGGCGTTTCACGGGGTTTTGTATGCGATGGGATTCGATTGGGATCCCGCCTGGATCTTGGGGATAGTCGTCACTGAAGAGACTTGGACGGTTTATAGTTGTTGTTTACGAGGTACCTAGGGTTACCGAAACTCTCCGCTTTCTTGCTTCGCATGAAAGATGCGAATAATGAAGAGATTATTTGTGCAAAAGCTCAAGTTTGTTGCACTTTTTAGCCGTCGTGACAAGTCCAACTTTTCCGTTCCTGATGTCATGAACCCAAGTTCCCCTTGAGACTATTATTCGTAATTCGTAACCCGTGAGATGGAATGATCACAGAATGCTACATGTGAACACCGTACGTCCCGTCATCTTTTCCGTGGTGATTCAGTCTGTCTCTTCTCATTTTTTTTTTTTTGGATCCTTTTCTGGCTTGCTCCGACGATCGGAAGGCTCGGGTGCTAGGGAGATTAGATCAGATTAGATTGGACTGGGAGAATCCACCCTATACCTTGGCACCGGCGCCATTCGTAGAGTGCTTCATCGGCGGAGCGGAACTCTTCGGCCGAGATGGGGGTTGTTCGGCTCCGGGTATGGAGCTTGGTGTTGTGGGACCGCGGTGTCTCTACCACTGTTGTCTCTCCCGCAGACGTTTATCCATGTCCCGGCGCCGGAGCACCTCGGCGGCGATGGGGTCGTAGAGTGTCCGTTGGTCTGCTCCGGACTCCTCTCGGCGGCTCAGCTCCCAGTGGCTTCGGCAGGGCTGACCTTTTGCGTTGGAGAAGTCGCCGAGTTTCACATATATGTCCCAATGAATATCACCCCTTTGACGGCAATGAGATTCAAGAGTGGTTGGAAACGGTGAATAGAATGTATATATCTTACTTTTAGCGTGTCCTTTTCTTGCCTTCCCCTCGCGCCGATATTGATTGTTAAAAGGGGCGACTAACTTTCGTGGTTCTTCTAAGAAGTCTCTGTATTCTAACGTTATTTATTTATAGTTAGACGGAGGTTAGGAATGAATGTGATAGAATTATAGAAGGGAAATTGGGAAACCCCGAAATAGACTACACTGCACCAGGTTCCAATTGTGGCGAATGCCACAAAGTCGGGATGACATTTCACTTTCCAAGCGGTGGCCAAACGATCCTCCATTTTCGTCAGATTCATGTCACACTATCCTGTCAGGTTGGCTTTGTTATAAGTGAGCGGAAATCCAGTGAAATGTAGCTGCTTTAGCATTGATACACAGAGCTTAGGGCATCTTTGATTCCAAAACCTTCAGTACTGAGGATAGCTCTATCGTCAAAAGACCATCCTGTTGGCCCTCATCTCTTACAACGTGCAAGTAGCCAAGAATTTGAATGCTGATGGACGATTCGCTAGATTCGTTGTCTCACAAAAAACAAAGGTCGGGAAATTTAACATAGCCGCCACGCCCAGAAATAAGGTACACCGATAATGATCCAACCCGACAGTGGTACAACTACCCTCATGAAAGGACCTGAACGTACCACTCCTCTAACACACTCGATGTTAAGGTCCCAAGCCGAAGCCCCTATATTCATGTAAGCCGGCATTCGCAGATTTCGACCTCCACGACTGTCCTTTCTTCATTTTTAATATCCTTCTAATTTATCGACTTTTGCCACATTATCGATGCCTCAACCTACTTTTTGAGTTCCGATACGTTTGTAAAATGCATTATTAATCGTTAGACGTTCGAATCCGTCTGGAGTCCAATGAGCCGCCTTTTTGTGCCATTTGAGCTTGCGTAATACAAAACCTAGAGTATTATCTAGACTTATCGCATACAGAGCAGGCTGATTATCCATAACGGAGGCCGGGGAGGATGTAGTACGCCCGCATAGTAAAATACTAGCCGCTTTATTATTAGCTTAGGTTGCCCTAGTAGTTGAGTAGTCTTATCGTAGCTGCCGGGTGCTCGAGGGAAAATGCGATGGAGGGTGGCCTTGCCATCCCTATAGGCCTTTGTTGGTTTACGTATCACAGGGGTGATTTGTTCGATCGAACCGTGGTGACGAAGGGTCAATTAACTTGTATTGATCTCTGCGTGAAGAGGAAAAGAGAGGTTCCAACCGTGGGTTGGATCGCCGGTTGAACGCTGATATAGAGACCCTCAGATGGCCCCTGCGCTGGCGCTGACTCGAGGTCGAATTGGGCTTCCAATCCGACAGCCTTAAAGTATAACCTGTTAACGTAATAGAGGCAAAAGGTTAGTCACCTATCTAAAAAAAAAAAAAAAAAAAGAAAAAAAAAAAAACGCCGTGCTTATTGTGTTTTCAGTCAGGCTATAAGTTAGGGCAACATATTAATATTTCAGAACATAGAAAAGCTGTGCTCTTAGAAAATACAAACCATCGGCCTACGCTAAAGCATATATTGATGGATGGCGGCGCGACAAGGTCTATATCAGACCATCTACACAAGCGCTTGTTGCGTGTACGTTAGCAAAATAGGCACCAGTGATATTGGAAGCTAACCGTTGGAATATAATCACGACTATTACTACATCTGCTCCGGCTCAAGGGAAATTGCTCGCTAGCAACTAGCATGAACGTGCCAACATCAAATACCCGATTCCGGCGGATACCCGGATATTAGCCGCGAAAATATGCTAGACTTAGTGCGCTGCTTCAAAAGGGACACTCTAAAAATACATCCTACTATAATGCTAAGAGACCTTGCTAGAGTGGCCGAGCTCTTTATGCTTCACTTGGCCGACGTCGAGGGCACCGAAGTAGCAACCGCCAGAGTATAAAAGCGAAAATGACTTCGCGGCATATCAACCACAGAATCCTTGGGACAAAATATTCAGTCGCAATATAAGAGCCTCAATTAAACAATCAACAACGCGGTGATCTGAGTTATTCTAGCTTCAGGTAAGCGTTGACGGCATCGGGCCGAGATCACGGAATGTAATACCCATCGCCTAAAGCCCTAACACTAGGATGTGGAATGCTGTGAAATTACAAATCGGATAGGCATAAAAGCCCTATGTAAGTGTCTCTTAGAGCTACTTAGATGTACAGAGTATCTTTCGTGAGTTGACGATAATCCGACTTCAAGGCGAAGCATACACCGTGAGTTAATTGCTTAGAAACTAAATCTAGAATCGTGTGTAAGTGGAACACGAAACTCTACGTCGGGGAACCCAGCTTTACAGGCGCCTCGGAGTGGTGTTATCGATATAGCCAGACACAAAGGCGCTGCAAGGTTGCAGTGACACAAACTGAATAAGACTCATGTGTGCGGGACTTGTAGCCGAAGGCCACTAACAGGTGTCTGACATCATCAGAGCCAACTTCCCGGAACTCCGCGATTCAACCCCTCAGGGCCAAGAGAGGTCAGACCTGCCCGACTTGTACCTGCTTAACACATCAAAGGCAGATCAGTAGCCGAGAATGAAGTTCAGCCAACTCAAGGAAACGATAATTGACACAGTTCAAAGTTTGCAAAAGCTGCGAAACTAGGCTATGGGAATCTTGTCGTTGACAGAGAGAAGACAGGAAGTTGGACTGGCTAAGTCTTGGGTACTATTCATCTTGTATGAACTATTCGAAGAAAGTTTTCACATAGACCATAGAGATGCAGTGTGTTGGTTTGCGTCGATATAGTATATCTTACAGTTATACGACAACTTCAAACTGTTGCCCAGAACAGTGAAACACTTCGAAAAGAGGATGTCCCGGGCTTCCGTTACGTCAGACAATGTGCCAGTACTACATGTAAGAAACTCTAGTACTGGCGCCAGTACTGAAGAGAAAATCACACCCTAAGTACCAAATGGGGCGGACCACCGGTCCCGATAACGAGCGCTGGAGGGGCCGCTAGGCTGACTACATTCGGCATCCTTTTTGACGACAATGCATGGCAAGGTGATGAACTAGGGTCGATGTGTGGGTACCGTTTCCGTCGTTAAAAACGTTATTCTGTCTTCTATATATAAACACGTTCAAGATGGAGGTAGAGCTAGGCTTAATTGAGTAATAAGCTAGCTATATTGGGCTAGATTTTCGGGTGGAGATCAGATAGGATATAATTCCGGACCGGTCTCTGATCAGGCTCCGTCTACTCCGGTCGCTCTACTACCATATGTATAGCTAATCGGTCCTGCTTATGACCATGCGGCGCCCTATTGTTGTACTTGAGCTACGGAAACGTTGTGTCCAATAATAAAATTATGTTGTTAAGGGACCCTATAATGAATATCTTCAGTCGCAAATTGTGGCGATGGTCTATGTAGGACCACGACGCACAATTTCTCAAAAGGGACACAAGTTGTATTTGGTCTCACTCATGATCCATAAATCTTATCACCAAAGAATGACAATTATCAGAACCAGTTCGATGTGTCCACGTTGTTCACCAAAAGCATAGGGTCTCCTGTACGCCGCTATCAGCCCATGAACCAAGGTTCCCTCTTCAGGGCAATCACACAGGTCATTGGCAACTTCTTTCTGCCCACGGCGCCAAAGAGGTCAAATCTCAGATGCAGCTAAGCGCGAGCTAAAAAAAAAAAAAAAAGGGCTTCCTAAGGCTACATTTGCTGGGCGCCCAATGACACTTGATTCACGCTTCAGGGGATACGACAGCCTATTGGACACCTCGACTCTGTTGGGCCTGACTGCAGATGCAGGTCTCAGGTTTTTGAGCCCAAAAGCTTCGGTCAATTGCTGATAGGGTCTTGGAGAGTATCTGCCTCTTCAGGCCTGCATATTTCATCAGATACAAACCCAGTAGATGCAGTCCGAGCTGCATGGAAGTTCAGAAAGGGCAGGTGCAAAAATTTACTGACGGGAGGGGGGAAAACAAGGCGAAGTTGAAGGGGTTGGCAATTGACCATGCATCTTGTCGACCTGGCATTTTGCTGCTAACATACTTTCTTTCTTGCCCGTACCTTTCCACATACCTGTGATTTGCAAAGAAGCATCTTTTACTGCAGTATGAGTGGCTCGCGCGAGTCCGATGGCGGCTGTCTTTCCGCTTTATCTTCTTGCTTCAAGAGACGAGGTAAACCACGACCAGATGTTTCCGAGTCTCTGAACCAAGCGATTCCTTTGATGTCACCTGGAACCAAAGTCAACGAGCTATCAGCGTCACGTTCGGCTGACGATGAGATACCTTCCTTCACAACCCCCGAGATCGAATCTCCCGTTTCACCGCCAGCTGACTTACCTGCGCCGTTATCTGCTGGCATTGCAGACAAGCCGGATTTCATCGCCCCTACCTTGGATGAAGTATCAGTTACCACAGACGACGCTGCAACGATACTTGATTTGTGGAAAGAGGCATACGAAAAGGTGGATGTGAAAACTCGGAATTGGATCGACAGTCTTCCTCCTGCTGATGTCAAAGATCCCGCAACTGAGCTGGTGGAGTTGGTTCGCTCCTGCGAGAAGATACACGATGAAGAGTCGTTCAAGCTCAAGGTCGGCGATCGCGAGATTCTGTGGAGGGATTACGCGAAAAGAGTTGTCTCTGTGGTCACCGCCATTGGAGATATTGCCGTCAGCTTTACCCCTGCACCCTCTACAGCTGTGTGGTCAGCTGTCAAGGTGCTTTTGAAGGTATGTATTGTAGCATGGCACAAACACCTGCGGGCCAAACCTGTGAGCTGACGACCTCTCCCAGGCCAACGTATCCGAGCGCGAAGATCTCGTGGCTATCATGGGATGCACAGACATTGTCCTCTGCCTGGTGAGGCGCGGTAAAGTGTATGAGGAGGTCTACATTGGAAACTCGCCTAGGCCGCCATATGAGGAAGATTTGAAGAAGAAGCTTGTTGAAGTATACGTAGCCTGCTTGGAGTTTCTTGCTTTCGTCGACCAAGAAATGCAGCACGGAAATTTGGGCCGATTCTTAGACGCCCTCCTGGACCCCGGTCACGGCGAAAAGCGGGTGTCAGCTGTGAAAGCACTTGAGCAGGAACTTGAGTTTGCAGCTCGTGCTTGCGAGGTCAAAGCAGGTGATGAGCATCGAAAATTGCTTGAAAGTCTTGAAGTACCGTTGAAGAATGTCGACAAGAATGTCACAGATGTTCTTAGGAAGCTTGAAAAGCACGAAAGAGAAATAGCCATGGAATACGTCAGTACTATTCCGGTCGGAATTCATCACAACGAGAAGCACGAAAAAAGAACCGAGGGCACGTGCGAATGGCTGGTCAGCCATTCCAAATTCCTTGAATGGGAAGACTCAGATTGCAATTCGGTGCTTTGGTTGCAAGGTAACAGTGAGTATTGAAGCTCCAAGGCTGTTATGTGTAACAACAAACTGACTATGGTGATGTTTCGCAGTCGGTACCGGGAAATCGTTCCTATCTTCAAAAGTTGTTGATCGTTATTGGATTCACGACAAAACCACCAGTCAATTGCCCAGTCAGCACGACCGGGGTTTCGCCTTCTTCTACTGCAATTACTCTGATCCGACTAGGCAAAGCGTTCACTCTATTCTACGAAGCTACATTCGACAACTAGGCGAGGTGACCGGCCATCCCGAGAGCGTTCATGAGGCATTATACAATCTATACCGGAAGAAGGAACAAATTCAGAGCGATATCACGGTCAACGATTGCGAGACAGCGTTGATTGAGATGATTAACAGTTATCCTCGAACTGTTCTGGTACTCGACGCCTTGGATGAGTGCAGGGAAGACACAAGACGGCAGCTTGTTGGGCTCTTCAAACGCCTGGTGGAGAAAAGCAATCGCTTACTAAAAATATTCATCGCCAGCCGTCTAGAAGCCGATATTGAAAAAAATCTGGGGTCATTTCAAGGGCCCAGAGCGATGATCCCAATTCACACTTCAGATAATCATGGCGACATTGAAAAATTTGTCAATACGGAGGTGGATAACTTCACCGGAGCCTGGGAGCCTGAAACCAAGCAGCGCGTCAAAGAAAGCCTCGTGGAGAAGAGCGACGGAATGTGAGTTCTAGCTCGCAAACTACACTTACCTACCTAGGCTAACGGGTACAAACCAGGTTCAGATGGACTTACCTGCAATGGGAACAGCTCAAGGAGTTGCGCACCAATAGCGATGTAAAGCGGAGGCTTCATGGAAAACTTCCTAAAACCCTGACAGCAGCCTACGATGAAATTTATGGTCAATACGATCCTGAGAGTGTCGAGCGTCTCATGCTGCAGCGAGCGGTGAGATGGGTCATGTGCGCCCGCAGGCCGTTCGACAGCTGCATATTGCTGTCAGCCATGCGAGTGGAAAGCGAAAGGACGGATGGAGACAAGGCTCTCGACAAGTCAGATCTCACCGAGCGAATTTTAGGGACTGTCTGCCGACACTTGGTCGTGAGGGACCCAGGTCTCGGGGACTGGAAGTTTCCGCATGCATCAGTTGCCGAATACTTTGAAGCTAAGAACGAGTCGTGGGTCAAAGACGCACAAGCGGAGATAACAATTATCTTGATAAACTGCATGATAGACTGCTGCTCAGCCTATTCCTCGGTCTGGCCACCCTCAGGTGTTTTCAAGAACGACAAAGACTTCGCTTTACACTTTTGGTTCATGACAGAAAGGGAGGACCAGGACCAAACGTTGGATCCTCGGCATCCGCTTCAAGAGTACACCCAACAGAACTGGCTCACACACATCCGCGACCTTTCAGAAAAAGATGACAGGATTGGAGACGTGGCCCGCGCTCTGAAACGATTCTTGGGTGAAGAAGGTCCTCAGCAGTCTTCGAGGGAGTATCAGGTATTTTGCACACACATCTTGGCGCATGCCCGGTGGGACTTCTTCGGGAGGGAATACACTTTCGACATGCGGTTCCATATCAAGCCAAGTACCAACTTTGTCTTCGGGGTTGTTGCAATGGGTCTTCATCGATTGCTGCCTGAGTGGTGGAACAGAGACCTCGACCTTTCCTCGTCGGTGAATGGTGAGGGTTCAGGCCTTCTGCAAATTGCCACTCGTTATGGCCACTACGACCTCTGCGAATTCCTAATTAACCAGGGATGCGACATTAACGGGTTCGATGAACACGAAAAAGATGGCCCCCCATTGTGGATATCAGTGGACCAGCAAAATATTGATATCATGAAAATGCTCCTGAAGAAGGGCGCAAACATGGACTGCGTTGTGAAAGGCCGCACTCTCCTTTGTCTGGCAGCGGAGAGGAGCCCTGAATGCTGTGCTATTCTACTGGAAATGGGCCTGAATCCCAACATGAAGTGTGGTGGCGAGTCTATCACTTCTTGCATGTTCGGTTGTGCCCTATCGAGTGCTGCTTATCACGGTAAGCTCGTCACAATGAAGGTCCTGGTTGGCAAGCGAGCAGACGTCAATCTGGAGGTTCTCATAGATCCGTTTGGTAGCCCACTGGCTGCTGCCATATCCGGAGGAGAGCTTGACTGTGCTCGCTTTCTTCTAGAGAAGGGTGCAGATGCCAACGCTGACCTGAGATGTGGAGATTTTGGTAGTCCTTTGATTGCTGCTGCATACAGCGGAGACCTCGACTGTGTTCGCCTTCTTCTAGAGCATAAAGCAGACGTCAATGCCAACTCGGAAGTTGGTCTATTTGGCAGCCCCTTGGCAGCTGCTGCATCGATGGGAATGGTGGACTGTGCTCGCCTCCTGGTTGAACATGGCGCTGATGTCAATGCATACTTGGAGTTTGGCGAATATGGCAGTATCCTGGCTGCTGCGATTTTCAGTACTGTCCCGTCTCTTGATATGATCAAGTTTCTTGTTGAAGAAGGGGGGGCAGATTTAGCTCAGCTGGCCTTCACGCGGCCCAGGAGAGCGGAAAGAGGAACGGAGATAATTAGAAGAGAGGCAGATGGAAGGATATACCGAAAAGTTTGGCATCTATTTAGTTACGAGCTTCGAACGGAGGAAATGCGGATGGCAGCGTATCTTACACAGGAGCTCCAGATGGAGGCGCAAGTGTTGATCAGCCTCGGTGTTCCCTCAGGGGATTTGCCACCGGATACTATGGCCGACAGTGACTACGAAGAGTTGGATCAACATGATGTAGAGTCTGGGTATTGTTGAGGGTGGAGAGAAAGCAGTTGTGTGATTGAGGTCTAGGTGGTGATAACTGCTGCATGTGCTGCATTGTAGAGTAGACCGTTGGGATTTGGTTTATGGGTGAAATGCTGAATTTCACTGGGATATCCGGCGCTACGTTTACCAAGCCTTTGATCCAAGACATGTCTGCGGCAGACAGCTTGGGGGCTCAAGTGAGGGTAGCCATCAATAGTACAGCAGATATATTCAATGTTGTAGTTCGTTGGGGATACACATCCGGCTGAGAACTTGCAGAACGCCTCATACGATCTACTCAAGTTGAAGAAGATCGAAGTGTCACATTAGAAATGTTTCGAGAAAAACTCCTTTACTGGATTGATCGATCAAATTAATACGCCAAGACTGAGGCTACCAAAGTTAAATAACACTATCAATAGCGGTTGCACCAACTACAAGTAAACGTTTTTGATACATTACCTAACTATCAGAAAGAAGCATGGATTGAAGGATGAGAAGAGAGAGGGCGGGCGGTCTGGAGCAGGCTGATGTAAATGCAGGCCACCAATCTCGCGGACGCGGTCCAAATGGTGTCTGTTAACATCTGCCTAGTAATAGACATAACATGCCCTAGTCTGTGAGCTGGAGTCCTATACCAACTCAGCCTGCTCACCTTTCTCGCGCTTCTCATACCGCCTTCAAGGCGGCGGGACTCGGTGCCTGGCATCTGCTTCCTTTATTTAGTCTGCTGGTACTATATGTAAACTTGACCACTACGTACAATAGATATTATGGCAATGGACACATCCGGGAACAACACAACGGCCGTCCCGGTGTGTTTGAAAGGCTTTGTATTTTGTCTTCAGATATAGAGGGCTTCAGACATCTTAAACTAAATTTCCTAAGACAGCAGTACAAGTTGAAACCTTGTTAATTCGCCTCCTTTGCGTGCTCTTTGCATGCTGTTCGGGGAAGCGAACTGTTCAAAGACAATTCTTTATCACCGCAATCAAAGTAACAAAACACTTGTCCGGTCGTCAAAGCACAACTAACATGATTAACACAGAGCTTTTTAGAAAAGCCATTTATATAAAACCCGAAAGGCCGAAATCACGGCAGGAAGTTATCAGCTCGTCTTCAGCAACGGCTTACCATCACCATACGGACACACATACACACACAACAATGCCTCCTTTTCGACCGCTGAGAACCTTATTTCAAGCCATTTACATCTTCGCAACCATCGACACATATGTCAAACTTTATAGAGTTATTTACACCACCTGCACAGCACACGATCTCTTGAGCCCGCCACTACTCTTCGTCATACCCTTGGCAGTCATCATTCTACACGCAGGGCTCGCTCGTTTCGCAAATACAGTGCTTTATGCATTCTTGAGAAGGGAATTAGGGGTGGTGGGCCTCTGGGAACTCTTCCTCTTACCGCTTATCCTCGAAGTGGCCTTCTTCTTTAAAGCAGGGCGATGGGTCGTGGGAGAAATTCCTTGGCTGATGCTGCGGCTTTTCCAACTGTCGCCAATCATATTCCTATTGTTTCTCACTCTAAGGTCATGGCAAAGGGTGCTTAGGCGAGAGGAGCATAGGATTCAAATTCGTGCGCCCGAGCACCGACATGCGCCGCAGCGGGCGGATGAGTTTGTCAATGGCCCCATTCACGTTCCCATGCAGGAGTTGCCGGACAATTGGATATTCTGAGTTGAAAGCAGCATACTGCCATGATGTCAGTGGCGAGTGCGGTCAGTGGGATGAGGTAGCTGGAAAAGAAGACACTTGTTGACGCGATCACGATTGGAATAGTGAGTAAGCAAAACCATGTATTGGTGGACTCCATTTGGGCATGCCATTAATACTGTCGGAGCACAGGCGGTGTTCTGAGTTGAAAGCTGCCCTGAAGCTTTATCAAAGCCCACTACATCAGTCAAGCAGTCAAATAGAAACATTTGGTTCTCGTAATTGACAAACATCTCGAATATATGAATGAAAAAAATCGAATGGAGCCGGAAAAAGAAATGGAGGTTTCATTAAGAGTGAGAAGAAGCACCGGCGAGGTAGGATTAGCCTGAGAGCGCTTGGCTAGTTCTCGGAGGTACATCAATAGAAGCATGTTTGCGAAGACGGTTGCATAATGCGGAGAACAAGTATCGATGACCAGCTTCAGATATCTATGATTAAGGCAAAGGGAATGAAAGTTTATAATCTTGGCTGGTAGCTTCGTCCTGTTTAATGGAACGCAAGTTTCTGTCCAAGTCCGAACTCATGACGCGGATTCCTGAAAGTGCTGATATTGTTTAATGGATGGTGTTACGTTCACACTCGCGGGGAGTTGAAAGCCCTGCCTAATTAGAAAGCCAAGGCTTCCTCTTCGGAATGGTCAAGACGAACGACGACCGATTGAGGTAGAATAGGCCTTAAGCCCATCCAGGGTCTACTCAAAGATTTGCTAGAAGGTGTGTCGTAAGGAGCGTCATTCCTTTGCAAAGGGTGAAAGAATAATGTCACTACATACCTTATAGACATATTGACGTTTCATGTGTTAATATCAAGGTTATGTCGTCATCGAATCAGCAAGAATAGTGACGATTTTCGACGAAGGGGAACAGATAGCCCCAAGATAGGTTTATATATTTCCCTAGAATTCTGGACCCTGAGGTGGTCTACTAGCCGCCATATTGCACTGCCTAAATAATCGGACCTCGTTCTCTGCAAACGCTCCAACAATGGAATGCATAACGCCGTGGTTGTTGAAGAGAACAAGATCGCCTTCTTCCCAGTCGTGCGGGTACACGTACTCGGGGCTGATGGCTGGTCTCTGCAGCCTGTAGATCAACTCCCTGACCTCTTTCAAGTCCTCCATCACCGTCCCGTCCTTGAGGTGGATCCTGCGGGCCGGCGTCGGGTACACCATCATGGCGAACTTTCCCGTCACCGGGTTCTTCCACGCCATGGGGTACTTTCTGATCTTGTCCTGTTCGATTTCCGGAAGCTGGTCTTCGGGCAACTCGAGGCCTTCCGAGATGAGACCGAGCCCGTTTGATCTCGCCTTGGCCTTGCTCATCCAGATGTAAGGGTGCGGACCATACTCTACGAAACTGGTCTTGACAAACTCCTTGTCTTCGTCGGATAGTATATCAAACATGCGATAGCCGCTGATGAAAGCTGTTGTGCCGAGGGGAACCTCGAGCTCGTCCCCGGTCCCGTCGTCGTACCGACAAATCTGCCGCCGTCCCTTGGGCACCTTGCACGCGAAAAGCGACGTGACGAGCGGCGGATCCAGATTATACATGGCCGAGTCAATGTGCCACCGGTAAAAGTGAGTGTAATCATAGTCCTCGGCCTCTGGTATGGGGTGCTTGTGGAAGGTCTTGTGGTGCGGGTGGGTGAGTTTCAGGTCCGTCAGCCCTTCAAACTCGGCGACGGCGCCGTGGCCGATGACCTGCACCTGGGGCTGGGACGGCAGGGTCGTGAGGTCCTTGTGAAGGACGCTGCGCTTGTCGATGCGGGATCCGTGACTGTAGGTGCTTGCTTCAGGGTCGAAGAGGCGGGTAAGTTCGTATTGGGCTTTTGGCGAGAGGTTGTGCTGGCCTTTGATCAGGACGACATTGTTGTTGTAGAGGGCTTCTCGGATGACTTTGAAGCTTTCATCTACACTCGTGATTAGCATCAATCAGGGATATGGATCTTGGCCACACTAGCGTACCGTTGATGTGTTCGAGATCGATGCCGGAAAGCTCAGCGCCGAAATCGACTGCGGATTGCTCAAACGGCTTTGGGAGAGCCGAGATCTGGACCTCGACGGCTGCCATGATGAAAGTAAATAAGAGACCTGTGATTCGTAATTAAGAGGATGGATATCACTTCCAACAAAGACACTTGGGCCCCATTGCTCTCTATATATACAGACCATGACATTCATTCAGTGACTGGCATCTCTCTTGTAAGTGCGGGCGAGCTGAACGCTCTGGCCCGCTTCTCTGTGCGCCCCGGAGATAATCCCTGGGAACAGTGTTTGGACCACTTATATGCGGTGCGGGTGAGATGGATGGCTCACCCGCGTGCTTCCCAAAATCTGGCCAATCAAGAATTGCGACATTCCGATTACTACGCGTCACTGCGTACTGCATGAGAGGAGAAAGGCAAACTGGTGGTGCGGAAGAGAATGCCTAACTCATCCGCTCCGAACACTGAAAGCGAGACTTCACTCGTCTGTATCAGGGCGAGAATAGTTGGCTATAAGTTCATGCAGACACCCGACTTCATACGAGGCTCATCAACCCAAGACTACAGTCAACTTTACTCATTAGCATCATTGCCATTGTAATCATTACACATTCACTATGAGCAGCTTCCAATCTCCAACCAAGGGACTCTCCTTTGAAGAGCTCCCCAGCTCACTTCGCGAGTCTTCCTTGATCGGCGCCGAAGTCCACCTGCCATCATCAATGAAGGTCCTGGACACGGACGCCTTGTCAGAAGAAGATATTGCCACATTCAGAAGAGCCCTGTTCGAGAACCAGGTCGTCGTCATAAAGAACCAGAAGGGTATCGCGCCCGAGACCCTGCCCAAGCTGACCAAGATCTTTGACCCGACTGCGACGGACGTCCACTCGGCCGGTGAAAAGGCCGTCAGCGATCCTAGGAATATTCTCTCGGCGTACAAGGCGGGAAGAATTCCTAGAGCGCCGCAGGTTGGTATCATTGGGAGTGGAAAGTTTAAGAATTACGAGGGGGTTGAAGACTTGGAGGTTATTCATCTGGTAAGGGATTGTGTTCAAACAGAGTTGAGAACCCAAACTAACAGATATGATCAGGATCACACCTTATTCCACGAGAAGCCGCTATCCGAGCAGGAGCTGAGCGATGGGTACACACGTCCGTACCGGTGGCACATGGATACTCCCTTCTACCAGCGCCTGCCTGGCCAAGTCACGATTCTCCACGCCGTCAAGGTACCGAACCTGCCTGATCAGAAGCTCAAGTTCCCGGACGGCAAAGAAAAGAGCATCGCTGCTGGTTCAACCGCCTGTGAGTCATGATCTTCATCTTCTGACTCTAGAGACGTATGACTGACTTGTTTCAAAGTTTTCTCTGGTGCGCGGGCCTTCCAGTTGCTTACTCCGGCGGAGCAAGAGTTTGCTCTGAACACGACTGTGACGTATGCACCTCAAGCGTACGAGTACATCAGACAGTGCAAGGCGACGGAAGACGGCCTGTCAATCCCCACGGTGGGAAAAGAGGTGCCCATCGAGCAGCTCTCCGAGTGGTCTTGGGAGAACGTCGCTGAACATCCTGTAAGCCATCTGAACCATCCCAACTGTCTCCCAATTGTCCTAACAAGAGCTTAGATGGTGTGGCGCAACCCCCTCAACCCAGACCGGCCCTTCCTTCAGGTCCACGGCTGCTGCGTATTCAAATTGACGACACGGGATCCGGCGACGGGTCAAGTCACCGTCGTAGACGACGTGGCCAAGGTTCGGGAGATTGTCTACGGCTTCCAGAAGAGAATCTGGGCGGCGGAGAACATTTACGCGCACCGGTGGGAGGAGGGCGACGTTGTGATTTTCCACAACCGCGGAGTCATGCACAGTATCACGGGACAACTGTCTCAGTACAAGGAGGATGAGGAGAAGAAGAGGCTGATGTGGCAGTGCACCATGACCAGCGGCACGGCGCCGCAGCCGTTTAGGGAGCAGCCTGGGGTTGTTGAGACTGGGTTTGCCAAGGCGGCGTGAGTGATGAAATGATAGTGTTTTAGGGAATTCCAAAAAGACAAAAAGTTCAATTCACAATTGCGCTTGAATGAGAATGGTAGTTCATTCAACTATGGCTGAGTGAAATATTTGCTGGAACCAATCATCAAAATCCTCAGAAGGATTCACAGACAAGGCGAAATGATCCTCGGGAACATCAAACTGCCCAAGACCGGCCGTAGAATCAAGTATAAACCAGTCCGTCTTGAACCTAGCCGCAATCTCCTCAAAATTGATAGCGCCGGGTCTGGCGGCGAGCGTCCGATCCGAAAACGACTCCATGCCCCCCACGTCGGAAAAGATGGCATCAATCAGCACCACACCGCGGTGCGCGAATATGTCGTTCGTCGTCCGGCCCAGGAGGTGCTCGCGCGCGTTGCGGATGGCGTCGAGATAGCCGCCCTGTCGGTCGTCGCGCTCTTTGCTCTGGTCGCATATGACCTCAAAGGAGAGGATGATGGCGGCGGTGATGCTGAATGCGACGTGCGTCCAGAGGGAGACCTCGCCTGATTCTACAATGCTTTTGTGCTCGCGGAGAATGGTTACTGCTGCTGCGACGCAGGTGCGGCGCGTGTGTACGTATGAGTCTGATTGGAAGGAGAGAAAGAGAAATGGTCTGTGAATCATGACGATCTGGTGGTCACATTGATCAGCGTTGTAATCAAATACATTGGGTTTCGATGGAGGGCTGAACCTTTTCGGCTGCGGTGATGGCGAGACTCTGTCGCGCAACCCCGAGCCACGCGCACTGGCTCTCGAGAAACTCATCTTTCTGAAGAAGAAATCGGGGTATTGATTGCACCTGTTGTCGCATCTTCTGGTCCATCCGGAGTACGTGGGCATATTGCTCCCGTGCCGGCTTCTGAGCCCTCAGGGGCCCCATGCCGTCCGCGAGCTCCGGCATCAGCTGCGCGATGCCACCCAAGACGCGAGTGTACGTGCTTACTGTCAGAGTTGCTTCTGGGGCATCTATCAGGTCTGCGTCGTTGGCGTTTCTGGGGAGGGACGTCGAGTAGTGAGAAGGGTTGATGCCGTACGAGTCGGTGAAAGGTATCGCAAAGTGGTCTTGGATAACCATCTGAAGCCAGACTCTGCGGCCGACTTCTCTTTGTAATGTGTCCTGCCAGACATCATCGGGAGTCATCAAGTTAAGACCGGATTTTGTAATCTTGTGCAATCCCAAACACTCGGCCATACGGATTGCGGCGCTGAAGAGGGTGGCGTTGAGTTGGCTGAGGCCAAGATTGTGAGCTACCTCGGTTGAAATGACGATAGCCTGTATCGAGTATATTGAGACGTTTTGAAGAAAATGAGCCTGGTAGAGGGTATCGACCATGTAATTGAACAAGTCTTGCGGCGAACACCTAGGCAAGGTGAGTGGATAGGCGTCACGATGCTTCCAGCTGTTCTGCCAACTCAGCAGCGACGATGAGAGCACCGCACTATACAGCGCAAGCCACTGGGGTTGATCGTACAGGCCTGTATCCCAGAAATCGGTGCACTGCTGCAGAAAGGTTGGGCAGTGTAAGGAGTTGTGATGCCATGCCATGTGTTCCAAGTGAAATGAGACGAGAATCTCGGCTGCGCTTCTCTCGGGTAGAAGGGCCAGGGAGGGAACAGGGTAACTCGGCAACCGGAGAGACGGCGATAGGCCTGTTGCTGGCGATGTGCTGGGAATATTCCTTCTTTGATGACAGTCACAGTGTAGATGTGGGTAACAGTTCCCATAGCTTCGTCCCCAGGCCATATGCTCCAATGCGGTGACAGTGAGTGAGCTACGGGCTTTGGAATGTGAAGCTCTCACGTCATCTTGCCCCGAGTCATCTTCTCGTCCGCTCCCAGACTCGACGGGATTTATCAAGGCATTTTCAGCCGCTGGCGCCGATCCAGATCGTAGAGTATCCAGTCTCGCTGCCACCAGATCGGCCGCCCTCCTCACCGAAGCGGGGTCGGTGCTTTGCAGCGTGTTGTGTAGAGCTTCTAGAAACCCAATCTCGGCGCTATGACGAACAGCATTGCGCCTTAGCTGAACGACTTCGCGCTCGCAATGGATCCCAAGACGACTGCATCTCGCGCAGGGGATCTCTTTGTTGCACTTTCTCTTCTTTCTTGTACACTCTGTGATGGATGGCACCGTGTCAGGTCGAGTGCAGGGGCTTCATTCTGCTGGATGTGCAGGGGTTGAGAACATTGAACTCACCGCGACATGCGAGAGATTGGCGCTGCGATAAGCGGGCTGACATGATTTGGGGCCTGAATCAGCCCGCTAAGCATGAGGGATTGGGAATACAACCCCGATGAATGCCTTCTTTTTGTTGCAGCCCGAGCAAGCAGGTTGATGTGAACTAAGTAAAGGCTCAGATGCTTGGAGTAGTAAGATTATCATGGCTCTGAACCGATGTATGAGGATTACATAATCGGCCTAGTCTCATTAACACAGTGTGAAGTGACGCCTGACGGTAGGTAATTTGACTAAATGAGTGAGAAACTTAGACTTGAGGGGTTGAACCGTGAAGGTCTGGTACCTTTAAAGATGTACACAGATTGGATGAAACTCGGGCAATGAGATACTATAAATCTCCCCCTGATGTCTGGTCCCGCTTATATCACATCATGCTTTTGTCACTCTCATCGGCTGTCTTCATGAAGCGGTGGAACAGTACTTGGTGCTCATTCTCATGCCAACTCAAGACAGGACTGCGATAGTTGCGAAATGCGTCCTCACTATAGTACCTAAGGAAGCATACCAAAATTCTCATCGTATTTTCATCTCGTTTAAAGTTTCACTGATACATAAGTACTTACTCAAGGTGTTACGCTGACAACTAAAAGCATCCCAGCTTCAAAGTTTGCATCACGAAGCTGAGCTCCCCTTCTCATCAGGCTTGAACTCTCCTCGGCTAGCACTACGAATTTGAGGTTCCAGGGGAAACACAGACTTCTCCGGAGTAACACCCGAATACACACGATCCCACCGCTCCCGCAACGCATCCGGCGTCTTCCACGCATGCTCGGGATCCCGAAGCCACAGCCGGATTAAATGTCGCCTTGTTTCCGTCAGCTTATGAACGAGGGCATACATATAGCCATCAACGTCAAATGCGCAACTTACTGCTTCTCGTCTGAATCCACAAAGCCCCCACGGGCGTGGAAGATGCTCAAGTTGTTGGCGTACTGAATGTCACCGCGATGGAAATCCAGGTGGGCGGCGTACTTCTCGGCGAGAAAGTGCAGTGCGTCGAGGGCCTCGGCCTGCGCCTCTGTGATGGGGGGGATATCGGAGGACCGCGGCAGGCCCCAGTAGCCGGTGAAGACGCGCCGAGCGTATTGGATGATGAGGCGCTCAGGGTTGCCGTCGGCTGCTGGCTGGTGATGCAGCAGGGGCCGGGTACTGTATGATCGACCATCTTTCCCGAACCTGTGACGGAAATGAGAAGCAAAATCTTGAAAGGTTTACCGAGGGAAAGGGGCTTACTCGTCGGCATTCCAAGACTCGGCTAGGGTACGGATCAAATCTGGCCTCGTCCTTGCCAGCTCATTATACACGTGCCAACTGCTCGACAGGTAACTCTGACCGCCTTCGGCAGCCTCGCCGAGTGCGAAGAGCGCAATCACGTCGCCCGAGTCCGTGTGGAAAACCTGCTTGTCAGTCGTGTAGGCCGGCGCCCCAATCTTGTGCGGGTCCACGACCTTGGTGAGGTCTTTGATGTGTGCCAGTACGACATCGGCGGGTTGACCCTGAAACTGGTTGTCTTGTCTGCCGCGGATGGGCGCGACGTGGGATGAGATGCCCGCGTAGATGATGACGTTTTCTTCGCGAGTGTATTTGGTGACCGGGACGCCGCGTACGACCTTGATGCCGTGGCCGTTGTGGATCTCGTCCGAGATCTCGCGGAGGGTCTTGTGGAGGTGGGGTAGGGGGAAAGTTTCTTGATTGATCTCTCCAAGCGGCTTGTTCAATGCTGCGCTTAAGGTGAGTTTCGAGATCTGGCGAGAATGAGGTACTAGGAAAGAATGGTTGACAGATTCACGTACACTTGAAGTGCTGAAGCGCATCATCGACCTCCTTCTTGTCCGCGTCCGTCAAGACGTAGTTCCAGTCATAGTGCTCGGCCAAGGTTTTGCCATCCCATACCAGCTTCGACTCCAGCTTCTGGGGAAACCCTGCGGGCAAAGTTGTTGCCAGCTTTTCCTGCTCCTGGCGTCGCTTTGTTCTAGCAACAAAGTTGTCATGATTGGGGGCGTACCCAATGTCCGGTTGGCCCGGAGGACCTGCGTGAACTGGAGCTTGAACAGCAACTGCGGCCATTGTGATGATTCCTGGGACTAAAACTTTGGGCTGATTTCTCTGCGGCACTGATGGTCTGCACTTATCTAGTGATGAGAAGAGGGGTTACATGTGTTTTTATCATTCGAGATCGACTCCGCATCGAACAACAGACGTTGACTTCATCTGACTCAAGCATTCGGCTAAGGGGGACTTTGAATGGCATAAAAGACAGAGGTGTCATACGAGGCGGGTAATACTGATCAAGACTCCCGCTGCGTCGGCAACAGGAACCAATCACCGCCCTAGTGTTGCGCGTTGCATTTGTAAGACGATCCCCCCCTTTCCACGTCAGCGTTGGGGAAACGGGTTAATCTCGAATCCTCAGTGGCTGCTAGGTGTATTCACATGGTTTGCCATCTGGCGCTGGAAAGACGTCATGCCGAACCTCTTCTAAATTTGCGGGGATCCCTGAAACGCAAATCGGCCGCGTTATCCTCCCGGGAATGTCGCCATCGGAAGCCAATTCCTTCTGGTGGGGGATTTTGCGGACAATCTAGCTGATAAGCGGCGCTATGGTACCTAGGTACCTTACATCGCACAGCAACTCAGACGGCAAGTTTCGTCAGTCCGGTTCCCGGCTGCCTTCCGTCCCGCCTGTGACTCCACCCCGCGTTTCCGCCCGTTTGCCGGCAGGATATCGGACCTGACGCGGTCCGGCCCGGCGAGTTCGGATAGCGATCCACATTAGCGGCGGGCCGTACTTTTCCAAGCCCGATCACTCCGAACATGCCGGAACACGAGGAAAACGATTCACAATGGCGAAGCTTCTTCTAAAAACAGCAGCCCTGTCCGATAGGAAAGGAAAATGTTTTATGGTCAATATCCCTTCCCCTTCACCCGAATTGAATTACCATTGCGGCTGAGTTGGGAGTTCCTCTAATTTCGATAAAAACTAGCTCCGGTCGAAGCTTCTGACCTTTTTCTACCTGGTAAAGCAAGTAATAGTTGATCCAGAGTATGAATTAAGTAGATCAACCCCTGACTACCGGCTCAATCACAATTACTGATAGGGACTCTTGGCCACCAATGGTGCATTGGAAGCGGGAATCGGCCATGGCATCATCACTTTCATTGGCCAATTCACCACGTCGCTTCAACCCATATGGCGCTGCTTCTCCATCCCAGTCTTGGCCCTCGCCGGTGCTCCCATCAAACCCCGCATCCTAGACCCTGCCCCTCTCCAGCTCAACCGAATTGGCTTCCGGGAAGATTCGATACGACCATCTTGGCATTGCAAGTTTTACAAGCATTGAGAAGATAATGCTTCACTTGCATCGAATGCGCCCAAGGAGGAAGGTGCTGGGGAGCGGGGAAGATCTGGTGATATATTTATGGGAGATCCATCGCATGTCGCGGTAGGATGAGCTCCGCTATATGGCTTCTTTTCTAGTGATCTCTGAATATCGTGCATCAAACAGCTTCCTGAGATTAACGGAATGAGGAATAAACTGCATTTGATTGCCCTCGTGGCGGCACTCGCTTATCGTTCGCTTGCCCAGTTTCCACCCACTCCCCAAGGAGTTACTGTCTTGAAGTCCAAGTTTGATGAAGGCATAGAAATCAGCTACAAGGAGGCAAGGCTTGATTCGAGCAATCTGAGTGATAAGAACTGACCAGACTCCAGCCCGGTTTGTGCGAGGAAGCCAAAGATGTAAAGTCCTACGCTGGATACATCAAGCTGCCACGTGGGACACTCGAAGGGGTTGGCCAGGAGCAAGATTACGAGATCAACACCTTTTTCTGGTTCTTTGAGGCCAAGGAGGATCCAGAGAATGCGCCTCTTTCGATTTGGATGAACGGCGGTCCCGGTAGCTCGTCAATGTCTGGTCTATTCAATGAGAATGGGCCCTGCTACATCAATGCAGACTCCAACTCGACGCGGCCAAGCGAGTGGTCATGGAACAACAAAGGTGAGTATGACAGACAGTCACAGAATTTTAGCTATTCCTCACACCAGGCAGTCAACATACTGTACATCGACCAACCCGTTCAAGTCGGCTTCTCGTACGACTCGCTGCGAAACGTCACCAGGAACCTCCTCGGAGGCACGCAGACTCTGAACGCCTCATCTCCGATCCCGGCACAAAACGTCACCTTCCAGACCGGCACGCTGTCCAGCGGCGGAAGAAACACGACGAGCTTCGGCAGCCGCAACGCAGGCATTGCCCTATGGCACTTCTCCCAGGTCTGGTTCCAGGAGTTCCCGGGATACCACCCCAACGACAACCGCATCAGCATCGCGACGCAGTCCTACGGAGGCCGGTACGGCCCCGCCTTTGCAGCCTACTTCCAGGAACAGAACGAGAAGATTGCAAACGGCACCTGGAATGGTACGGACGGCGAAAAGTACATCTTGAATCTGGATACTCTCTTGATCGTCAACGGTTGCATTGACCGCCAAGTGCAGTGGCCCTCGTACCCAGAGATGGCGTTCAACAACACATACGGCATAGAAACGGTCAACGAGACTGTGTATCAGGGCATGCTTGACGCTTACTACGCAAAAGGAGGCTGTCGCGACAGAATCGACGCGTGTCGTCAAATCTCCGCCGTGAATGACCCAGATAACATCGGCATCAACGCCACCGTCAACGACGTCTGCAGAGACGCGGAAACATACTGCACCGCCAACGTCCGAGACCCCTACCTCGATGTCTCGGGGCGCGATTACTACGACGTGACGCAAATCGACCCCACGCTCTTCCCGCCCCCCTTCACAGCTGGCTACCTCAACCAACCACATGTCCAATCCGCCCTCGGCGTCCCTCTCAACTGGACAGGCAGCTCCAGCGCATCCTCATCCGCCTTCCGCAGCATCGGAGATTACCCCCGCCCCGGCTGGATCGAAGACATTGCCTATCTCCTCCACAGCGGCATCAAGGTCTCCCTCATGTTCGGCGACCGCGACTTTGCATGCAACTGGATCGGCGGTGAGAAAGTAGCCCTCGCGATTCCCTGGGCGGACCAGGAGAACTTTGCCAAGGCGGGTTACCAACCGCTGCAGACCAACGCTACCTACGAAGGCGGCCAGGTACGGCAGTACGGCAACTTGTCGTTCATCCGGGTCTACCAGGCCGGACACGCCGTGCCGTCGTACCAGCCGGAATCCGCATATCGGATTTTCAATCGTGCGCTCTTCAACAGGGACATTGCCACGGGCCTTGTCGATACCGCGACGAACTTGACGTATGCTACCGAGGGGCCCGCGGACACGTTTAGTATCAGGAACGACGTTCCGCCTCAGTATGCGGGTTTCTGCTACGTTCTTGACCTGAGCACGTGTAGCGACGAACAAGTTGATGCTCTGCGTGATGGTACGGCCGTCATTAAGGATTATATCATGATTGAGCCGGCTTCGCAACAGGACGCTGCGATTGGTTTGAAAGCTAGAGACACGTGAGTTGAACCGATGGAGGTTTAGATGAAGTTCTGATGCTAACTTTTCAAATAGTCTCGATGAGAAGTAAGCCGGGCTTAGGCTTGTGGCTATTGAGAAGTCAAATAAACATGTAGTACAATGCACGTATACGTTTTACCTGAAAAGCTTCTGTTGGCATTTCTACCTTTTTGATATGATCAAAATGTTATGCCCTTGCTGTGGTAGCAGTTGAGAAGATGATTTTGTCCCTGCATCTGCGTTAAATAGGTATAGAACACCCATCTATTCATCTATCGCTACAAGCGATACGTCAGCTTTCATATATCGAACCGGAACTAAACTCTCATTAAAACGTATAATGACCTATATCGGATTTCTAACTCTACTTTAATTCTCTTATGTTCAGCTCAGCTAGGTGAATGTTAATAATTTCTTTGCCACGCTACCTATTATTCATAAGAGGGGGGAAAGCTCTCGTTCAAGTTTCAGAAAGTGCTCAAACATTGACGAATATACAGAATAGAGAGTTACAAGCTTAAGAATAAACAGTCTCTGTACTGGTGATATAGTCTTATATAAAGACTTCATCAAACTCTACCAAATTGCCCAGATTACCTGGGGACTTCGAAGCAATTTCTATTTCTATGAAGTAGTAGTTGGAACCTGAGACGAGATTTGACTTGAAATTAGAAGCGGTGAATTTGACAACAGACAAAACTTTGGTCTCCTGGCCTTACCAACGATGCGAGGAGTTTTACACACTAATCTGACTAAATACATTAAAAAGATTTCATCCCAGTTCCAAGCGCCGCACAATGCCCTTTTGATATGGTTGAATGAAAAGGAAAGGGGTTATTCTCTACGACATCGATGGCGATTTTCACTCGTTTTCTTTTGGAAAAGTCTGATTTGGTTCATTGATTTTTCGCTGCTTGTGGTAATGCCTTTGAACCACCAACCCTGCCATTCGTCTAGCTCTTAGTTGTGTCCAGTTAGGGATCAGTGACATGTACGTTTCCCACCGCTTTTGACTGGCATGTTTGCACTCTAGCTGGTTTCCGTTTGCTACGGTGTCCTCCTTGGCTTTTGCTCATGGTATCATTGAATCAATTTATGTGCCTGTAAGCCCTTCAATGAGAATCAATTCAAAGTCAAGGACCAAGACCTTAAAATTCATTCAAATCATGTTTCTCAGAGGTGCGCATCGTCCTTCACGAGTTTTGCAACCATTTGGGTGGAGCACGAATCACCGAAAGTGCACGTTGTGACGAGGCCCAGAAAACCCCTCGCTAACCATCCTACCTGCTATCTAGGTACTAACCTAACCTACCATAAGATATGCACAGCACAAGTTGCCAGTTCATCACTGCATAACATTGACAAACAAAATCCAGCAGACCAAGTCATGCATGCGTCAAATGTGCAAAACCTCTTGCCTCACCGTCGCGGCGGAAAAGTGTGAGATAGTCCGCCCTCTAAGCGCCTCTCCGCCCGAAAGTTGCCTTACATGATGGTGAGCACAGTAGTGCGAACTGGTTCGCCAGGAACCCACCTTCAAGATATTGAGCTTATTCTGGTTTAAGTCAGAATGCCAGACCCCATCAAATATGCACGGTACTTTATCGTGACTGGTCAACCTATCATGCATCTCATTCCCCTCCCCCTGGTAGAATTGTCTTACTTGGATTGGTCGGCATGACGGAATCTCACCTGCAGCGAGTTCGTTGGCAGACCCCGTCAGAAATATCAGCGCAAACCCGTCGCACAATTCATAAATCGTTCGACTATGCCGAATGCCGATGGCTGTTGCGCCGCAAAGTGTTTGCATACATGTATATTCACGCCAGACCGCTTCCCCATCCCCGCTTCCCCCCCGCCTCCCGAGTTCTCGTCAGATTGACGGGTGCCACTGCGCGCCGACTATCATCGCCGTTGGTCCTTTCGGACCGGACTCGAATGCCGTTGTCGATATGCCTGAACAGCCGACGCCCGAGCAATGGGAGAGGCACAGGCCCCTCATTACCAAGTTATATGCCACCAAAACCCTCAAGCACATTAAAGATGAGCTGCACAAAAGACATGGGTTCTATGCAACGTAAGGATTGCCGTCTAGCCCGTCCGGGTCACTTAGTTTGATACCGCGTATGCTGAGAAAATATTTCCAGAGAGCGCATGTACAAGGGGCGGTTCAAAACCTGGGGCATCGGGAAGAACAAACGACGCAAGGCGCTGCTCCCTGGAGACAATGATCCCCAGTTGAAGCCGGCCGCCACGGCCCCCAGCAGTGATACTCCAAGCCCTTCCTCCCCGCCCATCGAACTGTCCAAATCCTTCTCTTTTGTATTGACGCCGCCGGGGCAATCGCCTCATCATTCCCATTCGGGGTTTGACACACGCTCTACGACATATGTCGATACACCACACTCTGGTACCCTCCCACCGACGCCAGCGACGACATACCGATCACAAACTGCACACGATCATGAGGATATAAACACAGATCCTGACATACTTTGCAAAGAGATTGTGACACTGGCCACGCTTATCCTCTCAAAACTCGTACCGGGGAGACCATCAACGGCTGCATGGGACGACTACACCCCGACCAGTGACCACCTCGCGATTTACCAAACGCTGCAGCAAGAGCTCAAGCATGAAAACCATCTGCGGGGCTGTCTTGTGAATAATCCGTCGGTGGAAATAAAGCCCGAAATGAATGACCATGTCAAGGAAATGCTACGATCCTTTCACCCTGCGGTCCCGATTGGAATCCTCAGCGCGTTGAACCAAGTATCAGACAACGGCGTCGTCATTAAGGAGCTAACACGTTGCCTGGGGGAAGCCGCTATGGTCATTCTGCCGAGAAATCACGAATTTGCTCAACTGGTCCAGAGACTGCAGCAACTCCTCCAAGCCAAGGTCTTCCCAAAGGCTCTTCCAAATTTCCAAGCCTGTATGGAGAGCATTTGCGACAAGCTCCAAGTCAACGTACTCAAAGTCCTCGGCCGATGGAGCCTGGTCATGATATACCTCATTTTCTTACTTAACGCCAAAAAAGCAAAAAGCGAACAAAAGGATCCAAAGATCCTCAACATGGCCTTGGAGCGATACACCCACGTCCGGTCCTCTTACGCGGACGACCCGAAGCTGGTTATGCAGTTTGGCCACTTCATCCTAGGCTACTGCGTCCTCGTTGCCTCCGAAATGGAACTAGCCAACGGCGTGCGCGACATGGCAGAGCAATGCTACCATCACGCCGAAACGTACCTTCTAGAGCTAGAGGCCTCGTCGAACCCCAAAACCGCAGACATCCAGGACGCGAAATCGCATTTCGGTAAAGCGTGCGCCATGCTGGCGGACTGCCGCTACGCGCAGGGCCAGCAGGTGTTGGACGAGACGCTCCGCAAGGAAGTCCACGACTGGTCGCGGAGGCTTATGTTGATGTCGATTCGGTGTCACGTCGAAACAGCCATGGCGACGATGGCGCAGTATGAGAAGCACAAGAGTAAGCTTGAGAAGTGGTGCAGGGATGCGGGCGACGTGGAGAGGAAGCAACAGTTGGATGTTATCCACAAGCTTATCCAGGCGAACGCGCAACGGTCCATGGACGGGCCTCTTCTTCCGAGGTTTGAAACTTGAAGAGACTGACTGACACGTGAGAAGGCCTAAAAGAAAGACAAAAGATATCCTCCGAGGAAATGTGAAAGTCTGGCTCTAAAGCGGAGTAAAGAGGAAAAGTTGGGGGCCGTGCGAGTTGGAATTTCGATGTGAATTATATCCAAGAAAAAAGTGTTGTCATTGTGGGAACTTGACGATGGATACGTGTGTAATGCAGAATGTGTCATTGATACGGCGTGGGCTGGAGCAGTCGAATATTCACGAATAGGTATGATCCACTCAACTGTTGGACCAAGCAATTACTCTCAGATTTGCGGATTAGTGGACTACGCCGTACGTCATGTCGTCTCTTCTCCACGTTAATTTATTCAAGTGCGGACGACAAACAGCGCTCGGTGGGTCTCACCTGGGCTCACCGAGACTCACCGACCACACCCCAGACAAAAATAGACAAATCTTAAGTTTAATGTTACGCGAGAGCGGCCTTATGGCGATCAGATCTACCACTAAGCTAATCCAAGCTTCAACTCACCAAGGCACTCAAAAGCTAAGCATTCCAGGCACGCCGGCGCTGACCAGGCGTAGGAGAAGTGCAGGTAGTAATGCACATTTAGAGAATCATCATACATTGTGCGCGTCAATTTTCCCTTTTCTTTTTTTTTTTTTCGTCTTGTGGCTGTTCTGTTCTCTTGTGAAGAATACAGCAGTGTCTGAAATTCACAGTAGATGCTATGGCAAAGGATATACATAGTTGAGCGTTGGTTTGACAATGGGCCTCGCGGAACTCTACAAAAGACCCTATGCAGTAAGGATGCGTCTAACAGCGACACCAACCTCACCATCGGAAAAATGGCCCGAAGTAGAAGCGTCAGTCTGCCAGAGCCGTTTTCCATCACAATCATCCTCTTCGTCGTTATGTCAGGTGAGACCAGCTAGCAACCCCATCCACCCAAGTCAGAAGGTACCTAACTTAACGACGGCCCAATGCCGCCCTGTCGGATTGGAAGCCCAATTCGACCTCGAGTCAACGCCAGCGCAGGGGCCATCTAAAGGTCTCTATATCAGCATTTGACCGGCGATCTAACCTACGGTTAGAACCTCTCTTTTCTACTTCACGCAAAGATCAATACAAAAGTAATTGACCCTTCGTCACCACGGTTCGATCGAACAAATCACCCTGTGATTACGTAAACCAACACGCCCGATGAACGAGCGAGATCCTTGCTTCTATACTGTGGCATAGAATGCCCCTCTCGAGATCGAGGCCCAGGATCCCTTGAACCGACGACACCGCGATCGATTTCCCATAGCCCGCGGTGCCGATTACGGTTTTCACGCCGGCGATATGCGTAGACACAACGGTGTCATTGCAACTCTGCCTGCTGCTCGGGGTCGCTGCCGGCCTCCCAAATCTATCCCGGAGCCGAAGCGACACAAGCAGGATAGACAGTAAAGCAGTCTTCTGTTAACACTGGATATGTAGCGTCTTGGTGAGAAAGGCAGCACCTAGTACTCAACCATCGATTGCTGAATCATCTTTCCGATCCAACTCGGCTCATTCCTGTCGTAAAATCCCAGGTCTACACAGCGTTCCTCACGAAGAGTTGGCGTCCTGCACATCTTCCTGAAAGTTGGCTAAGTGGATTCATCGTAGGAGTAATAGCCTAGGCACTTCTTTTTCTTTACAAGTGGCTGTTAATGGAGAACTTCCTTGACAAGATTTGGGCGGGCTATCGCATACATTTTGGAATCAAGCCATTTACGGATGTGTAACGGTAGGTTTGTTTTCTGCGTTACTTTGCTTTCTATACGCTGCCGCAACCTACTTCTTCGTACAAAGGTCTCGGTCTGGACCCCACAGAGCTTCCATTGAACCCTATGTCTTGATCGCTTAGCCTCATCATACAACATCATTGCGCCATTTCTTAAACATCTCATTCCTTCGCAATACCAAACTCATTAACATACGTGAGAATTTCCTGAGCCACCACTGCAGTTAAAATCGGCACATGTTCGTGGCTGATACCAACGGAAATTCGGAGGAAAGGGTCCGTATTTTCGGCCATCGAAGAGCTGGCTGAGATCCTTGACGTCGAAAACCCAAAGCTCACCCCTTTGGTGATGGGGAGACCTACTTTGGTTGAAGTCCGCAGCACCAAGTCTATACATGCCTCCAGACCCTCCCGGTTGTTCAGGCCAGCGTTGAGGAACTCTACCGTGACAAGGGCACCCCCGTGCCGCCAGCCGAGCTCACGCCACGACTCGGGGAATGCGACCTTGGCTACATGTGAGATGCGTTCCTTGAGACCGTAATATACTGACTCAGCATTGCGAGTCAGCATCTGGAGCCGTTCTTCGTATATTTTCGGCGTCAGAGACGGCAGGCATGCCACCCCATGGCGGGACAGTACGCCTCCTGTATCCCGCCTGATTTTCCGCAAAGGCTCGTCCAACCGTGAGGGTGCCACGCAGAAACCGGCCATCTGGATGTCCAAGCCGAGCTGGGCGTACTTACTGGCGCTCTCATGGTACAACACCATCGGCCCTCGTTCGCTGCTTGACACCCAGTCGAACACAGACAAGCCGCCGGAAATCATGGTCCCGTCAACAACAACAATGCGATTTTCCCACCCAGGTCGCCCTGCCACCCTTTTGAAAAACGCGCGCAGGTCTGTGCATGGCAAGCCGACTACGTTTGCCACAGGGTCTATGAAGACCACACGCGCCCCCGTCTCCTCGGCCGTACAGATGATCTGGTCAGCGTGGAATCCTGGGGCGAAGTTGACATTGATCATCTTGTTCATGGAAACGATTTGCTCCATGGCCTCGAAATAGATGTAGGGCGGTAGGGTGATACTATCACCTGGTCTCAACTGGTGCATGACGTATTGCCACACGATCTGGAAGGCCGCCATGCCGCTGGATGCCAACAGCAAGGTAACAGACAGCCTGTCGTTTCCAACAGATTGAGATGACAAGGACATGGTACTACGCAGAAACATAAGCTCAGCGTCGCGTAGAGTGTCGACGCCATAGCGGTCGTAATTG
This sequence comes from Colletotrichum orchidophilum, assembly GCF_001831195.1. Lineage (NCBI taxonomy): Eukaryota > Fungi > Ascomycota > Sordariomycetes > Glomerellales > Glomerellaceae > Colletotrichum > Colletotrichum orchidophilum. The sequence goes on along the minus strand of NW_019172993.1, from coordinate 189,199 downwards.
CAAGCTGACTGGTGTTGCGCTGTAGTCCGGAAAAACCACTGCCTCTTCGCTTGGTCGTTTGAAGCTGAGGCGCGCTCGCCCATGGACTCCGCCGCGGCAAAGCAGACGATGAGGGTACGGTAACGCTCCTCTAGAACCCACAGAGGCTCTTTCCTCTGGATAGCATCATTGAACTCGATAACCATGCGTTGCACGATTGACACCATATTCTCCAGAACGCCCTCGCTGTATCGGTCGACATCCAACCCGAGCTGACTAGACAGTTGGCTCCTCTGCTGAACAAGATCTTGAAATGTTGCTACTCGCTCACGCAGGCCGTGACACAAGGCATCCATCAAGTCTTCGGGTGCGATCTCAGGCGTCATGTGTGAGACATGGAGACCATTCTTGCTCAAGGCTGCTGCACTTCCATTCAAGACCGGAAGTGCCTCAACTGGGGCCTTCCTTGCCAGATCGTCCAAAGCACCATTGCGGTCGGCGGGATTCGTTACGTTACGAAGGCCCATCTTCTGTCGAGCAATGGGATCCGCAACCTGGGCTGTAAGAGCACGAGCAATATTGTTGGAGCTCAGGTTACCGCCGGTTAAGAGAACCAAAGTTCTTCCTTTGAGATCATGCAGCGGGCCATGAGATATGGAGGATATGGCTGCAGCCGATGATCCCTCGAGAAGCAGCGATTGGTATCGAAGTACTGATGCGATGCCCATCAGCACCGAGTCCTCTGACACCTCGACGACCTTATCAACGAGGGAGTCCAGTATGTCGGCAAATTGCGTCGGCCGCACGAGCTGCACCGCCAGCCCGTCACACAGTGTTGCCTGGGTTGGCTGGTGTAGCATATGGGAGAGCGTAATACCGCGATTCGCTCCGTCCTCGAGCGACCTGCAAAAGATTTTCGGATGGACGCAGATGACTTTGGTAGACGGAGCGTTGGTCCGGCACCACGATGCCACAGCGGCGGTGAGGCCGCCGCCGCCGAGCGGCACGATGACTTGGTCGAAGGGCCCGGCATCCTCGAAAGCCTCGGAGATGAGTGTACCGGCACCGGCCGCCACCTCGAGGTCATCGTATGGCGAAATATATTGAATCGCGGGATGACCCGTTCTATCACAGATGTTTGCAGCTTTCTCAATGCGGATGGCCTCTCGTGTCGCCTCAGCAAGATCGTTGCCATAGAAGATGACCTCGTCAGCCTCGGCCAAGATGCGGTTTGCTTTGAGCTCTGAGACGGTCACAGGCACTATGATCTTTGATGTCTTGCCTACAACCTTTGCCGCGCGGCAGATAGCCAGTGCGTGGTTACCAGCTGACGCGGTGACGATGGTGGGCGCGGCTGTCATGAGCAGGGCATTGAGTGCTCCTCGGTATTTGAATGAGCCGGTCTCTTGTTGACATTCAAGCTTCGCCCAGACACGGTGGGCATTGCTTCCCATCCAATGAAGTTGAATCGTCGGCGTGCGAATGACCTTGCAGGAGAGTCTGTTCTGGGCCTTGATAATCTGTTCCGCAAGGCATGAGGAGGTTACCTGGTACAGGGACCGTTCTTCGTGGCTGGATTGTGTCATTCTCTAGTCCCAGAATAGTACTGGGATCGCGGTTTTGGTCCGTCAGGTCGTTTCAATTCTGGGGATCTTGGTGCTCAGCGCTTGGAAAACTTAAAATGTTGACCGTGCCAAAGATAGCAATGTTTTTCTCTCAAACTATGTATCTCTTAAATATTTTGTAAGAATCTGTTCGGCGCTACTCTGCGTGCTATGAATGAAGCATTCGCAGAAACCATCTGTCCCTTGCTTCTGCTCGCCCTGAGCGACGATCGCCAAATGTGACAGGGGAACCTCAAATGAGCAGCTCATGTGATACCACCGCAGGCCGGTGACGCCGTCTCGAAATCATATTAAAGTGAAACCATTCTTTCAAGTTTCTTTCAAGTATCTCTGGCTTGAGGGAATTGAGTGAGATCTCATTAATTGCAGGCGAGAGTCTAGCCAGTCAATGTGCATATCGAGCGCTTTCTGTGGGCTGACTGCCTTTCCTCAAGATGCTTGTCCAGGTGGTTCACTCGTAGCTGCCATGAATCAAGAAAGATAAGCTGCATCATTACTGAAATTGAACAAATCATCAGTGGACGAGTCATAGACCATGTTCACCGGTCAACGTAAGACTGAATCGTAATTCAGAGATTGACGGCTTCGCATTGGTGAGTCGCAGTAGTGATGTATTTCATCAGAGTGAACACTCAATTAGAAATTCTATTTTTCTCTTGAAGAATAGAATGATTGACACGCGTCGTCAATATGGTTCTCTGTGCGCAGGTAGAAGAAGCTTGAGATGCCCTTGGGCTTGCCGATAAGCAACATGATTCGGGAGCCCTGTCCCTTCACCCAAACCAGACATGATCATGATGCCGGGGTATCCGGTCTTTAGAACTAATCCGGAGTTGATGAGATTGCTAACCGTAATCCCTGTAAGGCCAAGTCTAGATACAAGCAAGAAATGGGGGAATATCGCTCAACTCCCGATACCCTTGATGCTAACCCAGCACGATGGCCCATGGGGAGAATGGTCGCATCAAAACCGTACGCAAATTCCCGGCCCCACGCGTGCAACCTTTGCTGCCCACAGAGTCACGAAAGACACGGCGTACAGAGCACCCGTTAGGACGATGATCCCCCAATAATCACCCCGTGAAGCTGTTATAACCTCTCCGCTGACGGGAATTCCGATCAGGCTCCCGATACTGGCAATGGTGTAGGCCGTCGCATAGTATCGGCCGTAGGACTGAGTCTTGCACAGCTTTCCGACGCAAACGGGGCTGATGCTGGTGGTGTTCCCGTTTGCCAGACCGAATATGACGACAAATAACGCGATTCCCGCGGTTTTCGATCCGAAAGGTAGCCAGATGGCAAATGTGGCAGTAGCGCTGACCACGATGGCAACCGAATTGGAGTTGAAAACGCCGATGCGATCTCCCCACCAGCCGGCCATGACACGCCCGACTGCACTGGCTGCATTGAATACCGGTAGTATTTGGAAACTGATGTCAGAGTTGAATCCCTCCTTCAACATGTATGCCGGTATATACGTCAATGGTATGAATCCTGCGAAAAATAGCAGGAAAATGCTCAATGTCGTCAAAGCAAAGGCCGGATCAGCCAGTATCCGGAAATCAGGGCCCCATTTCGCATCTTTAGGAGGTGCAAGTCTGGCTCTGACCAGTGGCAAGGACGAAGCGCAACAAAAGAGGCAGATGAAGCCTACATAGCGGACGGCCCAGGACCACCCAACAGAGTCAATCAGCGCATTGAGAATCATAGGAAACGCGATGCCTCCAAACGCGCCACCGGTCGTAGCAATTCCAGTCGCTAGGCCACGACGCCTGTGAAACCAGTGGCCTACGGTAGCAATTGAGGGACTGAACAGAGGAGACGTTCCAATGCCGTTCAGCACGCCAAAGGTGAGCATAAAATGCCAATATTCTGTCAACGTCAGCGGCCGAAATACACGACATCCAATGATGCCAGTGTGTATAAGACTGGAAAGGAATATTGCTATGAAAACAACCTACCGGTACAAATGCCAAGAAGCATAATGCTGGCGACTTGACACCCCGATCCAGTCAAAATGAGCTGCCTGGGTCCGTACTTATCGAACAAGGGCCCGGCAAAAATGCCGCAGGCGAAACTCAAGAAGGTGTAGACAGAAAACACCCACCCGATGGTACCCTCCTCATACTTTGACAGCTGGTGCGAGCCTATGTAGGTGCTAAACACGCCCAGACTGTTCATGATGCCAGATGCTGAGAAAAGAACCAGCCAACACCCGAGAACTACCAGCCATGCCCAGAGTCCTCCTTCTGGAAACTGTTCTTGGACGACCTCGTCAGCCAGGTTCGTTACGTCAGCGTTGTTAGCGTTTAGCTGCTTGTCTGATATCGACGGTAAATTTGGAAGTTCGGCGCCCTAATCATCTGGCGTGAACAATGCTCTCAAACAGTGTTCTCTGCCTCACAAACTTCACTTATCGGATTGAAACCCATTTTCTATAGCTTCAGTCGTTAAGAATTGTCTTGTACACTTCATTCACACTACCATGATGAAAGATCAGGGGCTGACTGTTTAGTTAAATAGAAAAAGTGGCAATTAATTTGTTCGGGCACAGTGTTATCAGCGCGATATATAAGTCTCAAAGTGCCAAGGTGGGAAGAAAGAAGTAGCGCGAGTAAGAGCCCTTGTAGATCAGACCCCTTCTAATGAACGCTGAATGCTTTCTTCAAGGGTACCCTGGTGCTTTGAATTGTGCGGGTTTTTCCGCTCAAATTCGAATGAGGCTCGGCACCTTCGGTACAGTCAACGTTCCATCATTAACCAACTATTAGAGCAGCGCCTAAACGCTGCCACGGAAACACCGTTGTCGCTCATAAACTCATAGGGAAAGTCACACTCATCACAATGCGTATTCGCGAAGCCCGATACTCTGAGATTGGCAGACTTGCTCTCATCGGAGCACGCGCCTTCTTCAAAGATGACATTTACGCACATTTCTATCCACAACGGTCGTTATACCCGGACGCATTTTGCGAAGGCATTTCTGCCAGTCTGCTCGATGTTTTCACCCAGCCCGGCGCCAAGATTCTCGTTGGGGAACTCGAGGACGGCGACAAAATGCCTCCCCCAGATCCTTCTTTGGTGGGCCAGAAGATTGTAGGATACCTGACGCTCGTTCGGCATGGAAGCCCAGAGCAAAAGGCCCATTTTGACGCCGACAGTCCGGAAAAAAGTAAGTCATGTTTTAGGAGCATATCCCAGCATGATTGCTTCTCAGTTGACGAGGTCTTTTGATATTGATTATTTGTGGTGGCAGCCCTTTATCGGAACCTGCTCGTACGGGAGAAACAGCTTGTGCCGAACAAGGCCATCGACCAAGCAGCTATTGACGATTTCGTCGCAAAGCAACGGCTCGTCGTCGGCTCCATCGACAATAGGTTGGAAGCTGTCTCTTTTGCTATTCTTCCAGAGTTTCAATCAATGGGCTATGGTCTACGTTTTCTACGACTCTGCCGAGATATGGCCAACACAATTGGGGTGGATTTAGTGGCCGATGCATCCAAGAAAGGGTTTCCGATATACATCAAGTTCGGTTCACAACACATCGGAGACATTGACGTACCGGCCAAAACGATTCAAGCGGACGACTCGTCACTCATTCACCTTCCTCGGCTAAAGGTTCCTGTAGTTCGTCTTCGTCCAACGTCCAAACCTCGGATCTGAGGGCAGGGTAGACGCGATTTACAGCCTCATTGACTGTCATCTGCTCACATATGCGTCGCAAAATAAACTTATACGCCCATTGTTCATTTCATGTGCACCGCTGCTAAGAAGACGTCGCCTGATTACTCAGCGCTTATCTCACCACTTCGACAACCACCTCCGGCTGCGTTCAGCCGGTAGAGCGTTGGTTTCACATTATTCAATATGATTCTGTGATCAGACAGAGGTATCCAAAAGCTGAGAGTGAGAGCCTCGCCGAGGACAATCTTATGCCCGTGGCGGCGAATTCATTAAAAAAAGATTTTCCTGGGCTTGGGCTTGGAGGGGCCCAGTGATGGCGTGGTGAGTTTAGACCATGAGGCCGCCATCGGATCAGACTATAAATGGATAAAGGATTGAAAAATGTGAAATGTAGCAATGTGTGCTGCGCAACGACCTCTGCTTGTGACATGCTCTCGATCACGCCAGCACATACCTCACTCGTAGGGCACCACTGGTTACAGTAGAAAACTTTTAGTCCCGAATTCGCTTAGTATCCCCTTGCTTTGAGAATTCTCAGGGGGTGAGTTCCAAGTGTCTAGTCACCGGAAAAACGCAATGCCTAGTTACAGCACAGCTAGGTAGGTCACGGCAATTCCCCTAGAGCAACAGCTGCGTTGCTGCGCTACTACGGCATTGTGAAGCCATCCGGAGCGGCGTTATTACCGAAATCTTCTATATTCTACTAAACCCACACACAGGCATCACGTGCTCATGAATGTGCTCAAGAGCAAAATTAGCACTCCTGGGAGCGAGCGTGGCCAATCCACGATGGTATAAGTGACTAACAGGTACGAGTATTAGAGATAGCTAACTTAAGTCAGGCATATCTTTACCGAAATGAGATATGGGATCATTTGTTATAATTATAAAATATTACTAATAAACATACCGATATCTTACAACGAGACGTAGCGTTGGGGGGTGAAGCTGAGTCATTCGTTAAGAGAGGATGTATCTGATTCTTTAGAGTCCGACAGAATCGTTCCCTCCTGACTTGAAGGGTGGCAGAGAAACGAGTGAGGCATATCCTCTGGTGTCTGACTCGATCTCAAAACAGAGGGGAGAGGGATGACCTATAACTTGAAATCCGAAGTGCATCCGTTAAAGGAGTATTCCCTACTTCAACGTAAATAATCCAAGGACGCTAAAACTAGGAGGAAAGGCCTCGGGGTGGCCTGATACTGACCCCACGAGCAACCACAGCGCTGGAAAGAATTAACATAGAGGACATATAGAGATGAAAACTATTCGTATAGGCTTCTAAGTTATTATAACTTATAAATACAGATTACTTAATATAAGTTATTTAAATAGCTATTATTATAGAAAAGTGTTATTACTTTAGTTTTAAATAATATAAAACTTTACGATTTACAAAGTGGCTATAATAAATGGATTGATAAAAAGGTTTAAGTTTAATAATGTCGGATTAGAAGCCCAATTCGACTTCGAGTCAGCGCCAGCGCAGGGGCCATCTAAGGGTCTCTACATCAGCGTTCAACTGACGGTCTAGTCTCCGGTAAGAACCTCTATTTTCCACTTCACTCAGAGATTAATATATAGTTAATTGACCCTTCGTCACCACGGTTCGAATCGAACAATCACACCTATAACACGTAAACCAACAAATGAAGTTAGGTCTAGTATTAGTTTAAATTTAAATAATGTATAACACATTTGAAAAGATTAAATATTTATAAATAAATAGAATATAAACACATAGATTTATAAAAAGTCTTATTTATAAGTTTATAATTCAAAACTTTAAAACTTTATAATATATTTATTTTTAATGTATGTAATCTATATTACTTAATTAACTATTAAGTAATTAAATAATAAGTAGAAAATAAAGTAAATGCTCAATGAAGACACTTTTATCTACTTTGACTAAACCGTTAGCTGGGTTGGTCGTAGCAAAGGCGATTAGAAATGGCCAAGATTTACCGATTTAATCAGGCTGACCCGACTTTGGTTGGCCTTGAGATTGTACAATCTGCAACCTCTTGAATTCGCTTTGGCTATTCGCATCTTCGAGTTCAGATGCCCTGCGTTTCGCTCGCCATTGCACGTAAAAACTTTGAAGCGTGGGAACGTTGGTGCAGAGTCCTCCAAGCATAAGCTCGACGGTGCAGAACATAAAAGTCGTCAAGGAAGTGCCGGTCAAGTTACCGCCAATGTTGACAACTAGTAATTGCCAAAATCGAAAAATGCCAATGACGCAACACCTGTATGCCCGTTAGTAAAAATTAGAGAGAAAGCTCAGGAAAACATACGTGAGACCAATAGCGAAACAAGCAATAACAGCAAGCCTCTCTGTTTGGCGCATTTGTAATTGCCATACTGTCCGAATTGGCATAATGAAAACAAAAAAATCGGTTATGACGTTCGTCATAATAAGGCATTTCCCAACCATCATCTGGTCTAGGCAACGGGCACCGTCGTGACCCAATGTCCATTGTAGCGAAATAGGATTGCAGAGAAAGATGTTGAGGAAGATGAAGAGCAAAGCCCAGATAAAAACAATGCCGCCAACAATATAGATCCATTTACCAAGTTGTACTGCGAAAATTCTGGAATAGAACCAAAGTTGACTTAGTTTTAAACAGGCCAATGCCCCAATGTAAAACATTGAGAATACAAAAGTCATCTTTAAAATATATTCCAAGTTGTTGGCCACTACTGACTGAGTCAGGGGGTGGGCCTTTCTGAGGAGAACGAGGACCTCGATGCATCACTTACACTTGGGGTATAACTCAGACTTCGGATCGAAGTCGTGACCGACTCCGTGTGTGAACAGCGTTCCATTCACACCTATTGTGCCACAAGTCAATAGCTGTTACCTACATTAGCAAACGAAACATGTTGTCTTGAGCTATAGGGGCAACAAACCAAAGCAGCCAAAGCCAGAACGTCGTCTCCGCTGATCCCAATGCCATGATAACGTCCCCAAAACCGGCCAAAGACGATAGACGCAAAAACAATCCACAAGCAGCAAATGGCGATGAGCGAATCGCGTGCTCTGTGTACCATTGGCATGTACTCAGGCGGCAGCTTCGCTACCTCCCCTTCCGCTGACATGGTTATCTAGTGGGGGCAAATGCGAAGATTGCTTCGACTCGAGGATCGACAAGGAATACACCAATGAAACCTCAATACCCCACGACTGGGCAGACAGAACTGGCCGGGCCTCACAAAGATAATATACAAGATGAAGCATTAAGATCCAGTCGCATGCGCAGCTGAAACTTTCGTCTTGCCCAATTCTGTGTGGCCCAGTTAACGTTTTACGGATGTTGCGGATCCGCAGGATGAACTCAAGTTTAGCAGGGGATACCTCACCACCTCAGCCAGTAAGAAGTTGGGTAAAAAGAGCGATCATCCAGACTTCAGCGGAACGATGAGGCATACTGCCGATGGATGATGTATAATTAATACCAGGCTCGGCCTGTAAGTATGTTGCCGAATCACATGTTCCACATTTTGGTGGGGTATGTTGCGTGAAGATTAAAGACGATCAAGGTATCAACCGTATTGAAAATCAACTTTCTAGAATATGATCTTTCTGCTCGGAAAACCTCTCAGCGTCCACCATTTAACCTTTGAGGCTCGCAGCAAATTCGACGCTTACGAGTCAGAGCCTCTGCGTGAGCTTCGTCGGTTGTGAAGAACTCCAATAATTAGCTTTTGTTTCACAGTCATAGAGTTTCAAGTCTTTTTCCAATTCCTCAGAATCTCTGACTCGTGTACCAAAAAGTCAGGCCATGGGTTAAGCCAAATCGCTTTCACTCCGATCATATATACCTCACCATGCATGACATTCTTACGAGCTTCTCGCTAAGATAGCAAAGGTACGTTAGTTTGTTCTTGTTGAGCCGCCTCTTGAGAAGGTCATGGCCGATCGAAACGCCCCGCCTTGAGCACTGCTCATCGATGCAGACACAATTAGAATGCAGCCTACCATTGCCGACGACAAATCGGACATGGTGAGTACTTTAAGGTGACGGAGACAACACTGCACCTACCGATTCTCAATACAACCAATAGGTTCGCCATTCCCTATAGCCATTTTCTACGCAGGCATTTTGGTACCGCCTCTACATAACCTGATCCGAAGTCCTGAGCGAAACCCCTCTTTGGCCTGGACAAGTCTAAACGCGTCCAGCGTCGGAAAGTTTGATCATACTGAGAACCGAGGATGGTCACACCGGGTGCGATCGCAACGTTGCACGGCACGCTCTCGCTCTCCTCGACGTTGGTTGTCGAAGTAGTCTTTTCTGACCGTCGGCCGGCAGTACGTACACGTCCATTCCTCCAGTGAGAATCTGTCATCGCCCACGGAATCTGGACACTGGTCTGAATCTAGGACGAGCGGGAAGGGCTATGGTGGGTAGGCGACCTGAGAGCGGACTCGGATGCGATCAGTTTCACTATCTGTCTCTTATCGGAGAGCGCCACCATATCATTGGCATAAATTGCAATAGTTCGCCGCTCGTACAGTTAGTTGCCCGACTGATAGGAAAGGACACTAGTGAGTCGCACACGCTCGGCAATCCGCAAGTGGACTTCCGGCTCGTGGCACACCGCTTGTTCGTCGCCGTGAGCTTGTTTCTCGATATCCCAGGTTGGTCGACTATAAAAGTAGTATTCGCGATACTCCTTCACCACTTTTAGTTTGTGCTGGTTTCGCGTGGGTTGGATTTCCCTTCTAAGTTTCCGGATCTCGGCTTCCTCTTCCCCACCTTCGATGTGGTATTGGCAACCGTTTAATAGAATTGTACCGCACTCAACTCCACTGAGCAGGGTGCGGCCATTAGCGACATTGCTCGTCGCTGCTCCGGCTCGCCGATATCCGGGTCGGCAGGCAAGTCAATCCAGACGTCCTCCGGGACCATTTCCTTTTGGCACGAGGGTCATAAGTGAGACTAGGGTGCGTAAAAAGCTTACACAGCTGGCCATCGTTTCCTCCTTGAAATACGTTCTGCAAGTTGAATTGGGCGGTCTCGTTGATGTAGGCGCAGTGAAAGGTAGCAAACTTGGGGTATTGGTGGAGAGCCGTTGCAAGGTTGGTACATCTGGCCTATCGTTGGCGGCATTCCCTGTTCCTCAACAAGCAAATCGTGGCGTCCAACGACTCTGGAAACTAGTGTCCAGGCTTTGCCGGCCAACATCGCCTCTCATTTTAGCATACGGCATGACTTCGTCCGCAGACAGCCGCTCAGCGCGGATGCGTCGAAAGACGGTCCGGGACTGCGTACAATGTGAACGTACGGTCTTGGCTTATTATCCGTTTCCTTTTGGTGAATGGACTTAATGGCCATGGCTGGCGTGGCTAGACCCGTCACAGGGTGTCGCACGATTATGAGGATGACCTCGTAGCACAGAGCCTCAGGACGACAACGACCTACGGTCTCCTGCAGGAGTGGCTGATCTAGCAGCGAAGAGCCCTTGTCATGTGCCCCCTCATCTCCGTCACTTTCCGTGTTCTCTGCGTCGGGCTTGCGCGAGAGATTCCCAACTGCTTTATGCATAAACAGCTCTTCTACAAACCTACCTTTCGCTCTTGTACGCTCGTTGTGGTCAAGCTAGCGCGACCGAGTGTCGGCGAAGCAGAGGAGCTGATAATAGCCGGCGAGGTTGACGCACTGCAGCTCCAGGAGACAGATGCCGTGTCGTATGCGATGTTGAAGGTTAGGATCACTCGCAGATTGTCTACACCAAGAACCTGCTTCCCGTTGATGCTAGGGATTCGGTAGTTGAAGCGGCGGACGATAGTGTTATCGTGGAACTGGAAAAGGATCCGTTAGCGCATGGCAGTAGAGTGGGCAAACTGGGCGTGGTCCTCCATACCTTGTACACTTCTTTAGCATTATTCCGTGCATGCAGCGACCAGTAGCGGTGGTGTAGAGCTACTGGAGCGGATATACATCTTGAAGGAACCCCAAGAACGGATATTCTACCACTCGCAAACGCGCAGAAGCTCATCATCGTCTCACGGGTCAGGATCTCAATTGCCTGTCGCCATTCTCCGAGGTTCTGGTCGTCGCCTCAACTGCCACCAGGCAGGTCAACCATCAAGTCTTCGATTCAGCGTCGGAGCGCAAACCGCTTGCGTTTGCGCAGCATGCTCCCAACGTTGATTTCGGTCTCGTCCGCACATTTCGGTCGGATAAAGTAGACGTTATTGATGCACATTGTGGCATGCTGGGAGGTCTGCAATCCCACTCTGCCTCTCTCGCTCGGCGAAACGCTTCAGAAAGTCGGCGTTTGTGTCGGGTCCAGGATGGATCGAGCGCTTGGACCAAGACAGCGCCAGAGGCGGCACCGCCTTGGCCAGTGTGCTGAGGGGGTGTTTGGTGCACGTGGTAGAAGTATTGGATATTACTTGGCTGTGCCGCCGTTTGCCTTTAGCCTCCACTGTTGACGCCGCGCAAAATGGCAACGCTTCCCACCGGATCCGGCGGTCCCAGCAATACCTTCTCTGTTTATAGTATATAAGATACTGTTTCGCTTAGTTAGTATTCTAGAATGGGTGTAGATGTAAGTTTGGCTACGAAGCAAGGTGGATGTGGCTGTGTTTACGAAGGCATCATGTGAGACTGTAAACTGTTAGTAAACTTTTCGGACTTAGGACCGAGGTTGGATGAGGCAGGACGCATCGCTATAGTGCTGGGCTTTTGTGTCTACCTTAAAGAAAAGTTCCATTCTGCAGGCGAGCCACATTGGTCAGCCTGCCTAAACAGTAACAGCTTTGAGCTACCTAACAATGTAATGGTTCCGTCGTATCCTGCTCGTTTATCCGCTTCCCCCTTATCTCTAATTATCAACATACTGCAATCGTCTATCCATAATAATGAAAGGACTTAGTACTACGGCTTATATCATTGCTATCGTCAAATCGTCCACCAAGGTCGCGTCAATGTACCTCCGGTACTCAAAGACGCCAAGAAGGGGCGGGACGATATCGCTTAGGTCGGCCAGGAGCTCTACAACTTCAACGTCGCTTCAGTGGGCGCCTTAACCTTCTCAAAGGTCCCTATAGCGCCAAACTCGAAAGTCGCACCGGCTTCTCAATGCCCTTAAAGGAGCTAAATCTTGAATCGAACAACTCAAGGCCAAATTTCGCCCACGTAAAGATCGCAAGGCCATAAGCCGGCCAGGATAAGGAGCTCTGATTTAGACCTTCCAAAGCAAGGACGTTGAAAGTGTTAAAGAAAATATAGCACGATAAAAACATCTCGACAGGTCTATTGATTAATCAGACGTATATTACTAAGATTCCTACCACTCTATCTTAGGCTGATCAAAGAATGCATAGATTGATCCCTCTCAACCTCGACCAAAAGTTTGTCCTTTATAAGTTGCCAATTACTCCCAACGCTTCGTTAAATACCCATGCTGAAAAACAAAACGCAATCTGCCTACCCATTACACAGTTTAAGCTCTTAAGTAGATAAATAAACAGGTTGAGAATATCGACACTAAGCCGATCTTCTGTTTAAAAAGTAAGGTAGCCATAGGCAAGTCGACGATCTCTTGAAATATCGCCCGATCCTCAACTGAAACAAACCGACTCGTTTATATTTACTAGAATCTTGCGGGAATAACTCTAAAATCGTATCTTTAATCCTTTATCAGAGGTATAAGTAGAGTGTTACAAAAGCTATACAATCGCTCTCATTATTAATGCCCTAAACGAGTATAAGCGAGACGACGATGTCAAACTCGTCATTCAATTCCTTTTCCACATCAAGAATCTGTATATTCAAACGCTCAAAGTTTTTCTCACGGGCAGACCAGAACTGCCAATCAGGCTAAGATTTAGAGAAATAAAAAGGACCTACCACAACCTAATTATTCATGATATCCCACCGCCTATTATTGAGCGAGACATTCAAACATTCCTAGAATACGAGCTCCGAAGGGATCAGAAAACTGTATAATAATTCGTTTATAAAGGAGCAATAACTACCCGATAGTAAGCCAGATTAACCCCAGATCGAGGCCACAGTCGATATAGCTATCCCGCTCTTCATCTTCGCAGCAATAACGTACCTTTTATTGACCAACTTAAATACGGCGGCACAGATCAGCAACTATGTCAGGTCTTAGCTTATCATACTCAGACCCATTCGTCAAAGCTCGCACTTTTATCGAAATTCGAACCAACATACCGACCAGCTCTAGTTGAACATCTTATTGATCTTTCTATGAATAAGAAAGATAATATTTGAGGATTTTCGCTTTATTGTCGGCTCTATCATCATACTTTCAAGTCCTCTCTCAGAAGCTGCGTTGGTACAACTCCTTGGAGTCTCTAGTGAGAGGGTGGACAACAGACTCGATTGGCGCCACACTCGATCGGTAACGCATTGCTTTATGACGTGCGGAAAGTTTGGTGCGGGGTAAACTCATTAGTCTCCCTCAATTTAATTTTGATATTGACGTAGGCACCCCCTTCTTCTCGTCTTCAGTTTTCACTCATCAGAATGGCTATCCCTAATATCAAGTCCTTCAGTGACCTTCATTATCTTGCAGAGTCCTTCCGCCTTGGAAGTACGGATTATAAGGATTTCTTACGTACCACTTTTGCGTGGTTTGATGAGGATGACCATGGATACTTCGGACAGATTCAGAAACCCAAGCTTCAGGCCACTCTTGACGATATCGCAGCTGCGCTTGAACTCATCTCTGATGAAGAGGTGTTCCCACCTTTGCAGCAAGCGATGCTGCCCCTGAGCACTGCCCCCGACAATCTCAACTCCCCGGCGGCCAATGAATTGAAAGCATTTCACATCAAACGCCCGCCGATTCACCAATATGACTGGTATAAAGAAGAGGACTGCCTCTACATCATTCCAGCGAGCTTTCTAGAGGAGGCAACCGCATTGGTCAACATTGCTCGCCACCCACAGCATCCAAACAACATCAAGTTTCACGGCTGTCGCGTACGCCGAGGTCACATTACCGGCCTTATCTTCGATGAATACAAAGACAACCTTCGCGATTGGCTGAGCAAAGGTCAGTTGGTCAACGATGCCGTTTTCATGGATCAACTGGAGTCGGCCGTCTGTCACCTTCACTCCCTCGGTCTGGCGCATAACGACATCAATCCAGCAAAAATCATGATAGAGGAACAGAGCGGCCAGCCGATTTTGGTTGATTTCGGATCCTGCCACAAAATAGGAGATGATTTAACAGCAAGTCGGGGCACGCCTGGCTGGACAGAAGTTGGGGATGACTACACCAAGTCGAAGAAGAGTCACGACTTATATGCACTGGATAAGATTCGCATATGGTTGAGCAACCCAATACGGGAATAGACATTAGTATAGTGTCATGAACTCGGCACTCGCCACGCGCGAGGCTGAGGCGCCTCGCTAGCGCGCCATAATAGTCACGTGACGCGCCTCCTGGCGCTCGTAACTATCTTGTAGAGTAATCAAGCCACTGAGTGGCAAAAGCCCAGAGTCAGCTTTTGTTTACTACTAGACCTAGCTTTAAAAAGCTTTTTTTTACACTTAGTAAACTTGCCTATGATAACAAGAATAAATGGGGTTTTAAGAGCCGACGTAAGCGCTACTTGCTTTTGCGGGCGGAACTAGTGTCAAAAACATAGATACAAAAACGATGTTGCACTACATATCGGCTCTTTAACGATTCGCTTTCTTTTTGCAATGGAAAAGTGGCTTTGTTATCTCACTCATCCTCTGCCGTGATGTAATTTTGAGGTGACATGATTCCAACCTAAGTTATTTTCACTGTGGTTGTTTTTGAAACAAAAAATCACATACTCCAGCGGAAAGTAATTGTCGAAAGTGTAAACAGTTTTCAGATCAAGCAATCGACACAACTCTAACAATCAATCCAGAGATACCCATCACGATCAAACTTAACCTTCAACCCCAAATCATCCAATCACAACCTCGTTCAATACCTTGTCACAATTCATCCAACCACAATGTCACATACCTTAGTCAACCGCAACGTCGCAATAAGCAGGGCGAGTTCCACCCCAGCGCCCCTCGCTCAGAGCCCCCCACAACCAAGGGCGTAAGTCCATCAATCCCAATCACACGCAATTCGCATTCATTCGCCACCTAACCAATCATCAGCACACCCCGGGCACCAAAGTCGGCAACGCCGCATACCCCGAGTTCCACCCCAGTTCCACCCCCAGGCCTACCCTGCCGACACAGCACCCCGGGAAAACACCTTTCAGCCCCAAAACGCGCAAGAGATCCCTGGGCAGGCCCTGAACCCCGACGCCACCGCGCACGCGGCCACACACGACTTCCCCGGCGCCACGAGCGTGGACGTCCACGCCGGGTTGGGGAAGCCTGTGCAAGGGCAGACAAGTGCCGAGAGGCACGGGGCGAACCTCGGTCGCCGCGACAAAGAGAGCGTGGGACTTGAGGGCGTTGGCACTTCTGGCAAGGATAATTTTAGGTAGCGGAGGCTGGATGTTGACCAGGGGCCTGGGTCTCGTGGAAAGACGGAGAATGCTTCCAAAGTGCTCGGTGTGGAGGAGAGAGTGCCCGTGTCGGCTGAGGAGGTTGCCAGCGAGCGACGGTAAATCAATGAGTTCTGTACGAGTAATATAACGTCACGACGATAAAGTATCCTCAAAGGTGGGATGAAAGAATTTGATCCGGATTGTAAAACAATCGCGCCCATTTTATTGCATGTTATAAGTGCGTCTGCTATCCCCTGTCCCCCTAAACACCCTAGCAGTCTTACATGTGTTTGTAATGCATCTTGATTCCAGTCAAGCTAAAACCAAACACACACTACGAGAGAATTGAATTGCGTGATATCCAGAGTTCCGTCACAGTCCTAGAAATGACAAAGCATTCAAGCCCTTAAGCGGATGCGGGGTCGACGTCGGCGGCATTGGAAGGCGCGGTCTTCTTGAGGGTGAGGACGACCGTGTCGTCGTTTTTGCGGCCGGCGGCGTTGTCGGTGACGTTCCACTTGAGGGAGAAGATGCCGTCGATGGAGCTGGGGGCAGCATACCACAGGGACTGCAAGCTGCCGGTGGCGCCCTTGACGAAGATGAAGGAGCCATAGAAGAGGAAGCCACTGGTCTGTCGGCCCGAGGAGGTCGTGTTGGAGTTGAGGAAGCCGACATCGTGGTCCGAGGAGCCCTGGGCGGGAATGGAGAAGGTGAGGTTGGACCAGTTGGGATCGGTCGCGGTGGCCGTGGTGTTGGGGGCTCCGATCCAGGTGTCAGTATCGGTGAGGGTGACTAGGTGTGTTAGTCATCATAGCAGGATACGAGAGAGATGGACAGACTTACAGAGCACCGGAGCGGCGTTGGAGTCGTTCAACTTGGTGTAGTCACCAAAGTAGACGTCACCTAGGTAGGTTTGTAATATTAGTCTAGAGCTTTTCAGAAGGGGGGTTTCGCAACCCGGGCTGGACGGGTTATCAACAGAAGAAAGGACAGGAAGGGAATGATGGCAAAGTCCCCAAGAGAACATTGATGATTCCCTTTGAGACAGAAAGTTCCTAAACCAGCCTTACTACCTCCTGTAGAGAACATGAACAGGCCGCCTATTCCTTCGCCGTAGCCATAGACCTGGAAAGGGCCGCTGTTATCGGTGGCAGCACTGTCAGTAGCGCGGGCTTCCAAAGGAGCCGCGGCCGCGAGGGCGGCGAAGGACAGCAGAATGGCACCGATGGGCTGCATCTTTGCGTGTGGGATATGTACTATGTTTCAAAAAGAAAGAGTGGTGAAAAGTTGACTAAAATGACTGGATGAGACTGGTAAGAGACTTTGAAAGAGGCAAACGATGGAGTGTGTGAGAGTTCTCGTGTTGAAGAAACCAGAGTGGTGGAAGGGCCGGAAAAGTGAAGCTGGAGAGGGGATGGAGTTGACTAAATAAAAGCGCAGTAAACCTATGCCTTTCGAGTGATCCGCTCCAAGCCGCCCTAGCCGGTATATCATGACTTGGCAAGTTTGCGTGCAAATTTCAGGACCTAAGCCACGCGGGCACCACAACAACGAGTCTTCCAAGTCAGCTAGCCAAGGCCCGAGATGGTTGCAAGCCCCTATCATCAAAGTGCAAGGAGCTTTTGGTCCCCGAAACAGGGTGCAATCAACGAATCACTGCGCGGATGTTGACTATACGCGTTGAGGCTCAGACTCCACCATATTGATCACAGTGGAGGCCCAACGCCATCACCCATACGGCTAGTAGAGACCATGACAACCTCGTTGACGCGTCAGTCCTTTCCTTGCCATTCGGCATAGAATTTAAGGTTTCGCCGCGAGACCGGACGGGACGGAAACGGCCATTCGCCAACAGGCTTATTCAGCGGGAAATCCGTTGTCGCTTACTGCGGCTAGGCCCATCGCGGGAGGGGCGCCTGTCAACGGGGTACGGGGATTCTCGTTTCGGTATGTGGGATGTGAGATGAACAGCGGCCCGTGATAGGGTTCGGGATGTGTGGGTCCCGTCTCCCCGGGGTGAGCTTGATATATACCTGAGATGCTATAGGCCCAGCCCATCACACTCTATTAATCATCGTCACAAAAGGGGTTTGGCGTCGCCGCATGGCCATGGGACCACGTAAGGAGAGGAGGCTGCGCACAGGACCACGAGCTCCTCCTCCCCATGACCTGTGAGTAACCTGCAATGTAACCTCCGGATCACCCGTACACGACATACACTAGTCGGGACTTCTTAGTCCACCCCTGACTTCTCGAGGCTCAAGTTCGTGCTGCCGCACAGATATCCATCCCAAAGGGGAACCGGAAATTTCTAAATCAGAAGCAACGTGGTGGGGCCAATCGGCCGGCTTGGCTCTCCGGAGCGACTCCCACCCTCCCGAGTATTCGGACAGACCGGTCGCCAAATCTTCCGGTTCTACCGACGGCACACCGGTCCTTGGTTGTCACCCTTAAGCTTTACACCATTGGCACGCCTTGTCAACTAGCGACCATGCCGGCCTTGCGAGGCTGCGGTGGATCAGGCGGCTCCTACCAACCTCAGCTCCTCCTGACCAGTGCCTCGCATAGAGAACTAAGACTCAGCTGTTTGAGAGTCATCCCCGTTGCGGTTCACTTACACGCACCATCTTACGACGCCCGTATAGCCCACGCATGGATTTGAGAGGGGTCAGTCTCAGGTCAACCCCCTCGGGCCTTCGTCGACAATGGAATTTTCATGAGAAGCGCGTCCTTAGACCCTGTTCAGAATGTTTTTTTCCCCGCTGATTCTCAAGCCAGACTAGCCTTTGCAATGACGATCTTCCAAATACGAGGGCAAGTGGGAGCTGTGGTTCCTGTGGATAATCTCGGGATGCCCATGGAAGTGTCAGTGTCGGATTCGGTTCACGCGGCTCCCGCGATGGAAATACACAGGACCAATAGACGAGCCATTGTCGAGTCCTCGTGGAGTTTTCATTGTGAACCAAACAGGAAACACCTGCAGGGCACATGCTCGATGGGAAAATAGAGTTTCTAGAATCCGTCGACTATGGCGCTTCCCGTAAAGTCGGTCATGAGGCTGCCCGTATAGCCGACAATGCGTTTTACGAGCTGCCAAGAATATTTAAACTATAGACCTCCGTTGCTTGTTTGATGCTATTCTCGCTCGCTCCTCACCCAGCACAGGATTGGCTACGCTTTCATTCGCTTCAGTCCTCTCTCTCTTCCAACATTGTGTCATCCAGCTTTCTTTTGACCTTTTCTTGGCACACACTCACTACTATATCATCATGTTCAAGTCACTCTTCGTGACCAGCGTCCTCGCGGGCTCCATGGTCTCTGCCTTGCCTGGCTTCGGCGCCCTCTCTGACGGCCCCGAGGCCCAACTCTTCCCTCGTGCTGCCTGTGACGGCAACACTGCCAGCACGAGGAGCGAGTGGTGCGACTACTCCATTAGCACTGATTACACGACCGAGGCGCCCGACACCGGCGTCACTCGCGAGTACTATCTCGAGCTGACCGACGTCACCGTCGCCCCCGACGGAGTCTCTCGCTCCGCCATGGCCGTCAACGGCTCCATCCCAGGCCCGACCCTCTTCGCCGACTGGGGTGACACCGTCGTCGTTCACGTCACCAACTCGCTGACGACCTCCAACAACGGCACCAGCATCCACTTCCACGGCATCCGCCAGAACTTCACTAACCAGAATGACGGCGTCAGCGCCATCACCCAGTGCCCCACGGCTCCCACAGAAACCATCACCTACACCTGGCGAGCTCTGCAGTACGGTCATACTTGGTACCATTCCCACTTCGCCCTCCAGGCGTGGCAGGGCATCTTTGGCGGCATCGTCATCTACGGCCCCGCCACCGCCAACTACGACGAGGACCTCGGCGTGTTGTTCCTCACCGACTGGGATCACCAGACCGTCGACGAGCTCTACCCCTCTGCCGAGACCGCTGGCCCGCCGACCCTTGACAACGGCCTCATCAACGGTACAAACGTCTACGGCGACGACAACTCCACTAGCCAGACCGGCTACCGTTACAACGTCACCTGGGAATCTGGCACCTCCTACCGTCTGAGACTCATCAACTCCGCCATCGACACTCACTGGAAGTTTATGATTGACAACCACACCCTGGAGGTCATCGCCTCCGACCTGGTTCCCATCACCCCCTACAAAACCACCGTCCTCAACATCGGCATCGCCCAGCGCTACGACATTATTGTCACCGCCGACCAGGCCGACGTCGCCGACAACTTTTGGCTCCGCGCTATACCCCAGTCCGCCTGCTCCGACAACTCCAGCCCCGACAACATCAAAGGCATCGTCTCCTACACCGGCACCATCACCGCCCCTACCACCAGCGCCTACAACTACACCGACTCTTGCGACGACGAGACGGCCAACCTCTCCCCCTACGTCTCCAAGACGGTCGACTCGGCCAACTGGGACGAACTCGAGACCGCCTCCGTCAGCCAAAACTCAGCCGGCCTCTTCAAGTGGGCCCTCAACAGCACCAGCTTCCTCGTCGACTGGGCCGACCCGACCCTGCAGCACGTCATGGAAGGCAACACCACCTGGGACACCCAAGAAGCCGTCTTCCAGCTCGACGACGCAGACCGATGGGTCTACTTCGTCATCGAGACCTCCCTCGCCGTCCCGCACCCCATCCACCTCCACGGCCACGACTTTTCCGTCCTCGCCCAGGGCTCCGGAACCTACTCCAGCTCCGTCACCCTCAAGACTGACAACCCGCCCCGCCGCGACACCGCCATGCTGCCGTCCTCTGGATACGTCGTCCTGGCGTGGCAGACGGACAACCCGGGCGCGTGGCTTATGCACTGCCACATTGGGTGGCACACGTCCGAGGGCTTCTCGGTGCAGTTTGTCGAGAGATATAGCGAGATCCCCGCCCTCATTGATAACTCTACCCTCACTGACACTTGCGACAAGTGGACTACCTTCCAGGAGAAGTACTCCATTGAGCAAGACGACTCTGGTATCTAAACGGGGGTTTTTTTTTGGAGAGGCGTCTACGAGATAGCACAGCATATCTGGTAGACTACCATTACCATTGGGTTAGCAAGTTTCCTTGCGTCTTGAGATCAAGGGGCGGTTTTGGCGAGTAGGACTTCAATTCGTATGTTGCATAATTAGTTCAAGTTCAATTCATGCACGAAAAAAAGGAAATTTTTACATTTCCATCATATGTATTCTTGAATAACAGTGTGAACACGGTACCTCCATTCATTCTCTTTGGAATCAATTTTCAGGACTGAAAGTTTGTCTTTTGCGATGATTGTGTTTGGGACGATACGCTTATACAATACACTGGGTCTAATGTCATTACGTGCTGGGGGTTTAACTGCAGGCCGGCCTGCAGCCTTGATATTTCCAGGATGAGAAGATATCATTTTCAACACAATAGACTGTGCCCAATATCATATATCATTTTACTCTACCACGTGATTGTACGAGGCTAAGTACACTGAGAAGCTTGGCTATATACGTAGTAGATGTATCAGGCTACTGACAAGCTGCCGCCAACTTGATATCTATGGCACCAGCGTAGAAGTTGCTGTTTGCTTGCCGTTCACGTGGTGTCTTCTTACTACAGTATAAACACGCCTTATTTCCGTTCCCTTGTCTTTGAATAATTCAAGCAAAGGTACTTTTGAGGCTGACCCACCTCTCATTATACCCCTTGCTGTGCGCTCAACTATTGGCAATAAGTGCGTTAGCGCGTTCTATTTCACCCTTTTCATTCTCCGAAGAGTCGACATTTTTCTTATCAATCCTCATCCGCCCTCATTTGTGAAGAGATTCGATGGTGGTTGATGAAATTCACCAAACGTTCCACTGCAGACCATGCGCTATGTTTAATGATAGATTAAGACGATTCTGTGCAAAACAGCCCATGTTAGACTTGCTCATTGCAGCTACTCTGGGCTTTCTTGACAACAAATCTCAATTACTCGACATCGAAACTTGACTCTTGAGACTCATGAACGCACATCCATGCCAGCTGATTAACCTCATACCAAATATCTCCTTGATCCAAAACTTTCAAACAATTCTCATAATTGAGTCATTGTATCGCGAATGATTCTGCAGACTTTCTCATGATCGACGTCCGCACTGCAGATGTGCCGTGCGGCCCGTGCCTAAACCTTTAAGCGTCCCGTTAATTCCGTTTCGCTGAGCAAGGAGACAATCTGCACTCACTTTATTATGTAAGCGGCAGCTTCCTGCATGATGCTGCATGATGCTGCATGATGCCGCACTTTGGTTCTAACTTCCATCGATTACGAAGGTGTCATTTTCAATTGTAACCGCAACATTCACAGAGAAACTACCGAAAACCTTACATGTTGCCGTCGAGCCACTCAAGCAAGCAATTTTTTTTCCCCCATGCTAAAACGCGCGTCATTTCTACTAGCACGCCTCCCAAATACCCATTTCCTCTCTTATCATATTCACCACCAAAACTCTCCTGAGTTTGCGTAACGCCTAGAGCGACATCATGCATGGTGTCGGAATGATAAAGTCGTCATGCACTTGAGCTTTGGCCTCTTTCGGGGTTGCACTGGGAGTACAATAGTAGGTGGTCAGTACATGAATCGCGTTGCACCAATTCTTAAGTGCTGCAGACAAACGTGGATATTCGGCGCAGATCGTCATTTCCTAGATGAAACTCAGCTTATACCTCCGGCCAGTTCTCCGAAAAATAAAAAATAAACAAAAAATACTGCACAGATATACACTTCTATTTTGGTTTATTTCTTATCGATGATGGCGCAACTAGTTTTCCCCCTGTCTCAGTGATAATTCACAGAGTATCCCCACCTGCACGGCGTGCCGTCTTTCTGCCCTTGTGGGAAATTTCTTCAGCCCCCAAAATGGCTTCGTCATCGTCACCAGCCCTAGGTAATGCTCGCAAATCACGGGCTCTTAGTATGGAAGAGGGTAGTCAAAATCAAACAGCCAACTTCAGCCCCAATGTCAACGCGTTCAACAAGGGAATGTTGTGCCGTCATACCCACGCTTGTTATTACCTCTCGTATTCATAGTTGTTTTACAGTATCCGTACAGACATGGCCCTACGTTTGCAATATGCGTAGGGAGAACTTCCCCCCTCTTTCAGGGCCTCAGCTTCACAAAGCCCCGACAAAAAAGGGTCGGAAGGAAACTGCAAGCATATTCTTGGATTCGGTTTCCCTCCAGTCAGCTGCTGCGACAGGGTACTCCAGGGACTGTCAAATACTGGATTGGGTGTGATTCCCGGTCTTGGATGCTCTGTTGGGGCATCAGCACCGGGGACGCCTTACGGTGTGAACCCACTTCGCTTGGGAAGTGGAAAGGGGTACCCACGCAAATCAGAGCTCGTCAGGCCCCAAAGAGTCAAAAAGAAGGGGAAGTTTCTGCGTCGTGGCGGTGCCGGGCGGAAATCTTACCCCTGAACCCGCACCATTACCCCCTGAATCAGTTTCCCGGAACGGCACTCTTCTGGAATGTGGGGGAATAAGAGCGTTGGGAGCCGCAGAGCATGGGACAGGATGCGAGGCAGGGGTATCCCCGTCCATCTCTGCACGTCCTCGGGCATATCATTGCACATCTCTGGTACCTGATGGTTTAGGAGTATTGTTGCAGCGCCTCGTTGACAGCAGCCCGGCAGGGCCAGCTTCTAGCTTTCTTGGGACCAAGCCTCCTGCTTGGCATCCAAACTTTCCTGTTGGTCCCCACGTCGAGAGTGGCTGGTGAACCGCAAGGTCAGATTCTTGACTGCGCATGATGGAACGCTCGCTTTTCAAGTTATCGAGAAGCCACCTCCACTTTGGTTACCATGTGCTGTCTTGACTATCTACTCATAAATTTCGAGGCTCATGAGTCTGTCCCAAGGAGTCCCAAAGGAGTCGCCGACCTCGGTCTTGCCCCGGCTATCAAGTCTCAGCCGTTGAAAAGCCCAAGCGCAGGAGACCTTGTTGTCTCCCCTCTCAGCCATCAGTCGGCAGCAACCCGCCAGTAAGGACTCTAAGAGAATTTCGATCGCATGAAAAGACCCCAGACTAATGGTTTGAAACGTCCAGGTTCGCCCATATCGTGGATTACACCTGCCACCTCGTGAGGCTATGGCAAGGTCAAACATACTACCGTAGCACAAAAGAGACAAGAACATTGGACGGCAGAAATCTTCTCGGCAGTTCTCGAGAGCCGCTTCTTGGACCTTGCCTGACGATGATCAGGGGCTCAAAGTCGACAGAGTGATATCCGGGATGTCGGTCCTCAACATTTGCTTCACACACCACGCCTTCCCGAGACTGGCTATGTAAGACACTCGTGCAATGCGTCGCAAGACTCCCCATAGATTATACAGGCTGTCATAGGTCGTCAGTCGAGTCTATAGTCAGGCTCGGAACATCGTAGTTGGGAAGTCTGAAAAGCAGAGCTCAAGTCGACCGTGAAAGAAGACCTTTATTCCTTCCAAATTACAACCTTTTCTTTTCCCTCACGACTAACAACCAGTTCAATCTTCAATCACTCTCAAGCATCTCTGACTCTTCAAATCTTGCTCTCTCAGCAACACTCCCGCTCTTCATATCCCACCAGTCTTCAAACACTTCTTCTTTCAAGAGCCACCATCAATATGGTCCACCACCATCAACAATCAAATTGCCGTTCACCATCGCCACCATCGCCACCATACCCGCCATACCCGCCTTCGCCGCTGTCGCCGAGGCCGGCCCCCTCGCCATCCGCGACGTCTGCAACCCTGCCCCACTAGCCCTACCACCGCCAACGTCCAACCGCGCTCCCAGCCCGTCGCTGTCACCGCGGACGCCTGCCAGAAGCTTTGCGAGGCCGACCCCGGCCGCCAGTCCTTTGTCTTCGGTCTTGCCCGCTCCGACACCATCCCTCTCTGCTACCTTTACGCTGTACCGGCCTCCCGGGTCCCCCAGCAATCCAACACCAACCTCATGATCTTTCACAAGATCGCACCGGCGTCCCCACCGCCGCTCCCACTCAGACTGACACTGGTTCCAACACCGGCAACACCGGCGCCAACAAAAAGTAACACTGGTGCCAAAACCGACAACAACAACAACAACAACAACAGGGAGTAGCCCAAGAAGCGCGCCAGCGTCTGCGGCGGCACCCCCGCAGGTCCCGTTCCACCCCTACCCTGAGCCGCGAGGGCATCACCACCCAGGGCGCCTGCTTGGCGCTCTGCAGGGAGACCACCGGCGGCTAGGCCGTCGACTTCGGCAAGCTTTCCGCCAAGGAGCCGGTCCAATGCTGCCTCTCTAACATCTGCCCGCCCCTACCAACGGGCAGACTTTCGTCGCCTTCGATATTGACTACTACATCTAAATCTCATAGCGCGGTTGGCCACATGACTTCTACTCCGTAGTGAACGGAAAAGCGACCATAATTTTTTCGAGGACAAGATTCGTTGGGGAGGGTGGGGTGCAACAGACGCTTGTGATGAATGAATAGTTTTTCTTGGTTGGTCATGGATAGAATACTCTTTTGGTATAGAATTATTCCTCAGCTCGATGTTCGGCGCAGTCATGCGTTTGAATATATCAAAGGAAATGAAAACGAACCAAAAAAGGATATGGAATAATGGCTAACAAAATTAGACTCGAGTTTGGAAGCTGTTCTGGTGCCAATCATTCCATGATGCGTGCTTCAATTCGCGCGAATTATTCCAGCAACTGGCTGGTTGGCATCTGATCCACGATGATTCTCCCTAAGGTATGTGAAATCTGTCACGGGCTTCTTGGTAAAAAAGAGGTGACAAATTAAAAGAAGAAAAAAAGAAAGAAAAAAAAAAGAAGCTATTTAGAGTGAAATAGCCAAACACTAGAAACTATTGGGAAGGTCGCTATCGTCGTTCAATCAGACACGAGGTACCTAGTCCACTTGAGCCCGAACCGGGAAACGGAGGGAAAGCGGGTCAACCAGACTAAGAAGTGGGGCCGTTTCGCCGACCGGTCGGCTCCGTGAAATCGGAAAAGTTGCCGCCTTTGGCGAGCAGATGCCCGGCGGCACGATGCAAGCCACAACCGGCAGATGCGCGGAGAAACATGATTTTTGGTTGAATCAGTGAGCTGTGGGGAGTCATTTTTAGAGTTGCCAAGCAGAGCCAAGCTATTGAACAAAATCCACCGGCTCTTACTCAGTTGCCAGATTGGGGCCCATTTGAGAAGCCAAAGGACCCAGTCGGCAATGTCGCCATCGACTTCAACATGAGGTGATTCAAACTGACCAATCACGCAAACCCTAAACAAATTTCATCATCCACCTCCGCTGGCGCCATCCACCCGGCAGTGGTGACCTGCCGCCTGCGACGGCATTCCCCCCCGGGGAAATGTCATCATGGATCGATGATGCCATGTGGGCCCTGGGAAAACGACAGTGAGAACCGCTGTCAAACTGCACCGAGGAAGGGATGATAAACGTTGGACACAGAGCAAGAGCTCTAAGCGAGGTGTCTACTTACTAGGTTTCAACGGACAACGCCTCAAAGAGGAAAGGAAGCCAGCCCACTCGAGCAATCTACTCGCCAATCTTGTTTTCCCTCGTTGGCGTTGCAGAGCTTTGCTCCGACAGTCTGGTCCGCGTCCTCCTTGGGGTCCGCATTGATAAGCCGTGCGCGCGGCCGCAAACTTTACCTTTCCAAACACCACAAACGACCTCAGAAACTCGACTTCAGCCGAAAAAAGCGCGGGTGTTCTTGGTACCGAGCGAAAGCTGAGACCTCGTCCTTTTTGAACGACGAGGCAGGTGCAGCAGCCACGATCATATACCTGGATCAATCGAGAACAAGACAATATTGGTGGTATACGATGAGCGCGCAAAAGGATCCCCCGCCTGAGAAGGCGCTGGATGCGCCCGCCAACGATATCAGCGGAACGGAGAGCCCTTCCGAGGTTGAGCTGGAGGAGGATGCCGTCAACGAGAAGTCGCTGTTGAGGAGACTTGATTTCAAGCTTTTGCCGGCCGTCGGCATTCTGTACTTGCTTTCGTTCCTCGACCGATCCAATGGTGAGACTCACGAGAGCACTACGCGACAATGGCTGGTGCTAATACCGTCGCAGTGGGCAATGCTCGAATTGAGGGCCTCACGGATGATCTTCACATGAGTATGTACAACTTTTCTCGTTTGGGTTGAGTCTATACAAAAATTATGAACTGCGCAGCTGACATTTTACAGGTGGAAACCAGTATCTGACTGGTCTGACTCTCTACTTCATCGGCTACGTACTCTTTGAAGTGAGTTGCTCGGCGATGACGCTTGAACGGGGATGGAGAGATTGCTAAAACCTGCAGATTCCGTGCAACATCATCCTGAAAAGGACCACCCCGCGATTCTGGCTCCCGACGTTGACAATCGCATGGGGCATCGTCGCGACGCTGATGGGCATCGTAACCAACATGGCCGGGTTCTTCGTCGCTCGCTTCTTCCTCGGTGTCACTGAGAGTGGTCTCTTCCCCGGCGTGGTGTACTACTTTTCAATGTGGTACGTTCGAATCATTCCGAGATTCGTGAACGACACCGATCTAACTTGCAGTTCTGTAGGTACAAACGTCGCGAGAGGCAGTTTCGCATCTCTCTCTTCTTCAGCGCCGCCTCGCTCGCCGGCGCTTTCGGCGGTATCCTGGCATGGGGCATCGGACACATGCGGGTCGTATGGGACAATGGCTGGAGATGGATCTTCATCCTGGTTCGTTTGGCGCATCCCTTCGCTTCGGGGAACAGCAAGGACTAACAACTAGAGCAGGAAGGTATCGCAACCGTGCTCATTGCGTTTGGCGCATACTGGTTCATCCAGAACTACCCCGACACCGCCCAGTTTGTGTCTGAAAAGGAACGCCGCTTCATCAGAGCCAGGCTCGCCTCCGACAGCGACGCCACGCACAATGAAAAATTTTCGTGGAGCAACGTGATGGATGCTATCAAGGACCCAAAGTGCTGGCTGTACGGTCTCGGCTTTCACACCATGAGCTTGCCGCTGTACACGTTTTCTCTGTTCATCGTACGTTAACCTCACACAACTTCCACTAAATCCTGTGAGAAATTACCTCTGACAAAATCTCAGCCTACAATCATCAAGAACCTGGGATACACCGCGGCAGTCGCCCAACTGCTAACCATTCCCCCTTACGCTCTCGCCTTCGTCACAACCTTGACTGTCGCGATCTACTCTGAACGCACCGGCCGCCGCGCCTTCTTCATCATGGGATCGTCGGCCGTCGCAGCAATCGGCTACATCATCCTCCTAGCCAACTCCGATCCCGCCCGCAAACCGGGCGTCTCGTACCTCGGAACCTTTTTCGCCGCCGCGGGCATCTACCCGGCCACCGCCCTCGTGCTCTCCTGGCCCGCTATAAACGTCTCTGGGCAGACGAAGCGCGCGGTGGGCAACGCCATGCAAATCACCATTGGTAATCTGGGCGCTGTGCTGGGTACGCAATTGTATCGCGCCAATGATGGACCGAGGTACATTGTCGGCCACTCCTTTGCGTTGGGGTATCTTTTGGCGAATATTATTGTCTGTGGAATCTTGTACTTTGTGTTGAAGGGTGAGAATAAGAGGCGCGAGGCGATTGCGCCCGAAGTTCAGGCGATTGGGGATTTGGAGGATTGGCCTGGCGACAAGGATCCTCGATGGAGGTTCCAGTACTAGAGGCACGACAGAGCTTGGCTGGGTCGACAGTGGGGTTGCAGTTCAAGATGAACCACCTAGGCTGAACGATTCTCTCTAAAGCCCAGGGTTGCTGCAAGGTTTCATGAACCGTTTACATAGTTGACTGTGATGATACCAATCCTTTTTAATATAAGCGGCTATCAACTGTGCTACTCTGGCCACCAGATATATAGTCGTGCTGCGGTCGAAATATGTACAGGAACGAAAAATGGTTCTAGATCGACGTTGCAATCACCGCGAACTAGGACCTCTGCCCTAATACTGCGCCGGAATAGACTGCTTATCGTCCCAGCACTTCAATACACCCCCTTTAGCCTGGCGACATCTCAAGACATCCGGATTGTCTTGCGGATCATAGGCGTGAAGAGGCTTCCAGTAAGGCGCAGGATAACAATCCGTGCCGACGTTTGGAGTAGCTCTGTAAGGGGAAATGCAAGTTAGAGACAGAAACAGGAGTAGTCAAGGAACGTGCAACTTGAGGGTGAGTTGGGGACCAGGCAAGAACCAGCGCTTACTTGTATCTCCAATTCCAGTACGAATGAATACCGCCGTAGGCGCATGTCGCCTCCTTGTCCATCCCATTCATGCACTCCTTTGCGGCAATGTCACGGTTCATATCGAGACCGATGAACTAGACCAAAATCAACTGTTAGCGATGAATGATGGTGGAAGATGGGACTTTGGCAAGGTGCTCGCGTGTTTCGAGTGTTCATCAATAAAAACTGTCAAGATTGGGTAAATGATCTCACCTTGAGCTCGAAGCCCCAGGTGACTCGATTCTCGTCAACTATGCAAGCCCGTCTGGCCTGGTGTCTGTAGTAAGACCCAGCCAGCCCCTTGCAAACTTTTTCAATGTCGAGGATACCCGGGTCTTTGTCGTACATGCTCTGCTTTCCGGATGGGTAGCACACCGCGAGAGCGAGGGAAGCCGAAGCCAAGACTGAGAAGAAGAGGCGGGTGAAGAGCATTTTTTTTGCTCATGTACTGACGGATGGATGAGCTGAGGATAGATGGTGGGCTTCGTTTGGTTGCAGTATTACATTTGGCATTGGACGAGTATTTGTAGAAATGAACATGGAGTCCGAGGGAGGGCTTTCAGGCGACACATATGTAGTGAAGCAAAAGCTTTCGACATGACATGTCGTTTCTTTGGGCTAATCAAAGGAATAATGTTGGACCAAGAGTCGCCCTGATTCTGGTAGTGTTACAGTAGCAACCATCCCTTTCTTTTGCTACGAATACAAATACGGAGCGCAGCAACACCCTATTGGGATATTTGGTCTAATGATCATCTCAAGCACGTTCTTGCTCAAAGACACGTCTTGGCTGGTGGCAGGTACCTAGTATGATCCTAGGTGAACAGGCACAGTGGGAACTACAAGAGAATGTCCTTGGCCATCTCGTCACGATTTCATTGTGCCTTTGCCGCAACTTTTCCTGATACTGTGTGAACGTGATTCCATCTTCATGGGAACGATTGGCTCCGTCCATGACCTCGACATCTCTGCCATCTGAATAACACTTTGCCTTTTGATATAGCATCAATTCACATGGCACATTCTTCTGCGCCGACCGCTCTCTCAACCACTCTATCGTGACACTACGCCTATCTTTCCATCACAACCTCCGGAGCGAGGCAAGAAGACGTTGTTGACTAGGCGCTCCCTGGGTCGTAGCGGGGAGCGAGCATGGGCGGGTGTCAGCGTTTTGATGGGTTTGATCTAGAGGTTGGTCGCAGACACCGGAAACCTGCCACTTTTACTGGAGATGTTTCATCCTGAAATGGAGCGCCTGAGGCTTCGGAGGAATTTTAGATCAATAGAAGATGGATCAATTTCTTTGTATTAGAGTGTTCCCACCCGAGTTCAATTCCGCAACGGCCTGGGACTTGTCCGCCGTCTAAACCTTATGCGTTGTCGACTCAGTCATAACTGCGTACGACACATCTCTAAACGGAAACCCTAGACGTGATGGCTTCCAATCAAAAGTAGTTTCATCTCATACAGCCCCGACTGACGTCAATGCTTGCGCCATGTTCCTGGGCGCTATCCTCATCCTACCCTTTACCGGCATGCTAATCGACCGCGCCGTCTGCCCGGTCTTTGGCACTGGGCCTTTCCTTCTCGTGCTGGGCTGTCGGTGCTCTTTTGGCTGCTGAGATCTTATCCAGTCTTGCTCAATATGCCCTCTTCCGGTGTGGCGAGTGATTGGCTAATGTGTCTTCGCCTCAAACTAGTGTTTCTCTCAACCGTTAGGTTGTGCGTGGAGGGTCCCCAGCATCAGTCAAGCTGCACCGCCGCTATTCGTTTTGATACTCATCTAACTAGCCCCCGAATCTCTGAAAGGGCTCATTCACCAAGACCGACAAGAGGAAGCCCTCGATGTATTGGCGAGGATCAACGGCAATGATGCAACAGACGGGAACGTTCAAAAGTAGCACAGGAAGCCATAGAGGCGCTGGATTACGAACTGCGGCATGGCCGGTCTCTCGGCCTCAAGGGCATGGCCTACAGACCGAATCGCAAGCGGTTGGGCGGCATCGTTCAAGCAAATGAGCCAGGCGATCGAGACATTGTCGGGTCCATGTCGGATCCGTTAGCACTTCCCTTGAGTCACCTGATGCTTATGGGTTAGGTGAGTAAAAGTCACATGATCTCGCGTGCCTGGCGTGTGACTGTTGAGGTCCGTGCCTGTCGTCATCGGAAGGCTCGTTCCATCTCAGGTTGGGGATGGAAGTTGCGGGCCGAGAGCTGCTCTTGCCACTTCTACATAAGGTTCTTGCCAATCAAGGTATTACCAAAGTCTGCCTATTGTATGAAGCTGCGCATCGCCCCCGTCCTTCCCTCGCCGGTACTCCTCTCATTCTTCTTCTCCCCAGCGAAGATAATCGAATTATTCGCGACCACCTAGCGCCCAACTCCTTATTCCCGAGCAAGTGCCCCTCATCGACGCCCCTTTCTGTATTCACCCCTCGTTATCGCAATGGCGGGACCCCGCGCCCCAACAGCAGCGACCCGCTCCGTGCCCGGCTACCCCAAGAACGCCGGAAACCCCACAACAAAGCCGGCAATGGCGACACCCTCGCCGACGCGCAAACGAAAGGCCGATCCCTCGGACGACGCATCACTGCTATCTTCATCACCAAGTCAGGTAAAGAAACCAAAGACAGCCGGCGCGAGTACCGGCGAGAAGCGCCTGCGTCGATACCGACCGAAACCACCCCAAAGCTTCCACGAAGTCTACCATCGAGCGACGACACAGCGCTTCTATGTCCTCGAGCGTCGACGATGTGGGACCCCGGATGCGCCCGAGGAGGAAATAGAGTTGACCGGCTCTACTGGCAACGTGTACACCGTCAAGATTGGTCAGACCCCGTCGTGCAGCTGCCCGCACTCCATGAAGGGGAATCAATGCAAGCACTGGCTCTATGTGCGATCTTCCTCAAATGTGTTCCATCTCCATCGGACAAATCTAACGGTAACCAGGTCATGTCTCGAGTCCTCCGCGCCAAATTCGAACACACGTACCAATTGGCCCTGGTTCCTAGTGAACTGAAGGAGATCTTCGACAAGGCCCCGCCCATCGATACCCCAGCCGACGATACCCAAGATAAGAATCGAAAACCCATTGATGGCGATTGCCCCATCTGCTTCTGCGAGCTCGAGTCCGATAATAAGGAGACTATTGTGTGGTGCCGCGCAGCCTGCGGGCAAAACATTCACAAGGAGTGTTTCGAGACGTGGGCTGCAACGAAACGTCGCGGCAGCTACGGCGGAAGCGACGTGACGTGTCCATATTGCCGGAGCGTCTGGCAGGGTGACGATGACATGGTGAAGAACATTAAGAAAGGCGGCAAGATTACCCGTGAGGGATACGTCAATGTGGCTGAGCAGCTCGGTATCAGCACGCAAAGAGGTATTGTTGCGCGTCTGGCCTGTTCGAAGTTCAGAATAATACTGACACAAGAGCTCAGATTATAGCACCTATTCGAGATGGTGGACAGGAGGTTACTGACATCTCTTTGATGCGAATTCTGTGAACACATAATCATGAAAACTAGCAGAGACGCTAATCCACCTTTACGTATTCATTTCCGTCTCTTGGTATGCTCACTTTGCGTGTGCTGTGTCCAAACATAGGATGGTCAATCCTTGCCTTGGCAGTGACTTCGACGCGTGTTCATTAGATTAATGATGCCAGCCTCGGGTTTATATCCTGCCGGACTGGCTGAGGGATATAACCATTTTGGTACCGTCGAACTACCTCTACCCTGGAGCACCACATCATTGGCACGCGATCTCTCCGGTTGGATTCCA
Source organism: Colletotrichum orchidophilum (assembly GCF_001831195.1). NCBI lineage: Eukaryota > Fungi > Ascomycota > Sordariomycetes > Glomerellales > Glomerellaceae > Colletotrichum > Colletotrichum orchidophilum. The sequence continues at coordinate 156,418 of NW_019172993.1, read as the reverse complement.
AATCAGGGCGTTGAGAGTCGTGACACTCAGTAGTTGGTACAAAGATCTTTGGAGTGGGGGGGCCTATAAACCCCCGATATAGACCAAATGCAGATACGACATGCTGGACGAACGGTTCGCTGGAGCAAGACACTTATACCAGTGCACTTCGCGAATGAAGCGGCTTTGCTCGTCCGACCCCATAGGTTCCGAGCGAAGGTACAAACAGAAGATAGTGGAGCCAAGCGCTCACCTGGTTCGCTTCAGCTCCTTGGCCCGTAAGCTGTTCTGGCTCGTAGACTATCGGATACAACTATTCTTCCGTGAGTAGTGGAGCCATACTGTATTCCTTTAAAGTGCTCTGCTACGGTAGCATTGTTGTTAAGGAGAGTGAACTCCACAGAACCATAAAGAGACATGGATCATCCCGCATTCTGCCTTTTACACTGTTGCTAGCCGGTCTGTTGCCAAAATACCATACTACCAAGAGCATCAAACGCTGTTGAAACCAACCGTGTTCTCATCAATGTACAACGCACCAAGAGTGAGGAGAGGCCATCATGAGCCCGAAATTATTTCACCGGCAAATCGAAGAATTTAGATGGCTTACCATACTATACAAGTCCTTTGATCGATTGATTTACACGTGGGCGCAATTCCCCGGAAGCTTGTATCAAGAAACTTCCTTACTGCTTCTCGCGCTCCGCCTTCAACTTTTGGTCCTCCTCCTCCGTCTTAGGAACCTTGACAAACACCGGCACGGTAACAGCATTGAGTTTGCGGAGGGCCTGCGAGAGTCAGCAAACGTCACCCCAGGATGCCGATACCGCCTACCCAAAAGGGCCGCCACAGCGAGACTCGACAAAACACAGCCACGCCCGTCTGTCCCAGAATCCACGCAAGCGTCTTGGCGGCTTTGACAACGGAGACATGGAGAGCGTTACGTACCTGGGAGAAGGCCCCCTCGGGAAGATTATTGTTCCACCTGTCGCTGACCTTTACGATCTTGCCGTCGTCACCGACCTGGATCTGAACTACGCTCTCCATGGTTTGCTCCGTCTTGATGCCCTTGACGGTGTACTTGTTCTTCAACTCCAGCTCAATCGGGTTACCGGCTGACGTGACGGTGTGCGACTGGATCTGGATGGGGTTGAAGAGGGCCGGGAGACCGTACCATTGCGCGGCGAACTTGTCGTACCCCTCGGCCACGGTGATGTTATCCTGGAAAGTGGCCGTCTTGGACCACAGGGATAAGTGCTTCAGCGTCGGGTTACCCTCAAAGAGCTTTCGGGGATCATTAGCCGAGATCAGCGGGGTGGGGGAGTATGTAGACAGGCAGGGATAATCCATACATCCAGCACACTGCCGACCAAGACCTTCTGCTGCTGCGATAATGATACCCCGGACTTTTGAATGATACTGTTGTTCTTGATGCCGATCGACTCAAAGCTGGGGCCGTTGGCGTCGGCGTCGGTTTGCGCCTTTGCCGTGGCGGAGGGGGTGCCTGACGCCATGTTTCTCTGGATAGATTTTGCGAATGACTTGGTTTCGGGGTGTGTTGCGATCCGCTTTGCAATGTGACGGGCGGACGAGTGCATGAGGAATGACGAGGATTTGCGTGTGCAAGAGTGAGAGAGAGGAGCACGATGTGAGGCGAAGTGAGGGAGAGAGGGTTATGAGGTGTTTGAATGCATGTGGTTTTCGGAACGCGGACAATGACAAAGACACGTCTGGCGCATATTCGTCGCGTCACTGCGCTGACGTGACACAACGATGATGATGAGGGCTGACGTCATGACTCGGGCTGGGAGGAGGCGCTTCAAGCTTGGGCGTGCTTTTCTTCCTAAAAGGGATTCCCAATTGAGATCATGCTGGTGTGGGAAAGTACAGGTAGCTGTCTAGTAATGTCAAAACCTTTTATTTTAGCTTGACTTCTCGTCATGCAATGCTCCTGCCGTTGTCCGTCCATGTCCGAAATATCACGGATCCGGGGCTCGGCTGACGGCGCCGGGTCTGGAGCGGGGCCGGGTACCTGTCTCCACTTAATTCCCGGGAGTTCCCTAGCCATTCTGGGAGATTTCCCAATTCGGCACATTTTGTCGGAGCAAATACTGCTAAGCATGTTGCTACCATGGAAGAAGGTCACAAGAAACAACATGTAAAAGCTGGAAAAAGATCGTACCATCTCTGTCAATTGGAACCCATTGCGCGACTGGTGTCGTAATACATCCGTCTCAAAACCTATGAACAGCCAAAGATATACATGTGTGTATGTGCGAAGAAGAAGTAACTATGGGTATCCAAATTCCCCTCATCCCTCATTAACCTAATCGCGCCGCTACACACGGGCAAGGATATCGAAGAAGCCCCTGCTCCAAGCCCCGTCGGCGTTACACCACCGCAGGTAATGATGCGTTATTTGCAGCCAAAAAAAGCACAGAGGCACTCTTCCGAGCACACTTAGTTGAAGTTGCCGGATCCGTGGCAGCGGGAAAGAGGAATGCCGCTCTGATGCTTGATACACATGGTGATGGCACCGCTGACCCAGCTGACGCCCTCGTAAGAGCCCTCCTCGTGGCTGTCGGCGGTCCAGGTACCGGTCTGTGCCAGGCTGCCGGGGCAGCCCTGGAAGGCGCGGCCGTAGCGGCGAGTGGTCCAGGGCGTGGAGACGACGGTGCCGGTGTAGCCCTGGGCGACGTTGCCGCGGATGAGGTACCCTTGCGTGGTGGTCCAGGTGCGGGTGTAGGAGATACCGATGGAGGCGGAGAGATAGCTCTTGATGGCTGTGGGGCTGAGGCCGGCCGAGACGGAGACAGAGTCGGCGACGGAGTAGGACTTTGAGATGGTGACGTCCATGCCGCCCATGGGGCCAATGACGACGGGGGACATTTGCACGTCCCAGTCGACGAAGCGCTGCGTTTTGTCGGTGACGAAGGAGAAGGTGTGGGCGCAGTCACGCTTCTGGGGGCCGTGGCCGTGGATCTCTGGGTCGTAGGGGAGCGCGCTCATGTTGGCGCCGGCTGCGATCCAGTCGTGGTCGTACTCGGGGGCCTCGGGGAGGATGCCCTCGGACTCGAGAAGCTTGTGCCACTGCTCGACCTGGATGACCTCCTCTGCAATGTTCGTGTTAGTAAAAGCCTCTCTTCTGCAAAATATTTTTGGTGTGCGTTGTACTTACCGCGGTCCTTGCCGATGAGGACAATCTCATCGCCGTTGAGTTTGCGGTCGGGGGACCACTTGGTGAGGTTGAGATCGCGCTCGTCCAACAAGGGAGCGGCGCTGACGGCCGTGGCCATCAAGATGCTGAGAAGGCGAAAAGAAACCATGTTGAAACAGGTGTGGTGTTGCGTGGCGGTGGTGGTGGCGTGTTTGAAGAGGAAGAGGAAGAGGAGTGGGTTGATGAGGATGGGGATCGAAAATGCCAAGAGGACTCGGGAGTATCTTGCGACTTTATACACATGTTTGAGACCATCTTGCGATCTCTGATTGATAGACCATTGCAATGGAACGTGATCACGTTGTGATGTTGGTTCCCGTCGTGTCTCTGGCGGTGTTAGTCCGAAAAGCTGGGGTTCTTGGCTCGCGTCTTCCTTCTTTGGGAATCACAATCAACCCTGCGAGTCATGATTTGTAGACCCAGGTAGATTGCACAACCCACCTCGTGTCATTGAGGGCAGGATCACTCTGGTGAATGGGAACCCGCATTCCAACATTCTCTGCACGCATGTGTATGCAATTCGCCGTTTGACTGGGTAAAGATCAGCTCCGTTCATCGGAGCGAGACACCGACTGAAGGGCCAACGCCCCGGGCTGAGCTCCATACCTGTGTCGCCAGTTTCCTTATCAAGTATAGCAAGTCGGACAGTGCACGATTCAGCTTCTCATCACGCGGGTGAGCTTGATGGCCTGTCATTAGCCTCTTTTGCGGGTAACTTGATGTTATCATGACTCCAATCTACACCGAAACTTGCGAGTTCACCAAAATCTTCGGATGCGAGCTCATCTGCCCTAGAGTAATCCAATTCTAATTACCAATAGTCAGTGTCCATTAGATTGGGCACGACTCGATGAGGCAAGACGCGATGATAAAGACCTCAAGAGATGTGATCACCTTGACAGTCATCGGAATTCAGCTTACTTTTGCTCTTGTCTATGTGACCGCCATACAAGTATTTCAACTTCCCATTTTCTACCCACAAATCAACCTTCCACTCTTCATCTCTACCATCAAATTATTCCATCTCTCAAGTCCAAGCTCCCAAAGCACGTCCCGACTCCTCCGCCACAATGCAGTTCTCCTCCATCTTCTCATTCGGCATCCTTGCCGCTGGGTATGCCTTTGCCCCGGATCCTTGATTGTTCGTTCCTCAACATACTAACAGTCAACCTTGCAGCGTTACCGCCAGACTTCACTACCAAGGCTTCTGCGTCAAGAACAGATCTGAATCTCCCGTTGGCGGCAGTGGCTGGAGTGTCAGCTACACCTGGAGCAAGAACTACGAGATCATGCCTGACGCGACCAAATGCGCCTGTAATTTCTACAAGAACCGCAACACTGGCAATGAGAAGTGGGATCAGTGCCCCGACTGCACCTTTGTAAGTCACAGACTGGGTCTTTCTCAATCATGGTCTTCATCTGACCCGACATTCTTAGGATGGTCTTTCCTGCAACTCTGCTGCCCAGCACATTGGAGGTGACGAGTTGGAATACTACTGCAGCAACAAGTGTGGCGCTGAGGGATCCGAGGCCGACTAAAGTCGCCTGGATCCTGGGGAAGAACGACAGACGGAACTTTGAGATACCACTTTGTTTTCATGGATTGCACATATTTTGATACCATGAGGTTGGGCTGGGACTCCTTTCGATTGTAGATATCTCCGGTACCTACCGGCACATGTTTCCAATAACTATAATCAATCATCTCTACCGACCTTGATGACCTTCCCCTTGTTGTAGTGTGGAAAGGAGGACCTTGGTCGTTTTCGCCGCATGCATGTAGGCTACACAATTTGTTTCGCGAACTTTCAAAATATACTTAAGCTACGCCGGGAGGCAAGAAAGGCAAAAAGTTTAAAAAAAGCCAAAAAAGCCAAAAATGACGTTAGGGGGGGGGGGCCTGCCAAATTGCCGCACCCGTTTTCCCACACTCTAATTTTTAACTCCGAGACCCTTTCGCCGAAGCCTTCCGTTACCGCGTTCCGAGGTGTCTGCAATTGCGTGTTGTTTGTTGTCTATAGTTCACCAAATTCAATCACGACGTCGGCTTTCGATTCTTGGCTTCCCGAGCCGCCTTGGGGAATACTACCTCTCATCGGAAAACAGAACCCATAGCCGGGACCTCTCCGTAATCTCCTCCCTCGTGCAGCAAATACGACGTCGCAGCGAAACTGGGGAGCTTCTGAGTGGGCTTCAACAGCCTTGGGTCGGTTGGTCCATACCGTTGCCAAGAAGCCATCATCAATTGTGATTGACGGCATGGGTTCGGGTAAGCAGTATTCCTCACTTTCGGCTCCGATAAACCGACCAACTTCCAGCCATCACATCACCGAGTCAAACTTCTGCAGCGTAGCATTCCCGGCCCTATGTCAGAGTGAAAGCCATTGAGTCGGTGAACGTTAAAGCTTTGTTCTTGCAACGGTTTCGCCACATGGTTTGCGCTAGACAAGCATTACTTGTGGGGGCCAAGTTTGCCACCCTGCTGGCTCATCCTCAGCGTCCGCCATTTAGAGTTTGGCAGTATGGATCATCTCAAGTAATTAGCTCATTGGGGTGCAGCTCACCATCCAAACCCCGGTATGTTCAGCCAGGGCTGACCGTTGTAACATCGGGTACCTGACAGTTCCAGCAGGGGAACTTGACTTATACACAGAAAAGATCAGCCGCCGGCAATCTAACCAGAGTGGTACAGCGAGGCACGTGTCCCGCTTTCACTTTTGTGCCTGCCGGCATGACTCAGCGCAGTCTGCTAATCTCTGCCCGAATAAACCCGGTGGAGGCTACTTCGTGTCATGGGTTGACGTTGTGCAAGGTAACACCGTCAGGTAATGCATCAAGAAACAAAGATACGCTTAACCCTCAAAGTCGAGAAGTTGAGTTCAGGAGACGACCCGCCATACACCCTGGCGAACCAGGTTGGAAGAAGCTTTTATCTTGGACGGAAAAGCCGAAGTCTTTTTATGGTAGGCACTAGTTTAGTTTGATCTATTGGATGGATGAGCACTCATCTGGTCGGAGTTTCGGATTGAAAAGCAACAGCAAACGTTGACAAGAGTGTCCCGCAATGGGAGACCCGTCTGTTTGGGACCTTGAGAGCTTATTTCACACTAGAGCAATTTGCGAGTCGCAATTTCCTCCGCCAATCAGCTTCGGCCCTAGCATGACACAACTTGCGATTCCTTCGGAAACATCCATGTTGACGTGTTGCTGCGAACAGTTCGGATGTGTAATATGGGTCTTTAGCTCTCGGGCGTTAGGGCGCGGTATGTAGTTTACGGAGAAGCTTAATAAAGGGGAACGAAGGCTCTTGAGTCAAGTCCCATGTCCATGGCTCGAGCATTGCCCGTTTTGGTCAAAAGCAGGGAACCAAAGTGTTGGAGGTCTTCATGGCGATTGGCTGGATGATACGGAGGCGACTCGAGAATCCAGGGAACAACCTCGAATCACACCATTGGGCGGATGACCTGCAAGTGTCCTCTGTCTTCTTTTCCAAACCGTGGCTGGCCGCCAAAGCGCCTCCATCGCGAGATTCAGTGGCGAAGTTTTTGACTCAAGCAAATCGGAGAATCTCCGAACTCCTATCTATCCAACATCGTGGGATGTCAGTTGACGGTCTAGACCCAGACCTCAGATTGGGATCCTTGACCAACGTCGGACCTCGGTAGATATCAGATTTTGCTCGTCAGCAACACCAATGGATTTTTCGACCGAAAACTGATAAACATCGACGAACATCGTACTCCGAGCCACAATCTCCGCCCCAAAGGGCCAATTTTCAAAGATCTGATAAGTTGTGCCTCCATCATAGTGGACTCTTCGCGTGTAGCTGCGAATACCGGGCAGACAGATCACAACATGCTAAGCTCTCTGCTTGATCCAACGATTTCCCCTACTTTACGTAAAAATATTATTCCGCAGGTTTTGTCTGAATCCTCACTGATCTGACTTACCTTGCTACCTAGGAATCCGTCCTTGACCCGTAGAAAGAAAGACTGAATCGTATACCGTGTGTTTCCAGCTGGATGTCAAAGTGAAGGATTTGGCGAGGATGCGTGCCTGGATATATTTGCTTAATCAATCTGCTGTAGCCACAGTGCCTCGAGTCACTTGACGCCCTGGGTGTCCGTACACAGTGTCCGATCAAGCAGACTCAAGTTAGGTAACGAGACATGGTAAAAAGTAGACGTGACTCGATACATAACATGGTCGAGGACCCGGCTAATGTCATTAGCTGTTCGGCCCACATCCAGGGGTCGTTGTAGAAGAATTGAGTTAAAATATGACTTAGCACGCCATCGAGCACATACCTGGATAAGAATTTTGCCGTCGTTAGAAAGCATCAAAAGCGCACGCGCCTTCTCAGGTACATTGAATTGAGTTTGGGGGGGATCCACGAGAGTAATGAAAGAGTAAGCTCAGATTCTCTCGGGGCAAGGGGCTTGACCGACAGAGCCCAAATGAGTTGTCACGATAATCACAGCGGGGAGAAAGATGGATTTCTACCTCTCATCATCTTGGCATCGTGGAGAGAAAGCTTGGCGTCAGAAGTCTGCCTCGACTGACGCGTCGCTACAGGGAGTTCAAATATGACTGTCGGATTGGAAGCCCAATTCGACCTCGAGTCAGCGCCAGCGCAGGGACCATCTGAGGGTCTCTATATCAGCGTTTGACCGGCGATCCAACCAACGGTTGGAACCTCTCTTTTCCACTTCACGCAGAGATCAATACAAGAGTAATTGACCCTTCGTCACCACGGTTCGATCGAACAAATCACCCTGTGATTACGTAAACCAACAATGACAAATCGAGATATGGAGTATTTTTTATCTGACTATCAACTCCGCCTACAACAGCGCTTCCGTTTTATGGGCTGTTGGTGACCCAGGATAATAGTGTGACATTAGGGTTTGATGTCGTGACTCTCGCAAAAGAACGCTCGGCGTGCAATAAGTTCCTAATTCTTCCGATTCCTTCTGCCTTTCCTCCGCCTTCCTCCCGGAATTTTCAGTCACATATAGCTGCACTTTCAACAGGCTCAATGAGACTGACGTGGTATTGGAGAGACTAATCGGAAACTCCGATTTGGTTGACCAGACCCTGAAAATCCTGCGGAAATAGAAATCCACGTCTAAGTTCTGGAATTCCTGCTGTCTAGTGTTTTTCACTCATCTTCCCTGTTGTATGGCCAGTTTGGAGAGAAATTCCACCACTATCTCCACCTTCGTCAAATCCCACACCGCGCGTCCAGCCTCTGGATAATATCCTCGCTCAATTTTCGATCCCTTCGTAGATAACATGGGCTACTGGGGCTCGGGAAGCATCGACCTGGATGCTCCCTGGTTGCGTTGTCGTCGAAAGAATCGGGATTACGCTTCAATGATGTCCAAAATTCCAAACAGCACCACTCACGCCGTATTTGGCTGCCTATCAAGGAGTAGGCCGCAACTTAGAAATACAGCCTCGTGCACGCAGTTTTTCTCTGGGATTCAAGCATTTATTGCCGGGGTTGAAACATGGATGGTCATCTTTGACGAATAAAGGAGTAAGAGCCTCAACCTTTCCGTCTGTTTGATAAGATTTCGGTCATTTACTCGGGTTCAAAACTTTTCTTGTTCTCGTGGAGGGAGCCAAAATGTGTTTAGTTGTCCAACAATAGTTCAAACTTCGGAGGCATCGAGGGTGCTGGTGTTGCGAGAATGAATCAACTCCGCCACCCAAATAGACTCTACCGATGTTAAACTTTTTTGCAATCAATTGGGATGTCTGAAAGAACGAGAAACTTGGCGAATCCGGATGGTTGTTCATAAAATTTGATTCCTAGAAGTCGACTTCGCTGCCGATGAGAAATGCCACAAAGCCGGTCTCACTGCTGGCGATAGTCCCCTTAGTTGTGTAATAGTCACTCACTGCAGTGATTTAAGTTACCTGCAGTTTTCAGTCTCTCTGATCCAAGTTGCGGATGACGGTAGCTGAGATGCATGCAGGTTGGAGTCAAGAGTGAGGGAGCACGTGTAATCCCGCTCCTATCTTGATCACAAACCGAAGCATTGTGATGTTGCAGGTTTCGTTTGCCCACCCTTCAACCCCCAGCCCCCGTTTCCCATTTCACGGAACGTGAATTTTCGGTCTTATTGAAAAAGCAGTGCTGATTCCCCATGAGACTGGAGCGCGATTTACCTTGTCCGATGCCGTCGCATCTGCTCCATTATGGAAGCTATAGTGTTCTGTTACGCAAACCAAAATGATGAGGTGAGCCTGAATGTTAGAGTTGCCGGTTTTAGGTCATAGACTCCTAGTATACTCATCGAAGGGATTTTTCGCTCGGTGTCGTGGTCAACTTGGTAGCTGATACTTCGGTACCTAATATCTTTCGAAGTTGTGAAGTCGTCATTCAAGCTTGAGCTAATGAGGTGAACTCCAATCATCACGTTGCAATAGTATGAAGTTGAGTGCATTACTGGCTCGAATCGCTAGGCTTATTATCTGAGTTTCAGTCAACGTCATTTCTCTGGAAAACCTACTAGGCCATTGGTTTTGAGAGAACATGTTCCACTAAATATCACCGCCAAAGTGAAGAGGATAAATAGAAAATTACATGACTTCAAAGAATAAATAAATGGACCTCTACAGAGTCGCCATGATACTGCATGTAAAATTCTAAGACGAGACGTTGTCAAGGCTGTCTGAGCATGGAGCGATGTTGGTGCGGTCTTGTCTTCAAACAACTGTACATTCACATAAAGTTCTTAGTAACATCAAACACACCAGGAGGAGTTTTCCTCGGATTTAACATTTCACCTTGAGAAAATCCAGTCGCCGGTGTGTTCTGGTTAATGAAGGCTTTGGGTTTCCTTCGAATCGCTCTAGACAAGACTGTAAACTGTCTTTTGAAACTATTCAACGCTATTCCCATCAAAGTTCTGATACTTTAAAAAGTAGCTAGTCTATTACACAATAGTCGATTTGTGAAGACTACAAGGGCGAAAAAAAGAACAGAAGCAATTCACCCTCTTAAATGAGACATCGCGCCTGAAGAGCTCACTTTGAGCCCATACAACCCGGGCGTATCGGCTAGCCGAGGTTCGCAGACACCAGGCAAGATTCGCAAATTCCCTACCACTGATGCCTCTCATTTTTGCTCACATGGCGATCGTGCCAAGTGTCAGCGGCGCATCGCATCCCAACCTGGATTGGCGGAAAACCTGCCTTGGCACAAATCACCCAGTCGCACAGGGAGGTGCGCCCGAAATGACGCCACACCTCAATTAATTCGCCGAATTCTTCTCTAAGCCGCTGGGCGAAGCCTCGGGCTTTGACGCAGTGAAATACAAGGATGGCGGTCGAAAGAGGGGACAACGGGACATAGGTTGAATAAATAGCAGACGATCATGGTCGACAAACCACCAAAATCTGACATATCATTAGTTTAGTTACCACTTAGATTACCCTTGTCAAGTCTAGTAAATTGTCTAAATTTCAATCTATCATGGGTTTCGTAAGTGCTAGGCTTCCTCGCTTTCTGGGTCCTCTAAGTCTAAGCTTCTGACACACCCTAGCTGAAAAGTCTGGGCGAGAAGGCCGATAAGCTGGCGTTGTCTGTAACAAATACCATGGGTACGTATAAATTATTCAGTCTAACCTATGGTTTTCGGATAACTGATCATTTTGAAGCTGACAGCCGCTCCTATTACTCCGACGGCCCCGATTGTGTTCCGGCAGGTGGTGTCCCTCGAAACTCCAAAGGACAGCGCCAACCTCCTCCACGCATATCAAAGATGACTTGGGCGGAGACTCTTGAGGCGGATAAGGCAGACAAAGAGAAGCAGGCTGATCATCTTATGAAATGAAATACACTGTAAATCGACAGATAGAAAACGGCAGGTTATATGATGAAACGATAAATTGAAACCAGATGGAAATCTCATTTTAGCCATGTATGTAAGCAAAAGAAACTTTTTGCAGAGGCCAAATCTTTTTAACACTGAGTGATTCGGCTAAGGATTCAGTATGCTGTCGACATACTTTAAAAGCGTCATCCACATAGCCTCATTCAAATCCTCGACAGGAAGCTTGAGAAGCTCGTTGTCAGACTTAAAGTCCGCATCGTCAGTCGGCTGAAACACGAGGACGTACATCATCTTGTAGAAGCTCTCTTCTTTGCCTTGCCTCAATTCCTCGAGGCTGTCAGTGTATCTCTCCCCAAGGATCTCGAACTCGGTCTTCCGATCTCCGTCGCTTATTCCTGTCACTCTCTTCACACATTTCAGCATATCACGCTGGCTGATTTTGAAGCTGGAAGAAAAGACGGTCTTTGGTGGATTTGGGAAATGTTTGTCGACTTGTCATCGCTGTCTTCGGGAAGAATCTTGCAGCTCAGCACAAAACCACAGCACGAACACAATGAGCCCAGCTAGAGACTTTGATAGACTTGTTTCTATCATCCGTATACAGTAACGGTACGGTTCTTCAAGTCGACCTCGAATATGTTGGGACCTGCCTCCAGGCTGTACTCGTACCAAAATCCGTTCATCAGCGTAATCAACGTCAGGCCGGCTTTCTGACCATCGGCGATATTCTCCGTGATGACCTTCGTGATAGAGATATCTCTCCTAATTCCTTCGCTGTGTGTATTGATGCCATAGACATTCAGCATGATGTACGGGACACTTGCCTTGGCGGCCGATTGGACCAGCGAAAGATGAGTTCCCAAAGCAGTGCAAAAAGAGAGCGTATGATAAAGAAGTCTTGAACCTTCAGAGCTGCGACGATGAACTTCTCATCCTCATAGTTGATGAAGGCTTTGTGCAGATCGTCAGGCAAAGTGTTGCTGCTGTCAGTGCGCTTGATGGCGGCCACTGTTTGCTTCGCCGTCTTGAGGAGTTCTTTTACGATAGCTTTTCCAATATTACCGCCAGCCTACGAATAAAAAATCCGTTCCATCAGCTAGAGAAGTGTTTTCCACCACAGAATCTATATTTGGCTTCGACTATATGAATAGAGGTAAGGCGATTCTGATGGATGGCGAGTTGAGCGGGCAACATGGATCTTCCTTACGACCGAGTCCTTTCCGCACCTGGAGTAATATGGTAGGTAGACCCGCCAACAGACACCCAATCTATCACTGGTATGAACCTAGGGCCATGATGTGAAGTGACATATCTATGATAGAGTTAGATGCAGCCGTAACATTATACCTGGTGTCCCATGCTGCAACATGAAGTCCAACGAATGATATTTTCCGTTAGCTATTGCAGAACCTCAGTCCAACGGGAGTTCACACCGACGTACAGCGCCGGCTTTGCACAACTCCGCCCCGGCAATTAGCATCAAGCCCTTGCCCAGAACCGGATATGTCACTTCATCCCTAAGATCAATCACTTCCCCTATGATACAAGGTCACAGAAACAACCCAAATCACCGCTACTTCAACCTTATATACATTCCTTTTACTGAACCGGCCTTGATTTATTTAGTAGAGCTCTTCATTTTCCATCGAACCCAGAAAAAAACGCCGATTTGCCACATCCGTACATAAGTTCTGGTTGGAGCCATACCTGGCTTGAAGTCCTTATACTCAGCCCTACCCTCGCGAGCACAGCTAATCGCGCAAAGGGCTTTGACATGGCTTTGATGACTGTCATGAGTACGGAAGAAGACGTGCTGGTGTATGCTACCCCAAGCCCACCCGAAGTAGGGGATTTAGGCTTCGTCTTTGAAGATGCCCTCTTAAACCCAGCGGTATTCCTGCTCCTAGTGTGCCCATGCTACATGGAATTCGTAATGTGCTTTGTGCGGATACCTCGGTTCATGACCGAGCTGTGCCTGAGTAAATTGACGTTGCAATTCAACAAATATGATGAAAGTGTCATGCCGAGCATTTAAGTACCGAATCTTGGAAGTCGAAGTCCGAAATTTGCCTTCAAGGGTCTGTTTGTGAAAGGCATTTGAGAATGGAACCAGTCAGACCAAAAGACGCCTTCCGGTGAGACCAAATTTGGGTCACTGGGAGACTAAGCTACCGTGCAAAACAATCATTCCAGGTCGGAACTTGCAAACAAGATAAACCGTATGCGAGTCCGGCAAAGAAGGAACACATCAGTGCTGGGAACAGATACGAAGCAGATGAGTTGGGTATCAATTAGGTGAAGAAGCATCCCTAGACGAACGAAGATGGGTTCTGTCTGTAGGTACGCAACCCCAAATTAGTCAAGGCAAATTTCTCGCAGAAGAAACATCGCAGCACTCAGTTCAGTTCATACCGGTTATGATGAATCCCTGGCCACTTACAGGCCTCCTCTTCCAGTCTAAGCCATCAACCTCTCCCTTGAACTCGGCCGTCTCTTCGACAAGTTCCCACTCGCCATTATCTTCCCTCTTCTTCAACGAGCGGAAAATGATGGTGTCTCCAGCATCCTCAAAGATGAACTCCCTCCTGCAAAGCCGCCTCCACTGTTCAGCCAGCGTCCCTTCCTTTGCGTTTTCCGCCTCCAGCTCGCGGTTCTTCTTCAGCACGGCCAAGAAAGCCTTGCTGTCCCAGAGTCCCTCTTTGCGGGGATACGCTTCGAGGATGCGCGTCGAGTTGTCCCTCACCAAGGGATCGCGGCACGTCATGGCGACGACGGTGAGCTGCCACGCCAGGCCGAACTCCATGGAGAAGACGTGCGCCGGGGACTTGAAGTCCTGTTGCTGCTCCCGGAGCAGGATCTCTACCACGTCGTTGATTTCGCGGCAGTATGGCGTCATGGAGGCGATGGTGGCTTCGTCGGCGTATTTGGGGAAGAAGCTGTACAGGAACATGACCAGGTAGTGCATACGCAGGTGGAGGATCTTGAGGTACTCTTTCCGGGCGATCTTTGTGTCTGATAATGTCTTGTTGTACAGCGGCTCGAAGGCATGCCGCCATTGCTGCAAGTTCGCGACCGACTTTTCGCAGTACGCTAGCAGCTCTGGTTGTTTCTGCATCATCTCGAGCAGTTGGTCGATGCCTGCTTCGTCATTGATCTCCTCGATTTTAAAATCGTCAATGACAGTCAGTAGGAGGGGGCCAAGCTTGGCAATTCTTCGTTGACAGGTTTGCCACCAAAAGTAAGCGTCCCCCGCGTCGTTAAAGACCTCGGGCATAGCTTTCCTCCCTTCTCCCGGGTCAGTGTAGCGTTGGATCTGCATGTTGTACGTCTCAATGGTATGTCCTCGCGCCTTGAGGCCTTTGATGAGTTGGTACGCCGGTGACCGACTCGACTTGACGTGGCCGCTGAGGACGGTACGGCTTTGTACGTCGAGATGGTTATACAGATCAAGAATTTCGGTAATGAGTTGCCTTGGGTCAGGTGCGAGGTTCCAGATGCGATGATCCGAGTCGTCACTGGTGAGAAGCTCCTGCAACAGCACAAAACCGAACTTGACATGCTGAAGAGCCGAGTGCCGATTTCCTCTCAGGGCTTCAAAAGCGACGAAGAGGATCGACAAGAGTACCGCCTCTTGAATGCTGGCAGTCTGGAAGTCGGCCTGTCCCTGTAGACGCAGAGCCTGGCAGTAGTAGACTATGGCGTTCTGATAATGCGGGCTCTTCAACAAGTTGGCGATGCCGTCAAAGTTCCTCGCAAGGACATAAGAAGATCCGTGCGAAGAGAGTGCCCTGCTGATGGCGCCGATGCTCATGGCTGCTTGTCGAAGGGCTGAGTTTCGGCGGGTGAGCTGAGGCATCGTGGTCGTCCAGAGGTTGGATCTGGAGAAGTGAGCGCCGCCGAGTGAGACGCGGACTAGTTCGTTCCAGTCGTCGAAGTAGACGCTTTGCATGTCGTCTTCAAAGTCGAGGGTGTTCATGTTGGGTTCCCGGATGCGCAGGCGCGGACTGGACCGACGACATGGCGGTTCGGGGTTCAGTCGCTCCTGGTTCCTCGGGACTTTGCCTCTGGTCTTTCGGGGTTTGACAGCATATCCATCGCAGATACCGCGGGTCTTGAGGCAGTTCATGCAATGGGGCTTAGCCTCATCGCATTTGATGTGTCGTTTCCTAAAGGATCAATCAGCATACAACAGCGAACTCTACTTGGGTGTTGCTATTGCAAGTCGAGGTTGACTTACTTGCCTGCAGGGAGTAAGCGGTGTCCGATTATTTACATAGTTACCTCATAGCCGGGTGAATACTCACAGGTGACACAACCTGTCCTTACTTTGGGTGTGCTGGTGCGCGTATGCCGAGGGCGATGGGCCACGGAGGATCTGCCGTTTTCACTCTCCAGAGATCCTGTCTGGCTGGGAGGAGCCCCTGGCGGCGACAAGGAGTTTGATGCCGACGCCGTATCTGCAAGAGGAGTGGGATCCATTCTGTGATTGTGGTGTGGGATTGTCTGAGGGTAACTCAAATGAGGGACGGGAGGAGGCTCTCGGCCGACCGATGGGCTGCGTTAACCGTGGGTTCGGGCTTGGGCTCAGCCCATGCAGCTGCACGCCGCCGATGAGAGGTGGCTTGGCAAGGGTTCCAGAGAGAGAGGACGTCAGTAGGTCCCGTTTTGGCGGTCCTGCAGCTTTGCCAGCTTTCGTCTGTAGTCGAGAAAAAGAGCACTGGGGGGTCCAGTCGCGATCTACCTGCAGTGTAGTAGGCTATCCGGCTGGCTGGATTCTCATAAGAACGGGGTGTTTTCGACAGAATAATGCTTGACGTCTTCAGTCTAGGCAAGTCGGTGGATCAGAGCAGGGCGTTTGTCATCAATGGTAATAAGTAGATGATCTTGTCAGCCCTCCCTGATTTGAGGTCGCACTAGGATTTGAACAATGATCACGGGGCGCAAACGTTGATCCTGGATTGTGCGATCAACTGGTCTTGGTGCATATGCCAAGTTGTGCAGAGCCACTCAATCTTGTGCAGACCGGCTAGTTGCAAGACTAGTATCCCTGGCCCTTGAGAGGAACCATTCCATTAGCAAGCCTGCTGTTTTGTCTCGCTGCTGTGCCACAACTCCACGGGCTTGCGCCATGTCACTCGTTCATCTATTGCCTGTGTTAAGGTTAGCGTTATCTGTGTGCGCCAACCAACGTCTGCAGCCGTCGTAAACCCGCCAGAAAGCGGGCGTTCTACTCAATCTCACTGCATCTGCAAAGGTGTTGTTTAATCACTTTAAAAACACCCAGTTCCCCGCCCTCAACTCGGGACTCTCTTCTGTCTTCACGACATCCACGTTCTCGCAAGACGAGATCCTCCCCAATCCAATTTAGCATTGGCTTTCTCTGGCCCTCGGTAACAGGGCCGCTACACTCTGCAACAATGCCAGCCGCCGCAGCATCCGCCGCCGCAGCCGCGATCCAGCGGGAGACCGTCTGGTTCCAGCCAGCTCAACCTATTGCCGCTATGGGCTCAGGATAACTCAAGTCTCCCAGGCGAGGCCGGCTTCGCACATGATCTCCAGTATCAACAGCGTCAACAGTCACTCCAGTTGACGGCCGCTGGCCTCCCGGGTACGGATTTTGGGCTGTTTGGCCCAGAATCTGTCCACCTAGATCCTAGCCTTTCGTACCTTGAACCGCCACCTTGGGACACTCTGCCGTGGACGTCGGCTACCTCTGCGACGCCTCCCGTCAGTGCCAGTCCCCTCGACATCCCGATTGACCAATGTAAGTAGACTATTTTCACGTCTCTAGACCCGATGAGTCAACCTTCAGTGTACTGACTATATATACAGCATTCCCATTCATCGATACCTCACCACCCACCCTCTTCGACACATTCCCCGACACCTTCCTCCCGGTTCAGCTGGATCCCATCTTCGGATCCAGCGACAGCTCCAATTCAAACAGCCCGAATCAGCCTCCGCCCCTGGACATGCCAGTATATACTGCTGCTTCGGGGGCGCCGCCATCTCATCGTTCCTCGCCGAACTCTGACGGTCGAGATTCGGAGATCGCTACACCACACGCCGACAAGATCCTCCGGCGTCAAAGAAACACCATTGCGGCGCGCAAGTACCGACAAAAGAAGGTCGATCGCATCGACGAACTAGAAAGTTTGCTGAAGGAGATGACCCGCGAGAGGGACGACTTGCGAATCCGTCTCGCCCGTCAGGAGGCCGAGACTGAAGCTCTCAAGAGTGTCATGCGCAAGGAAACTTAGCATTGACTCGAAATAGCTCCCGTCTCTGCTGCCAGGAATCATTGTGAAGGAGAGGGCGTTTGGCGCGGGTCGGACATGACCATGTAGTAGTCGATGAATGAAATGATTGAACAGTTGCAACATCCTCAACCTGCTTCTAATGACTCTATCTCGACGTGATTCGAAAGGTAGCCCAATACTTATGTGACGCTGTCGGTGACTTGGATGCGCACATGATTCAAGATGGCTCATTCTGTACACTGGGCTGGCAAAGTCGGGGTGATTACAGCCAAGCCTACGCCTCTCGGTTTTCGAAGAGAGGTAAATGCAGATTGCTCATGTGTACTAAGAGACAACAACTCTGTTCACGAGGACTTGGTATGAGTCTTCATGTCTCATTTAACGTACTCAGGATATTAAACCATAATCACTTCACGATCCGCAAAGAGAACGAACATCAATTGTCACCAAAGTCGTTGAATCCGCGACTCTGCCGCACCGTGGCGCCCGAGAGTCGAGGGGAACGAAGGTGAGGGGCAGACCTGGCACGCCTTGCTGGTGCTCAATCTCGGGATCTCCACCAGTCACCCAGGATGGTCCCAGCCGCTAGTCATCCTTTGACGCGAGAATCCCTGCTAGCGCGGATGAATCATCGTGAGCCATGTTCGAAGTCTCATCTGGATCTGACCACCAGCAGGCCGAGGCGAACCAATCCCTGCGACGCCCCCCGGGGACTGTGGCTGGTTCCAGACGGAATGCAGACGGAAACTCTGCTCACCGATTGTCCGCCGCCAGTCACCAATAGGGGAGCGGAACGGGAGAGGACCCCGAGCATCCCCGTCTTTGCATTTATTGCGTTAGAAGAGTCTTTTGTCGAGGTTTGAGCCCCGTTATGGCTGGTTTGGACCCCCGTACAAATGCACAATTTACATAACTTTTCCAGTATTTCAGCCGGCAGCGCACAGCTCTGAGTGGTACACTTCTAGTGTAAATTCCTGTGCCACACGTCGATTTTACCCGGGAGGCGTGAGTCGCCACCTTTTTCTCATGCGCTACTCCGGGGCGGGTCTCCTGCCGTTCAAATTTCCTTGGCTGTGTCTTTGATTATGATTTTCTCATCTAACACCGTCACTTGAAGTGTCTCGAGGAGCCACCATTTAATGAGCCGTACTGAGGCGGGTTAAAGTATGGCACTTCGCCAGGGCTTTTTGTTAAATGTGTATCAAGCCATTAGGGTTCGAGCAGTCGTGCTCGTTGATTTCTTTTTTGTATTACTCAAATGGGTTCCGCTTGCGATAGACAGATGCAACAACGACGGTTCATTGTCCGAGTCTAGCACTCTCATCATTTTCAAAGACGTCTAGAGATCTGCGTTGTCATTTGTAGGTTCTAACACTCTCAGACGTCGGAAAGTTGAGGATATCAGCGGTGAACCAATCGCTTCACTCATAGCAACCACAATAACCAACCAGCCAACCAAATCAGTCAAATTTTGAAATATCGCCAGTCAACCAACCAACTATGAGGCCAAAGTTCAGTCGGTTGCTTTGAATGAAGCGCTAGTCGTACCTTAACTATATTAAGCATAGCATGGCCAAACCTTCCTAGAAAGCTACAGGAATGCAGCTGTCGTAACCCCGTACAAAATGTTTCTCAGCTGCCTCAGTTCCAAGTCCCCTTGATAAGCCAATTTGGGGAGAACTAACTCTCTGAGTTCCCTATCGTACTCCCCCGGGCCTTGCCATGCTAAAGCAGCTTGCTCAAACCCAACTGGATAAATACCACCCATACCCCAGTCAATGAGCCACACCTCTCCGGTCTCTTCTTTAACAATGATATTTCGAGGAACGATATCCTGATGGGTGGTAACCAGGTCCTTAAACTCGAATCTCGGGACGCTATCGCTTCCCTGCTTCCAGTGTACGCAGACGTCCAACTTGTGGTTGTACCAATCTTCCATGTCTCCAAGTGTCGGGAAAGGCCCTGTGCCGTAGTCAGTGAAATAAGGCCTAGGCCACGGCTCGTCGGCTTCCATGTCGTAACCCACAGGACCGGGCGCCAAGTCATTCAAGTTAATGGATTGCATCCGATTCATCAGATCAGCAACCTTGGTGGCGGCGGATTCCCGCTGTTCCTGGCTGATCCCCGCCCAAGACTTTTCGAGTAATATCCCTCGCACGAAGTCCATGATAATGAACTAGCACACCTCGCCAGGTATAACTGGATCGGTCCCAGTGAGTGAAAATGCGCGATGGACTACCGGCACCGATATGCCTTGTGCTGCGGCGAATCGCTGTGTTTCAGCTTCTCCGAGTGACACTGAGCCAAAGCCTTTCATGATCAGGTCTCTGGATAGCCGGACGAGTCGGCTTTCCCTGAATTTGTAAAGAACGGGGGCTTTGAGAAAGTGTTGGAAGAGTTCGTCGTTGGTGACGGTGGCCAGATCTACTCCGTCCAAGGGATATAGTTCTTTTCCCATTGGTGGTTCTTCCTTCATTGGTGATGGTCGATTTGTGACGGGCAAACGTGTTGGTGCCAGAAGAGCAGTTATGAAGTCAGTATATAGATTTCTCTGTTGGTAGCGAAAGTCTCAATTAACCATGGGGCAAGAATGGATGAAAATGATGCCGCTGAATTAGCGGACTGCAGGGGCATTGACGTCGTGTTAGATGTTGTGGGAGGTGAATTACATCTCCGCAAGGTTTTGACTATTAGCAAATCGGCATGCTTTTGACGCAACGCGCGCTCAACCCTGGATTGAATCCCGGGCGGCGCCATGGTGTGCTTGTTGGACAGATTTCACCACGATGGCCGCAGCACCAACGGCCCTCGATTGACCGCCGAGTCCTTCATGTTGGGTTGGTCCAACCTCGCACTACCGGAGTCATGTGAGATGTGTCTGATGTGATAATTGTATTTGTATCAGAGGGCTTTCTATCACAATGTCAACGGATTGTGACGGACTTATCAGCACAAATGGTTTACGTTGTGTCCCAGGTAGGAAAAGCTCCTCCGGGTCCCCGACCGTAATCTTGCAGGCTCTTGGCGACGAGAGGCACAACAGCACTTTGAAATAAATATCCATGGAACATCAGACAAATTCCTGTTCTTGGCTGCTTCCAACAAGTCCATTCTTACGAAAATAATACCAAAAATTCCTACTGCTGGCAAGCAGTTGGACAGCATTGAAAACGTTGACACGAGACCATAGCCTCACCTCAACTTCTAGCGCCCGGGAAAGGTTTGTTTAGACGCCGACCCATTGAAGTGCCATTCACAATCTGAGTTAACCTCGTAATACATGTCGATGGTCAACTCGAATAATGAAAGCTATGGCGTGATGTCGCACAGGGGACATATGTATGTACAGAGGAATTAATCCGGTCTCACGGCTCCCGGAACTCACCATCGTCACATAGAAGGATTGAAACTTTTCCTTTCCAATTTCTTAGTATATCTATATTCAAAAATTCATCCAACCTTTGTTTGTTTCTATTAGAAATCAAGACAATTGTATATTTCCCACGATCATCCGCCGCCGAACATCAATATAGATGTCTTCAGCTAAAGGTCCAGCAGCAAACTTGGAACCTCTGAATCCCAACTAATTCTCCAAGAATCCGGCAGCAACTATTCAGCAACAGGGGTAGAAACTCTCCAACGTCACTCCAACTCATCGCCTATGTCCCAAAGAGTGAGTCAACCAGTATGCTGGAATAACCTGTGTCTTGGGTCAACATCGTTGCACACAACCTATTGCCCGGCAGCGGGAATCACCGGTGTTTCTACCTTGAGATTTTGACTAATTTGAGCCATCTTCGCGACCACTCAGTTCGCATCGACCCGACTACTCTCTTAAGTTGGTGATAGAGACATCAGAGTGATCTAGAACGGTGGGCGGTCTATCAGGACCGGGGGAGTTGTCGCCGTAAGGACTCCAAGTGCAATCTTGGATATCGATACACATGAATGTTTCGGAGCTGACGATGAGAATTTTTCCGAGGGCAACAGGGAATCGGAATTGTGACAGGACCGCATAGTTTGCAGGCATTGATAGTGCTGGGCATGCCGTGATGAGACAATTCGACCAGTCGTACATGGAAAGTGCGTTCCACAGACCAGGGTTGAGCTCATTGATCAGCCCGGTGTTTAGGTCAATGAAGTCATGAAGATCGTCGTCATCGAATGCAACATCGTCGAGAGTAGGAACGGTCCACTGCGTCAAGTTGTCATAAGAGATATTAGTCGTTGGTAAAGACCCCGCTTGAGTTGTAGTTGTGAGAGCAACTGAAGTAGATATCCCAACGTCTGGGTTTTGTGCAGAAGAAGATTCCACCGGAGAGGGGTCAGCAGTTGATACCCGAATAATGGTCTTGGCTAATATAACCGAGGAGATGGAAGAAGTGATTCCTGAAGTTTTCGTAGCATGGAGCCAGGCTACGAGCGTCTCATGGCGCAACTTGGACCTGACTTTCTCGTGGCTGCGGCGTCTAGAACAGGGGATGAAAGAACTCCAGCCACGCGGGGGAAAGTCCTGGTATTTTCTTGAGGTATTTCAAGCGTTTGCATTCAGAAAAGATAGTGGCTGAGTGATTGTCTTCAGAACGGCCGGGGTGAGGTCTTCTAGGGCTGCGAAAGCCATGATCCTCACCACATGGGCATTCAAAGGCTCAACGTCTTATGACAAGCCAAAAAGCTTGTTTCAGTCGCTAGTCGACGCCTTGGAAGGGGTGAGAATGGAAATGATGGAATTCGGTCCTCACATTCCGGCCGTTTGGTTTCTGGCTTGGTTAGTGCCGTGCCATTTGCGGACAGAGTTGGTAATGTCTGGATCTGTCTACCGCTGTCCGTCAGCATCGACAACTTGAGACATTCGCGCAACCACGAAAGTTGATTCGGTCAGCTTTAAATCAAGATGTAAATGGTGAGGATAGCTCGTCTCTAATAGTAATCTATTTGCAGCATGGATCATCACAAGGTGCACAAACGAAGTCACAGTGCTGGCACATTCGATTTGGGGAATTATATACAAGCGGCTATAACACAAATGTTCCATGCGATGACTCTTTACGGCCATTGTTGCACCGAACAGTATGCCCCTTGGTTGTATACAATGATGAAAAAACTGGGCAAAGCGTCTATTGGCTGTTAGAGCATACAGTAACTTCAATTGTTTCTCATATGATTGTCCGCCCACGTCTGGCGATGGCTCAAGAACTTTGGACAGAAAGGGGCACGTTTAAATTGCTGAAAATAGTCATTCAATCGTCAATTTGATTGTTCAATGGCGAGTGACCCAACGAAACGTCGTGATATTATCTCATTCCAATTCCGGATTCGAAATTGAAAGGGAGCTCTCCTTTCGCTCATCCAGACATGTGGCTCTCTGTAAAGAGGCGTTCTTATTGTGTTGCCCTGAAAGGCATAAGATTAAACAGCTCCGATTAGAAATTTCGCACCGAGAACTTCATCTGCTCTCACAAAAGGCTCTGGAGTAAACACTGTAACATTACTGCCGCCAAGTTCCCCAAGTAACAGTACATGTGCAGACAAAGCTATCTGCTTTTCACGTGATCGCACCTCATCTCGACTATGTGAACTTGATCTTTAAGTCCATCTACTCGTGGGGAACACAGGCTGTATTTGAACCACTTGTTTTATCCATTGCTATCTGCAATATATCATGGACATTACAGATAACCTGACTTTATCATGTGCTATGCCTTACTACCAACGCCGTGCTTTCTTGAAATGATGAAACCAAGCTTTCGTCCCTACGTACATTTATGCTCACCTCAGCATGCCGGAGTAACCGGTGCTGAAGTGAAGTACGTCTTGTAGTACACGTTATTACCAACGTGCTTAGCCACGCTAGGGGGAGGGCTGAGCGGACCGCCCTGGCTGCTGGCATTGGGGAACAAAAGGCTAGGGCCATTCGGTGAGAGAACGCTGGTCGGGCACCCAAGAACAGTATTGCCAAAGTAAGGGTCAAGCTTGGAGATGGCCCAAGTAGTCGCAGCAGCCACCTCCTCCGTGGTGCCCGCGACGAAAAGCGGCACCATGGAGTTGATGCTCTGGTACACACCGCAGAGAAGAGTCGTGGCGTTGAGGTTTCCGGTGCCGAGCTGCGGGATGGCTGGGGTGACGGGGTTGCGGAGGTAGACGAGGAGACCCTCCAGCACAGTCTGGGCTGCGGTATATGGTGTTGCGCGACGGTACCAGTTGGCTGGCCAGGTCTCGGGAACGTATTGGAATTCGCCTGTGGTGCTATCGTATTTGGCTCCGATGATGGACGAGATCGACTCGTAGTTGGCAACGCCCCCGAGTCCGTAGGTACCATTGCTGAAGAACTGGGAGGTCAGATGTTAGTAGGGGTTGGAAGGACCAGAGATGGAATCAACCTACGTTAGGGTAGAAGGCAAAGGCACCGAGAGAGACGATCAAAGGGAAGGGGAAATAGTAGAGGTACGGGTTGTTCTTTTGTGAAAACGTGGACAGTTGCTGGTACTGTGTACCCATGTTGGTCAGGTCGAACTGCTTCGTTGCGCTCTTTGCTACGATATCGACGTTCTGCTTGAACAGACGAGACGAGACATGATGAGCATCACCGCATCCGTTGTAGAAGTCTTCACGGTTGGGAGAAATGTCCGCCTGGAATGATGGTTAGCCTACATGTAAGCTCACGAGGGCCGTTTGGAGTTTATCTTACCTCGACAGTGGAGTGCCTGTTCAGACCGCCGACACCCCCTGGACCAGCTCCCAAGTAGAACGACTCAGTCGCGATATCTCCGTCGGTGAGAACGGCAAAGACACCCAGGACAGTTGCAATGTCAGGGCCCATGTTGAAACCACGAGCAGTGGCTTCGAGGACCTGGCCAAGGTTGACATAACCATTGCGGGGCAGGTAGCCATGGTTCGCAAGCAGGTTCAACCCCGGGCAGGGGCCTCTACTATCGTTGAGACCAGGGGCGATGAATTCGTACCCTGGTTCCGGACGCTTGTTGGCCGGGTTTAATGTGCCTTGTGCGACGGCGCCGAGAAGTCCGGTGATGGTGTTGGTGAGAGATTCGATGATTCCGAGAAGCTGCGGCTCGGGGTTGGCGACAGGTTCCGGGTTG
This sequence comes from Colletotrichum orchidophilum, assembly GCF_001831195.1. NCBI lineage: Eukaryota > Fungi > Ascomycota > Sordariomycetes > Glomerellales > Glomerellaceae > Colletotrichum > Colletotrichum orchidophilum. The sequence goes on along the minus strand of NW_019172993.1, from coordinate 132,018 downwards.
CGCTTGATCAGGTTCTCGAGGTCTTCCTTGGTTGCCATGGACGGGAACGCAGCTGCCGAGGCGGCCAGCGAAGCCAGCACGATGATTTGATACTTCATCTTCGGCCGAGTATCCTGGGATGAAGATGAATATGAAAGTGACGGAAGAAACTGAGAAGACTAGAGAAGATGTGTGTGATTTCAAGGAGGAAGATGATGAGAAAAGGCCAAGACTTATATCGTGTCGGTAATCTAGCGCGCGAGGCACCTTTGCAGAAACAGCATCGCCAGTCTCATCAGAAACAACAGAGACAAATCTCAGACCGATGACATAGCTCTGAAATCAACACCCACAACGGTGCGTCGACGGCCCTTTCCCGGGGATACCAGACGGTGATACCGGCATGAAAACGGTTTTGCGGGACAATGCGATGCCGAGCGTAGCGTATCGGTCCGCAGACCATGGCGTCGTCAACGGCATTGGAGCGCAGCCGCGCTACCCACGGGATTAAGCTTCAGCGTCCCCAGATACTTACATGTCCTCCGCAAAGACACTCCTGGGGAACGGGAGGGCACGACAAAAGGACCCGGTCATGTCGATGTTTACAAACTACTGACGTGTGATTTGCGTCGCTACGCACGCAGCACTCACGCAGGGACTGCCCAATGTGGACTTTTTGCTCAGGTGGTCTTGTCCCAAAGGGCGATGGTGTATGGATAAGCGTGCGGGATGAGGCACGTTCGTCGGCAACGCTAAGAACATTGTTCCCTTGTTATGACGTCCAAGTCCGCTGTGCTACACGTTGAAGTGCCTGATTCGTTTCTCGACGAATTAGCAAGCCCGTTCAAAAGCAGTTCAGGTAGTAATAAGCTTGTGGAAAGCAAGTCAATTCACTCCTGCTGGCTGTATCAAGGGATCTTCAAAGACGAGTCGACGCTAAACCTCGGCACAGACCGTGGAACGGATCTGGTTCAGATTTGGGCATGCAACTCTGCAGATCCCTATCGACTTTTGCATTAGTCAAAGTCTCTTGCTATATCCCCATTGACCAATGTGTTTATTCTGATTGGTGGACTGCGCAAACTGGCGTTGATTCTGGGCAACGTTGCTTCTGGGAGTGACACCGGGTCATTTTTTTCCAATAAACTGTCTCATGGTCCCTTCGAAGAATATACTCGTACTAGGCTAGCGGCGGCTTATTGCCCCCTCCATTTAAAACTTCCCTCACCTCCTGGGGCCGACTTCCCGGATCAAAAGTCCCGTAGTCCTTGAATCAATGTCTATGATTCAGCAGCCCATTATCTACGGTACCTTGATGTGAGAGACATGACTGCTAGCTATTATCCTTCCCTTCGTGTCAGTGGGCCGGCGCATTGCTCTTGACGCACATTCAATTGAGCAGGTAGATTGAAAGAGATAGAAATAGAGGTAAACGAAGAAGTTGTGTTTAAGCGTCGAAGCGCTCCAAAGACGGACCGATACGCACACCATAGGGCTGACAAGGACATATTTTTGGAGTATGTGCGAGATGGCGAACGCAATAATGCCTCATCCACGAATACGGTCGGTGTGTCGTGTTCTCTTCACTTTCAGATTCTGTGTTCACATCTAGACCAAGATTATGCACTGACGTATACGAGCATTGCCGACTTGAAGTAGCCAGGTCCAACCTGGTGCAAAAAGTTCCAGCTGTTGTTCTAGCCCGGCATCTTCTGCCGTATGTTGTGCCAACAAGCCTTTCCTAGTCGTGAATACGACTTGGCACGTCTCACTCAACACCGACATATGAGTGAGGTCTCAAGTGAAGATCCGAGACTTGTTTCTCGGTTTCCTGCCCTTTCCTCCTGCAGGTTTGATCAATGTGTCGCCAGTGGAAATTTCATACTGCCACCATGGCGGCTGACCTTGTTTTTACACATGAGATCACTGGCCGATGCTTGCCATTTATTAATCCGACGGACGAGGGAAGACATGAACTGTTGCCATTCCAGTTTAACTTAATGCCAATCAAATCGTGTTCAGCATCTGTCAGATATGATCTCGACCAACAATTTTCTCATCCCTCACGGGACCTGCCGTAAGCAACGACCAAGAAGTACGTTGCTCACAAGGGACCAGCTCCTTCGACGGGCCGTGCCGCGACTACGAGAATAAGAACTATCCGATGTGTGGTCTCATTTAAAGAGTGAGATTCTGTAGGATTTGTTGAGCTTGAAAGCCCTTTTGTAGTCAACCCAGACGAGAATCTATCATCCCTTCGCAAAACATCTACTTTCCGAGCTAGCGCCGTCTTCCACAACACCTCGCTAGTTGCCCCGTCCTTTGCCATGAAGGATGAAAACTGTCATTCGACATGCGGGATCACAACCCTTGGTACTTTGCTTTCGACATGCTAGAATGGCTGTGACACAGGACGGTCCAGGACGCATGCCAACCCGGCCATGTTGAATGCAATCTCCCCCTGGAATATGATGGCCAAAAGGTCAAGTAATTATACGTGATCTTCGGACAGCCTATTTCACTTCCATACTCTTAATCGAGTCAACACGGCAAGACCAGACTCCTCACCTCCCGCCACTGCTGACATTCAACGACTGCTTCAGCACGTCCACCATCATACACCCTCTTGGGTAGAATATCCCCATCCATGCCAACTCATACCAAGGGAAACCCATTACAAGTCTTCGTATCAGACACTATACACTCCTCTGGAGACTCAAAATTCTCTGCACCAACAAAAACCAACTTAACCCAATCGTACGCCGCCAGCTCTACGAGTCACTCTTCCCACAGAGCAACACTCCCAACGCCCCAGAAGCATCAAATTGCGAAACGTCGTCCTGAGGAACTGACGCTTGACCATCACGGCCACAACCATCATCTAGCTCTCTAGATCCTTGAAGCAATGGGTATTACTCTCTTTGCCCGCAGACATGAAGACGTCTCAAATCCGATCCTCAGATCCACAACACCTTCGATATATATCGCGTAGTAACGTTCTAGCAAACCAATCCAGTCTGCAAACACCTCTACAACCCAAGAAACCAAATGAACACGCCTCGGAACGCCATATAGATGACATTCATTCCTACAGTTCAAACAGGAACAAGTCTGAGGCCCTCAGAGCTTGTCTGCGTCGCTTAAACAAAAGCGCAGTCGCCCATTGCTTGGTAGACGCAACCGCCGACGACAAGTGTGTCTAGGAAATATCAAGCCAACAAAAAACAACACGACATCACCCCTCACAAACCTCATACACAAAAACCCGACTCCTCCCCTCCTCGGGCGCAAAATACAACCTCACCCGCCCCCCAACAACAGCAACATCCATCGGGTTCTTCGTCATCAAAACGCTCTTCTGAGCCCTTCCCCCTCCGGCCCCCGTCCCCGTCCCCAGCCCCGACCCCGTCCTCTCCATAAAAGGCACCTCCCAAACAGGCACCATCCCCTCCGCCTCCACAATCGCAAGCCCGCCCACCTCCACCCCGGGCGCCAACGTCGCGATGCCAGAACACAGCATCAGAGCCCTGCCGTCGACGTGCCCGAGCGACTTGCAGTCCTGGTAATCGATCCAGTGCGAGGGGTTCACGACCGTCGTCTCCGGCTCGTCGAATATCCCTCCACCATCCCCCTCTCCAGTTCCAAGCTGAACCTGGTCCCCTTTATCAACCGCACCACCATCACCACCACCACTACCAGTCTTTTCACCCACGACACTCCCACCCTTCGCAAGATCCCACCTCCTCGCAACCCTCCCGCCCCATCCCAGCGTAATCAACCTCCCCGTCTGGACATCATGCACAATCCCGCCCTGGTGATCCCCCACCTTGAAAACCCTCTCCATCTCAACCCCCACCGGATCAACCCTCACCACCGTCCCCGTCGAATTCGGCCGATACTGCGAGAGCGTAGCCCAGATATACCGCCCGTCATAATCCATCCCGCCATTATGATACTGTTTTCTCGTCAGCCCGTCCCCTTTCCATCTCAAAACTTTATCCTCCTTCCTCCCAATGACAAAACCAGAAGCCAAACGTATATAAAGGCTGGGGAAGGAAAAAAAACTCACCTCCAAATCCCCCTCCCTCGAAACAACCCAATCCGCAACCCGTCTCCCCCGCCCATCAAACACCACAAAATGCGCAAACCCCGCCCCAGCACTCCGATCCGTCCCGTCAATCCACCTCCCGTCAGGAAACCTCTCCGTCGGGACGGTATACTCCCCCGCCGAAACCCAAAACCTCTCCCCATCATCACCCTCCTCTCCCTCTCCCTGTCCCTCCCCCCCTCCCGTCTCCCCTGCCTTCTCTCCTCCCTCAGCAGCAGCAGCAGCAGCAGACCCAACCTCTGCCCCCGCAAGCCTCACAATCCCCTCAGGCTCCCACAACTCCCCCTCAAGCTCAATCACCTTGACAAGCTCCAGCTTCGCACCACCACCGCCACCGCCACCGCCACCGCCACCCATACTCGACCGAGACAACCCCCTCAACTGCCTCACAATCTCCGCCCCATCCCGCGCCGCCCCAGGCGCAGGCAACGGCACCGGCGCCAGCGGGACATTCGGCCTCAGCCTGGTGATGTTCTTCCCCTCCATCATCAACGTTCCCTCAGGAACGACGCTTCCGACCAGGGACGCAAAAGTCACGAGATGCGATGTACAGAACCTCATCCCCAATTTCCCCTCTCTGTACGCGTCCGCGAGGAAATGATCAAGTCGCTCAGATTATCGGTGTGAAAAAAATGGAAGCGCACCAAGTATGCAATGATATCCGTGACAGAAATTGGAATATGACTTTCATGTGGTGTTGAATGAAGCAACGTAGAACACTTAAATGCTCCGCCCACCCGGAGACGTCGGAAGGAACCACATCGTCTTGGCCCTGTCCCCCGCCCCGGCCCGCATCGTCCGTGTTCCCCACATGCTAGACGCACTACGCAGGCCGAGAGCCCAACCGCCTGCACACGTGCATCGGATGAGGTTACACAGATTCCATCACAGAATCAGGACTCTCATGCATGTGGAACATTGGCCGAGCGTCACAATTCATGCTGGGGGTGGGTTACCAGTGGGCGGGATTGAATCATAGTCACACCATACAATATTTGAACTACTCTATTCATTTGTTCGATCAAATACTAATGACACTGCGGAATCCCCCATCCGAACCATTACCGACGTGATATACGGTATAAAACATCATACACATGATGCCGGCAGCTCTCGGGCCGGGTATGCTTTGGCCCCCCAAAACTCCAGAGTACTCCGTCATGTACAGCGCTGCTCGTCGCCAGCCAGCAGCCACAAGGCTTGACCATCGTCCCTCGTCCATCCGTAAATTAAAAATCAAAACACAGGCAAGTGGCCTCACTGTCTCAGATGGTCTTGCCGCCGCAGTCTGGAATAACGACGCCAGACTTGACGTTGCGATTGACGTCCATCAGTCCCCACTGGTCCTCCCAGTTCTTATCCTTTTCGTTGAACATGATCTTCCATGGCTCGTCAAAAGCCGAGAACCAAAAGTAGTTGGTACCATTAGTCAAAGCAGGGCACACCCACGTGTCCAACAACTCGTTGAGCTCGTCGATACCGGCAACCGAAGCGTTGGGGCAGCCCGTAGCAGTGCCATCGCCGCAGTTGGTGCCACCCTTGGTCGGCCACCCAATCTCGGCAATGACGTTCTTCTGCTTGTCTGACTTGAAGAATCCACCGGCATGGTTTTCCCAAAAGGCGTACGTCCACGCGGCAGCCTCCTTGGCGTTGGTCCCGGAGAAGAAGGGGTGGATGTTGGCCATGATGTAGTCGCTCTTGGACGCCAAGGATGCCGTCCAGTCGTCGCCCAGATCCGACGTTGCCACTGGCAAACTGAGACCCTTGCTGGTCAAGTTGTTTCGTACCTCTTGGAGTAGGGTTCCTAGATCCGACTCGGACATCTGCTTCCGGAACAGGATCTCGTTGGCTACAATGATGCCCTCAAAGTGCTTGTCTCCGTATTGGTCTAGAATATCCCACATCTGGTCAAGTTGTCTTGCGTTGGTCGTTGTGTTGCCGTCCTGCCATACACCCATCCAGATCTTCACTGTGTCCTCCAACTTGAGTTGTTGGATCGAGTGGATTAGCATCTGCGTCTGATTGCAGTCTGTGCCGTACAAGCGGACCGTGTTGGTCAGTTGACTAAGAACGGCGAGATCACGAGTGACGTTGTTTTGTGAAGGGGGGTTATGATAACAATCAGGGTACTGGGTGTTGAGTGGCGTGTAGTCCATTCCGGGGAACACTTTGTGCAGTGCCTTGTTGTTCATGAGAGCTTTGATCTCAGCACTGTCGGCGTTGAGATCACCGTTGGAGCTTTTATCGTCGTCTGCTGATTGTCCATTGCCTGAATTGCTGCCATCACGGTTGTTTTTAGAAACCAATCCACCTGCAATGCCACCAGCAATGGCACCAGCAATGACGAGAATCACTCCCAGGATGATGCAACACTTCCACTTCCTTCGTCCCTTGTTTTGCTGCGCCATCCACTCCGACTTCTTCTCTGGCGAGCTGAGATCAATGGCGCTGCCGTTCTGGTACTCGGTCACTCCCTTGGGGTCATAGTAGCCGCTGACGTTTCGATTCGCCATCAATCCTGCTGCAGCACCCCCGGCGGCAGCCACGCCGGCTGCGCCGACTACTTTGCTCTTGCCTGTGCGGTCGCTGTTTGATAAGCTGAGCATTGAGTTTCGTCCACTTTTGGGCTTGCCGTAGTCTAGACCATCATCGCCGTCGTCTGCAATTGAGTTGGGATCCACCACGCCAAGGTTCTGAGGGTATCTCTGGTAGTAGGGGTTCTCGTTGTAGTAGTCGTTATAGCCGTATGGGCTGGAGGCTGGCGATAGTCTGGCCGGGGAAGCGCCAGCTCCGCCGAGGGCAGTCAGGCTTGAGTGTGAATCCCGGTCAGGGAGACTGCCCTGGTAACTACCTTGATACGGGCGTGGGACGGCATTGCTCATCTCATAGACATCGCCTCCGGGTTGGCTATAAGCTTGCGGTGGTGCGTTGGGCTGCTGGTACTGTCCTCGCGGGGCCTGGCCAGCATTTCTTATGGCGTCAACCCCGCTCTCCCTGGCGTTGCGTTCGGCGACTGTGTACGCGATGCCAGCCATGCCTCCTGACGCCGTGTCGCTGAAGTTATCGGCACCAGGTGTGGTGTTCGGGTTCAGATTGCTCTGCTGCGGAGCCGCATAACGGTCGGGTCCCCAATCGCGATGGACCGGAACTTGCGGAGAGTTGTCGATGGGGGATACGGCTTGTTGAGCGTTTTGCCCTGCAACGGCACCGCCGAGGGCGCCGACGACTTCTGGTGGTGGTCCTTGGTGATCGGCCCTCCGCTCGGCTCTCATGCGACTGAAGTTGGGATCGTGGTTGGCGTCGGTATACTGCTGGTCGTGGTGATAGTCCTGAGGCGCCCCGTTGTAGTACTGGTTATCGTGGTAATACTCTGGTGGATTGGGAGTATGAGACCGGTAACCCTGATCTAGAGGCTCGCGCTCGGCATTGCGGCCGTCGTCAAAGTCGTATCGCGGCATGTTTCGGATAGTATGTAGAATCCGAGAAAACGTCTCGCAACCCTCGTGGGTTCAATGGTTGACAGACCAACCGCCCAGAAGCCCAGTCCGAATGAAGGTGGATGAGAGAGAGGCGTAGGAGTCGAGGGACGTTGGGTAGATGGAGGTCGAGCTGGGATGATGGGTGGCTGCTGTGTGCGTCGAGCACAGGAATGCGGGTGCAATTTCAAGATGTCTCGGAACGGCGACTGTTTAATTGTGAGTGCGGTTCTCGCTGAGATCGCTTTGTGTAAATGTCCCGTCCAGTCATTCCAGCACAGCGGCTGCAGAGATGGGACGAGACCAGATCAAATTGAAGAGGTGCAGGAGGAACGGACGAAGCAGACAGGAAAGAAAGCAGAGATCACTAACCTCTGTGCACCAGGTCGCCCAGTAACTCGGATTAAGAAGCCGGCAGGCGGACGACGCAAGCTAGTCGCCTCCGCCTAGTAACAGTGTTGGGGAAGTTTAATGGCGGTAGAGCGTACCAGTAGAGAGTCGTCGGACAGTCGCAGGTTCGTGTGTCGCGCGTTTGCTCGTGTAAATGGGCGAGCAACGGCAGGGCCGGGGAATTAGCGGTGCTACGGTTGAGGATGTCGAGGCGAGGAAGCACACGCTTTTGAAATGTTTGTCTTGGAACCCCTATTAGGATGAACCGTACGGGTATCGAAAACGGCCAAACGGGGATCGTTCAGCCAGGTACGGTACAAGGAGAAGAGGTGGTGAGGTGAGGTGAGAGGTGTGCGGTGCGGGTGCGGTGCCTGATGGGCGAGAATGATGCGCAAGCCACCCAAAGCGTCTAGGCGCGAAAAGCCGGGTTGGGTATTTAGGTGTTTCGCCCGCAGCAGCGCCAGGTCAAAAGTTCGTATTTTGGTACTCCGGTGCGGCTCCCTTGTCTGGCGTTGCGCTTGCTCGTATTATTGCGACCCCGTTCCAACTTTCTGGCGACTGTCGAGGTTGCTCGAGTACCTATTCTATTCGCCCGCAGGGTGCGGAGGAAACAGGAGCCAGAGTGGTCGTCGTTTGCAGCGGTCCCCCTCGACAGGTGCTGGAGAAAATGGAAGGCTTGGAAGACTAATCGTCGGGTTGAAGCATGGGGGATCCGAGGAAAGGGGAGGGAGATGGTGGTGAATCTTTGAAAAGAAGAGTGAGGGAACCGGAGGCGGACTGGGGAAGATTTGGTGCGGTGCGTTGGTGGTGGTGGTGGTGGTGGTATAGTGGAGTGGTGGAGTGGTGGAGTGGTGGTGAGGCACTTAGCACGTTGGAGGGTGGCTTGGGTGGTCTCGGGGTTGTGGATCTTGGCTCTTGAATCTTGGCCTTGGGGCCCGGCTGGTTGGAGCAGGTTGCAGGACTGCCGCTGTTGGTGCCGGTGCTGCTAACGCTGCCAGCTGGTTGGAAGGCTGGCCTTCCTGGTCGAAATTCTGGTCGCAGGCTCTCAGAAATGCATTTGTTGGTGAGGTGGTCAAAATGCGGTGCGATGCTGCGGACACACTTGGCAGAGGGCCGAGACAGCAAACGGGGAAGTAACTGCAGATGCAGATGCGGCAAGGCAATGGAAGGCAAGCAGGATCAGGATCAGGAGGGAGGTATCCGTACCAAGGAACCTCGAAAGAGGCGAAGTGCGCGCGTGTGTGAGACAAATTGGAGGAACCGGATGGGATGAGCAGGAGCAGGAGCAGGAGCACAGCAGGAGCAGCAGTAGGAGCAAAACAGGAAAGCACGAGGCAGGAAGGGAGACCGTTGTTTCCCATCCCTTCTTTCCCTGCGAGGTAAGGTTGGCTCAGGCACAGGGCAGGTACGGATGAAGCTACTGTTTCCTTCCTCCGCCACACCCTAGGATTCTGTTACCTACCTTATTGCCGCCAGCCCACACGTGCCTCAACACCGGGGGCAGAATGAATACAGTACGGATATCCGTAGACACTTTTATGTGGCTGATGCGTGGAAAAGAAGGACATATTGTGTGGCAGGAATCACCCGTCAAGGCCAGTCAAGGCAAGAAAAAACATGGCACCGTTCTACCTATTCCAATGTTGATCTGCTTGGTTTTGGTTGCCGCCGCCGCCTCCCAACAGTGGGCACCGCAGTGACCACCCGACAACACGTCAATGACAACAGCCCCAGCCTTGTACCTCCACACGGGAATCTGGGGGAGGAGGTACCTAATCGTGCCTCCCTGAGCCCTGGCCCTGCCTGTCCCGTCCGTTCCTGCCCTGTGCTGGTCTGCCGAGTGCCGCCGTCTTGGACAGGGGGGCCTTGGGGATCAGACTGAGAGATAGTGGAGTCGAAGCTGCTGGCACGGCACCTCAAAACGGACAAGACCCGCCCGGTAGAGGGCTTTTTCTCGGAGTAAACAACCTGGAGCGAAAAGTGAGGCATGCTGCTGGGTGGTGACTGTAGACACTAAGGTACCGGTATCCGTAGAGGGGGAAGGGAAAAGCAAAGCAAGGCAGCCCGAGCCAAGCAGGTTTATTTTGGTCCGGGGCAACAATGGAAGCAGCGGCACATTCTCTGCAGCCATGCCGTATTCCAGCTGCAGGGCGCACAGGGTGCAGACGTCACCCTCGTCAGTGGAAGCGACGCAGATACCTTCACTCTGGCATTTTACCGCGGCTTGTTACCTCATTTTCGATCGGAGTGAGTACCTACCTTACCTTAAGGTATGATGCCTTGGGTGCCTCAATGAGGGCTGAGACCGTTGGAGTTGAGGAAAGAGTGGCTGCATTGGAGGAAGCGGCTGTGCAGAGACCATCTCACATGACTGATTCCCCGAAAAGCAGCCGGCGCCTAACCATGACTTGGAAAGAAGCGTTCCACATTGGTATTACCTTGCGTGCTTCAGCTTCGTCACCTACTCAATCACTTTTCAACTCCCCCCCTGACTACGGATAGAGAAAGGGCCTCGACTCCAGCACACTGTTGCAACTGCAATCTGTGTGAGACTCTACTACCTTACCTTAGGTAGAGTCCAGTTCAGACAGGTCGGCACGTCGGCAACAGCGAATTGAGTGTGCGGCGTGCCTGCGAGCCCAAATGTTTCTTTAGTGGGCTGAGGCCCTGGCACGGCGGCGCCAGCGACCGATAGTGGCTGCCCCGGTGCACTTCTCCGGTGGGTCCCGTGGACCGGCCGTGGTTGGCTAAGCGACGGCGGGCACCTCTCCCCGTCTGTTAAGTGTAACTGCGCCCCAATTCTCTCGAAACCAGCCTTTCCATGTCGCTCGCCTCCAGTTTGCCCCCTCCCTTGAGGATCCGACCCGTCGCCCAACTCAGCAAGTGGAATTGGCCGAAGTGGAATCCCAATCGCCCATCATGGTGCTGTTGCTGCTGCTGGCGCCCCAACCTCTCTTTCTCATTATGCATGCCTCCGCTACCCGAGTGACGGCATTCGCGAACAGACGACGCTGGAAAACACCTCGACTCCGTCACCGTCATTTCCATAGATCCTCGTCGACACCGCTCCGTTGACGGTTGACCAGGCAGGGCTTTGACAAGCAGCGTCCTCCCCCCAAGTACCGTCTGTGTAGGTTCGATCATGCAAAATGCGACAGCAATAGTGATCGTCAGGCCCAACATGCCATCAGATGCAACAGACAGAAACAAGCGTCATTCAGTCCAACATCCAGAGAACCAGAATCCCATCAAGTTGCCCCTCTCCCATTGACTTTGGATTTTCAAATAAGCCCCTACTGCCTTGGATAACAACTATAGCGATCAGCGCATCCAGAAACTGCTGTCCGATCTTTTCCTTATTTCATCCCACTCACGCTCGAAAACCCCCAAAAGATCAGGAACCTCACAAATAAGAAACATCAACACCCTTACTGCACCACAATTGCACCACAACTGCAAGGAAGTCCCCTCTGTCTTGAAAAGTCCCCTTCGTCTTAATTACCATCGTCCCAATCGCCATTGTCGCCTGCCACCTTCACTGAATGCATTGTCCCCCCGCGAACCCCCTTACCAAAAACACCAAACCTGAAGCACACTGAAGCAGCACCCGCCCTGCCTCACCCTGCCCCTGCAACGCTGACCCATGTCGCCCGCATGACATCACCAAATTGCTTCAAACAGGATCCATCCCCTTCACGAGTCGCACTCGTAAGTGCCGTGCAATTGATGCGACGTGGTAATTTCAGCTGTGTGCTACTCACTCACACTGCTGAGATTTGAGAGAAGCCACACTCACTTCACCTCACTGACACTTCAGCCCCGACGCCACTTCCAGCCTGTCATCAGCTCGGCCATCAGCTTCCTCGAGCCTTCGTCATGTGGTGTGAAATCTCTTAGAGCGACGTGAGCCAGAAATAGACCGCCTGTGTTAACCCCATCTACCCTTGAGCCTAAGGTGAACAAGCTTCAGTAGGCTCTGCCGACTTTGTGGGCACTTGACATAACCATAATTGCTCAGCCACGCAGCGAACGGTTGTAGGTGACCACACTATGGACATCGCACCCGACTTGTCAATCAGTTGGAGCTTGTTGCTCTTGATCAACACTGGCTATAATGGTACTGGTAGTTATTTGGCCAGTATCTTCTATCGAATTCTGTTCCCTTCCTCATTGCTCTCCGGAAGCCCACAGTGATATGGAGAGAACGTTGGCTCCACCAAGTTTCACTGCAGAGCAAGCTAAAATTGTTGCATCAAGGAGTGACCTGATTCCCAACACCCAAGACCGATGAAATCTGAAAACCTGCCCTCCGAGATATTCTTCAAATATGCTCATTCCATCAATGCATCCAGCTCTCTGATACAACGCTCGGTATCGGCTTGTTCAAAGGATGTCCAAGGAAACTCGCTGACATCACTCTCGTCGTCTTCGTCAGTGAGCAAGATCCCAAGCTCTCTGATGCCCTCAATGTTTTCCTCTGAGAGGGATTCTTCCCTCATCTCCGCCAAAACCCGAACCATCCTATCTTTCCAGTAGGTTTCGAAGAACTGGTACAAGCCGCACCCCATCTCCGCAAGCTTATCCTCAAATTCGGGAAGCAGCGCATGAAGTTTCTTGACGGAAAGAGCGTCTTCCTCCCAAAGCTCTTGCCTCTCTTCCGCATCGATGTCTCTTGGTTTGCCTCCAAAGCAGCAACAAGTATGACGAATAGACAGTGCTTCGAACGTAGCCGCTCGCAGCACAATCGATCTCTCAAACTTTGAAGAACTCCAAGCTTTCTCAAGTTTAGGAATCTGCGTGTGAATCCAGTCACGCTCGAAAGGGTTTTGAAGTAGATAATTGTGCTTGAATATCAGAGTCCACGGGTGGCAACCGTCGATTGAGCACTCACACAAACAGTCGTCAACGAATGAAGGGTCTTGCAATAATCGTTCTGTTGCACCACCCAGGGGCTCTTTGAACTTATCAAAAGTTTCCCCACATTTGATATAGTGCATGATTGCGTGGGTTGTCGTGAAACCGGCCACGAGGCCTGGCACTTGTAGCTCCGGATTTGCGCCATGGTCAACAAGCCAGACAAAGTGAGAGAGCTTCCGGGCAACCATTGATGGTGTTTTTTCCTCTAAGTCTCGTGAATCAATGTCCTGAAATCCCTCAGAGTATAACAAATCCAACATAAAGTCTTGACAATAATGGAAATCTCCCAAAACCACATGGTAGAGAGATCGTCGCCTATTTTTATCCAATGGATGTTGAAACAAATATTGAGTCCGTAGCCACTGCGGTATTTTGACGTTTCTTCGATCGAGTGCATGTATTACTTCTGATGTCCATATGTCAAGAACTTTGTTTCCCGAGACTTGGTAATTGTCAATCTCCGTCGGGGATAGTTCAATCAACGCGAGGTTCGCTAGTTGTCTTCGTCGACCACCCAAATGATGGATGATTTTCTCTTGACAACGAATAGTTGCCTCTAGGACAATTTGTACCCACTTATTGGAAAGTGTCATCCGGCATCCAGCTTCCAAGAGTAAGTCAACCATCTGAACGCAGTCACACGTCTCTGGGCATTGAAAGCCTGGTGACCCGCAACACACTTGACTACTCCAAAAGATAGCAAATTCCAGCGCGGAGACCTCTCCTTTATCGGTATGATGCAAGGCTGAGTTTCCGAGGCGAGATAATACGAGCTGGAATCCAAAGGGCCAAAGGGCAAGCACATGCAATGTTGTGAAACCGAAAATGTTGATTTTTGAAAGTCCAGATTTGACAGACAGCGCGTCCATTTTGAGGAACTGGGTCAAAGCCCCACAATCTTTTCGAACTATAGCTGCGTGTAGGTCGTCGCAGTACCCTGATTTAAGGTAAGTTTGCGAATGGACAGTACAGCGGCTTTCGCAAAAGAGCTTTTCTTACATTCGATTGTTGCCGGAAATGCGTTGGCTAGCTTTAGACAAATGTTAATCCACGCTGCCCCTTGATAGAACGGGTGCAGCCGAGTTTCTGAAAGGATGGACGGATCCTCAGGCCATAGGTGTTGGAAGCCTTCCAGCAACGGCTCGATTTTATCGAAAGCAATGTAATCAGCTCCCCAGACGTAGAGGCGATGTAACGGTAGCCTGAAGGAAATTATAGATAAGTGAGAGGTCCTGAATTGAGGCGCTTGCGATATACGAACCTTCCCAGATGATCTTCACGGTCTTTCGAAACTCCAGCAGCTATAAGGAATACTGCCAAAGGTTTACAGAAGTCTCCCCAATTTGGAAAATTGCCTGTAAACCACAATTTATGTAGTAAATTCTCACCATGCTCGTCCACATCGTATGGTGATGCTTTCCCAGTGCTGAAAAGCCACTGTAAAACTTCGATGCCTCGTTGAAATATGGGACGTTTGACTCCAGCACCACCGTTCACATAATAAGGTGCCGTCAATATCTCGATGACTTTTACTGCTGGAGAGAACTGCCGAACGGAATAAATCGTAAACGATGGAGAAATGCCAAGGCCTCCCGCTCCACATTGCGAAGACATTGTGACTGTGATTGCAGTTGTGACAACCTTTCGAAAGACTCTGGATGAGATTCCCATAGCCCAGCTTTTATCTGGAGAGCTGAACCTGGCGAATGGACACTCGGGTGCGTGTGCCTTTTCCAAACAAGTCTTTTGCGTCAGAAAAGCCGGGCCAAAATTCTGCCTCGTTCGCTTTCTCATGCGTCGTGGCTTACATCGACACACCAGAGCGTCCGGTGCATCTTTGTCGCTGTTGGGCAGTGCTTCGTACACACTACTTCTGCCTCGCCGTAAGCTGGAGTCAACTTCGCTGCAAATTTTCAACGCATCTGGCTTTGACACCATTCTTTGGAGGAGAACGTGAGGATTGGAAGAGTTCATTGCTTGCAAGACTTCCGCAAGTTGCAGTTCCAAGCGAGACATCTGAGCGGTGGAGGTCTCGAATTGATGCTGCATCTGCGGGATGAATTCTCCCAGAACCAAATTCGTTTGTGACACTTCGGCTGCCATGGGCTCCATCTTGTCGCGGTTCTCAATTGACAGTTGATGTATGTCGCCAATCCTATATTGAACAGCTTGTGCCGTTGTCATCTGTGTCTCGATGCGATCAATAGCCTGGCCATTACGAATCGATATTGCTCTGGAGGGTATTAGTACTCCGCTTCGTTTCAATTACTTCCTGACGTACAGCTGAGCTACTTGAATAGCAGTCTGCAAAGCCTCATTCGCTTTCGAAAGTTGGGTCTCCAAGCGATCAAGCTGACTCCGCTTAAAGGGGTATATCGCTTGCTTTTTTCTCTCGCTGATCCATTCCGAAAATGACCCTGAGGAGTCCTCGCTTCTGCGGATTTCGTCGACGAATGTACGCAGGCCATCGAGCTCTGCATTGACAGAGGAAACGGCTCGCTCTATGGCATCCCCGTTTGTTGCACCTGCAATACGGCTCTGCATGTCCCGGAGCTGGATGAGAAATGCCTCGAGGGACTGACATTGACGAGAAGCTGAGGCGATGTCTTCTCGATGGCCCTTGACCCCATCAAGGTATTTGGTGATGCCCGAACATAGTTGTAGACCGAGAGACACCACCCCAACAACCGTGCCCAGAATATCAGCCATCGTGGATAACTACGGGTCGGTGACAACAGGTGATCTCGCAGTCGTGAAGAACAGATGACAAACATATGATGATGAAAGACCGTCCGGGAAAGAGAGAGGGAGAGAGGGAAAGGGAAAAGCGAAATCGGGGAGGGGGGACCTGGCTGGGGCTGAAAGAATGAGGAGAAAAATGAGAGATGCGAAGATTGCCCAGCGGCAGGTTGACATCAGGCCGACGAACAACAGACCGCGACTACGCGAGAACATGTGGCTGTATCTGCAGGCGCAGTGCTGACGAGGAGCAGCAGCACATCACCAATCATGTCATGCAAACCCCTGGACGTGTCGTTCTTTGATTAGTTGAGCGATAACTGCAAGGCATTCTTGTCGGAAATACCATTAGGGAAATACTGAGAGATCTCGAATCTCTTTGGAACAGCCAAGCCCTCCAAAGCATCAGACCTGGAGGCCTGGGGACCTGGGCCAAACGCAGCTATCGTCTCCAACTAAAACCCAGCGCCAAAAAAAGCCTTGCCTTAGCTAGTAGCTTCATTGGCCTGAAGTGACGATTTAAATATGCAAGAGGCTGGCCTCTTGCATCGATCACAGTGCTCAGTGATACTAATTAGGTATGGAATCATCGTAGTCATACGTCATATGGCAGTTATGAACCTTCATGCTAGTGTCATCTAGATCACAAGGGCTCTCATCTTCCTCTGAGTAAAAGAAGGGACTTGTTGCTTTTAGTTCAAGCGCAATATACCAATAATGGGTTTCAGTCAACATAGCACTTGCCTACATGTAGGTAAATTTCCAAGAAAAGCTGCATTCTGCTGCTGCTCTATGTTCACTTTTCTTGCTCCTCGGTACTTTTTCTATTTATACTATTTACTTTTTACGTAGGTAGTTCTCCTACTGCTCTTACTAATCAATCTGTTTGTACTGCCTTTCATCCATCATAACAAGCGTGCTCTCCTGTGGCTCACGTGGATTCCCCAGACGCGTTGCCGCCTAGCCGTGTTGCAAAATAGTGAGCTAGCTGAAGAGAAATCTTGCATGCAGGATGAAGAAGATTGGGCATTTCTCAAGGCGATACGAGAATACGCGCTGGCGCTGATTTAGTAGACATCATGCGTCATTTACATGAACGGCAACCCTTCTGTTTGAAAGACGCTTGATTTACACAATCGGGCTGAGACCAATGTCATGAGTTACCGTCTTGGGCCTGTAATGCGAATTGAATGTGGCTTCCTGGAGCAAAGAAGAAATAAATTTGTGGAAAATTACCCTTTCGATAGTCGAAAACATTCTCCAGCCTCAACTCACAGTCCGTGGAATTAAAAAGAGATAAGAATATGCTCAATAGTGTCACGCTCTTGAAATTTCAGTTCCTATACTTTTTTCGCGCAAATATTGCCGATAGTTTGACAGGATGGAGAGCACTGTATCCCCTCATTTCAGGTATCTTGGACCACATTTCTACGTCAGCTTCTTGGCTTTGATAGCAGCTACTTACATGGGAGTGATTACACGTAGACGTCTGTGAACTGGATTAAACTTAAGGTAGGCAACCGAAATTCAAGCTAGGCGCCACGATAGTCTTCAACTTAGCATAGCGATCCTCCAGGCTAGTGCTGTTGAGGCGCCTGGTGTGGATTGACTCGGTTATCGGCAGGCTTGTGAGACACATTCGGCCCCCATCACAAGCGTTCCAGACATCGTTTAAGCCCCTGGCCCAGACTGGAGAACCCCCCA
The DNA here is from genome assembly GCF_001831195.1 of Colletotrichum orchidophilum. NCBI lineage: Eukaryota > Fungi > Ascomycota > Sordariomycetes > Glomerellales > Glomerellaceae > Colletotrichum > Colletotrichum orchidophilum. The sequence continues at coordinate 114,705 of NW_019172993.1, read as the reverse complement.
AAAGAGTAAACCTAACAAACTCCAACTCGTCGCCAAGACCAAGATGCGAAAAGAGATAAACGCTCGCGCTCGCGTGATAATCTTTACAAAGTACAACTTTGCCAATCTATTAGAGTTGGCATGATATGGAATTGACTTTTCCTTTGCAAAAATCTTGTTCTCCAGCCGTTATCGGCACATACCATCATGACAGACGTGCTCAAGAGACTTGCAGCTCAAGCCAATGTTCGTTTCATAACTGACCCTCCTGCGCTAAACACTCGAGAGACATGAAACACGTCAACGCAACACTACAGACGTATCAAAGGTTTTGCTTGGCCGAGCACGGATGAGAGCAACAGGGGTCATCGCAAGTACGTTTACCCCCTCTGGCAGGACTCTAGGAGTACGAGGGACTCGCTCGGAGAGGTCAAGGGCCATCATCCCTTCCATGATGAGATGCTTTCACCCTTGCTCGTGCGGCGAATTCTCAAACGCCCATCGCAGCCGACGATGATGAGCCGGTATATCCTGTAATGGTGTGGAAAGAACCCCGTAAGCGGAGCCAACGGTCGACAAAACCAAGATGCTCCCCAGGTTTAGTTCACCTCCTCGTGCCTGTCGTGAGATCGTGACTTTGCCCTCTTCTGCGTCTTCAACCTCCTCGCCTGTCCAGCCTTTTTTTCTACGATTATCCAAGCTCACCATGCCTCCCAAAAGCAACCAATATTCCACAGTATCACACTCGGATAACTATGATGATTCCACTACCGAAGTCGACGAGTCGCTCATGGGCGATGAGAAGCAATGGCACTCGATAGACCTAAAAGCAGAAGGAAGCAAAAAGGGGAGCACATGGAAAGCAGTCAAGGTTCTCTTGAGGAGGTACCGATGGCTCATTGACACACTCCTCCTCCTCACCAACATCGGCCTCTCATTGGGGTTATCACTTCTGTTATACTACCAATTCGAAGACGCCAAGTTCCCGTCGCGAATGACACAGATTGGCGGCGATTACACGGGCGCTGGACCCCAATGTGAGTCAAATCCCATACCGTGTCTTTCTGGAGCTCGCGTCCTGACTCTGAACTTGCAGTTCCAATCCAGATCAAAAAGTTCGATGCCAACTACGCCGTCGTCCCTCCCAATGCGACAGAATTTGTTTCCGAAGCTACACTCAACCAATGGCGATCGCTTCTGCCTGGTAATGCAATTGTTCGAGACCGATGAGGCCGCATTTCGCTGACACTGTCGTAGCTGGTGCTGGCTGGAAGTCAGAAGATGATGGTCCCTTCTTTACTACAACCATGACCCATCAATTGCATTGCATCGTAAGTCTTGCCAACTTTTTGTCTCCAATGGTCCAATGATTCATCTTCTAACTTGCTCTAGTTCATGATGGGACGCATCTACTCCGGAATAGTCACCAACAAGACCGACAAGCTTACAGCCGATCACGATACCCATTTCTACCATTGCATAGACTATCTCAGACAAGCAGTCATGTGTTCAGCGGATCTAGCACTTGAGCCTCATTTGATCACGGACGCCGACGATAATGGTCCTGGAGACGGCAGCTGGAACGGCATGCATGGTGAGCAATTACCCTCAAGATCTATGGCCAACCCTTCGCCAAGACACGTCAATCCAGAAGACTGAGTGCTAACATGGTCTTGGCCCCAGTCTGTAAGGATTACAGCCAAGTGATAAAATATGTGGATCGTAAGTTCACGGCGGCAAACAACTCTAAATTGAATACATTCTGATCCTCGGGCACAGGTCAAATCACAGAAGGAGTTCGTGTAGTCCTGCCGATAGACGACTAAACCATTTCTACTGCAGTGGCTTTTTTGTTTTAGAGTACATCTGTATTTGACAATAGAATACAGCATTTGATACTCACATTCGAGGTTCCCGACGAAACCCCACACGACCAGAGCCAGTCTCCCACACAGTCACTCTCGTCAAAATAAGAGATTGTGCAAGGGGGGAATCCCACCATTTATTTTAGACAACCCAAAGCCACGCTGGTTCGCGCCAAGACCTACGCCGCATGCCTGTACCCACGTTTTTAATAACGAGTCTCCTCTGCGCGCAACACAATTGGGCTGCGCCGCACACAACCGCTGACATGCGTCTCGTCTGTGCCACTGTACACATTGGCGCCAGCGGATCGAGACCAGGACCAACGGACAAATAATCGATGGGAAGGCTGGGTCTGAAATCTGTGATTGGAACATGTCTCTCGTGGGTGCCCGGTCAGTTCCCCATCGCGTCGGCGCGTCTGAACGGAGCACACCGCCCGCTGGCTTCCTCAATCCTTGGCCCTGCTCTTCCACAGCCTGGTTGATCTTGAACCAAAAACCCCTCGGGAGCCAGGCGCCTGGCGCCTGGGTGAAACTCCTCGCTTTCTTCTGTTTCTTACGCTCGTCTTCTGGTGTTGCCACCCACCCATCCATCGCCCGAGTGAGCAGCCGCCGAGCTAGAGATCGCCGAGATCTCCAAAGCTGTCATCATGCGTCTTTTCAGTCTCCTTTCGCTTTGTCTTCTATTCACCGCCCGCGGGACACGCTCCGAAAACCGGTTCCGACGACCGCCTGGCCCGGGCCCCACCGGCGACTTCCGAGACAACCTTGTGTACCCGTTGGGAACCCAGCTCGATCTGCAATGGGAGACGGACTTTACGGCAATCGACTTGATAATATGGCACGAAGCAAAGTATCCGACAAACGAAGCCACGTACGCTAGAATCATCTGTAGGTTCCACCCCATAGCGAGGGGATTTGCGAGTATAAGCTCAACGACGTAGCAAACACGCGATCGCTAGGGATGCTTTGGACGGTCAGCTTCAATGGCTTCCCTTCACATCATGACCCAACTTTGGGCCCGGTGTATTTTATCCAAATGTTCAACCATAGCGCCACCGTGGGAGATATCACCTGCCACTATTTCAACATTACCGACTCTGCGGTATCCGCCTCGACGACAACCTCCGCAGCTCCCACCTCGACGGCCTCGAGTGTGACGGTAGCTGCTACATCGGCCAACCCAACTCCAACCGCGTCATCTACCCCGGGTGGTGGAAATAACGGCGCTTCCACCGGCACAGTTGCCGGCATTGCAGTGGGCGCCGTCGTAGGAACTCTGGCCATCGCAGGTCTGGTGGGTTGGTTCATCTGGAGGCGTCTGCAAAAGAAGAAGCTGAGCCACGAGAATGGTGGTGAAGGAGGAAGTAACGAAGGATATCTCCCTGCTGCTCAGGAGGTTGGGCCCTCGCCGCCTGTTGAGTGGAAATACGAGCTTCCAACGAATGCTCAGCAGCATCGTTACGAAGCTGACGGGACGGGAGAGGTGAGGTATGAGTTATTCAGTGAACCTGTCGCTCCCGAAAGCGAGAACAAAACGTTGAAGGTGAGGGAGAATGAAATGCCGAGATACCAGTGAACGATTGAACCGTAGGGTAGAAGGTAGGATGTGTTAGGTGGGTGCTACTCAGACGAGTAGCATATTTGTAATAGATAATGGTTATTGCGCGATTCAACAAGACTCAAGTTAAAATAGGTACCGCAGTGTTTGGATCACCACCTATAACCAGCTTTTTTGTGAAGACTTTGGGCGGTCCAGCAGTCGTTGACCCGAGTTGAAGAACCCATTTCTTCTTGTCCAAGAAAAGGACCCACAAGCTCGCAACTCTAGCTCTTCATCATATGCAATGTTCAATAGCCGGATCTGTTGTTTTTGAGTTTGTTAAGAACCACTGGTGTAATACCGACTAATTAAGCTTCAAAAGCCTCTTCGACAACCATCCAAATCTGTCATGATTTGATTGGGTATAGGTCAACTTGTCTGAAGATGCTTGGATGCAGCCGAATCTCTCGCTGCTTTACAAAAGATGTGGCATTGTCTCACCAACGAAGGATGCGCAGGCTGGTCACCCCACCAGCCCCCTTGTTGTGTGCATCTCGCGTATGCAGCTAATAGATAGCCATAAGCAGGCAAATCTATTCGTAGGCAGCATCGCCGCCGGCCTGAATGAGAAATGATTTCTGCTTTTACCAGCCTCCTTGTTTTCTTTCGGCGTTTTTTTGTCGGCAAAACCTTTCCGCCGTAATCACTCACAAGCAACCAACATTCGTACCCATTCAAGTCGCAGGTACAGACAGCGCCAGATATCCAACGGCCGGTTGGAGCGACCACATGCAGATTCTCCGAGAAGTTAATTATATATGTTGCCCATAGCCGTGCTTGATTTGCGCAGAGAGGTGATATTCCGTCTGTAATTGGAGCCATATTAAGGGCTCTCGCTGACACCTCGATAAAGGCATCATGGATCCCCTTCAAGTCACTCCTATCGAGGATCGATGGGAAGAAATTGAGCCAGGGTGGGCTGAGAGGATTCTCAACGCAGTCATATCGTCAGACACTGAGACTCTGGAGGCCTTGATAAACCAATCAAACGAAGGCATCAACACTCAAAACTCGTACGGTTTGACAGCCTTACATCTGGCAGTTTTCAATCACAGCGAGACGGCGACCGAAATTCTCTTGAACCATGGAGCCGACATTGAGGCAACGGCTCCAGACGGCCGGAGACCACTATACCTGGCTGTTGAGCAGAGATGTCTGGAGGTCACTCAGACGCTCTTAAGACATGGCGCAGTTCCTGATGCGGAGGCGCAGGGATTGACACCGCTTCACGCGGCGGTCTTGCAAAGTGACCTCGAGATGTGCGGCCTGCTACTTGAATACGGGGCTGATGTTAGCGCCCGGAACCACGATGGAAGAGAGCCGTTGTTTCTCGCCGTCAACAAGGGCAATGCAAACATCATCAAGCTCTTGCTGGACCATCATGCTGACCCTGACTCCATTTGCGCCGAGGATCCTCCAACAGCTCTCCATTTGGCATGCGATAATGGTAAACTCGAAGTCATTGAGGTACTATTGGAGTATGGCGCTAGCATCAATAGTTTGAGAGATCTGGACGGAGGAACACCGCTGTTTCGGGCCGTCGCCTCAGGCAGCGTAGATGCAGTCAGGCTGCTTTTGCAAAGAGGAGCTAAAACTCACGTCTGGGGAACGGATGGACAATCTGTTCTTGACCTGGCAAAAGGAAATGAGGAGATGCTTCAGGTCCTACAGGGTGAAAGGATCTTGCTAGGGCCCCGAATCCGAAACTTTGACGAAGCTGGGGGTGTAGAGCAGCCTTCGACGGGACTTAGACCCCCTCCACCTCCAGCCGAGAGCGATCGCGACAAGGCAGTTGCGTGCCACGGGTTTGACGCCATCACTATCGACTTCTTTACTGCGGGAGAACATGAGAAGCTGATTCCGAAGACGGTATCTGTCTATGACCTTCTCTATAGTCATGGTCCAGAGGCCATCAAAAGCCGCCTTGATGGCAACGAGCCGAATTTCACTTGGTATCATCTGCCGACAAACAACGTGCGTTTTGATTCTAGCGTCTACATTGAGGCGAGCTAACATGATCCCTTGTTCAGATGGTTTGGGTTGAAGTGAGTCAACCTTCCTTCTGGCCTGCCTCTACCATTGGCACTAGTCTTGGGTTCAAAGGCCTTAACCTCACTAACAGTACCAGAGCCTCGTCAGACGCCTAGCAGCCGAGAAAGGGGGGATCTCGGCAGAGAGCTACGACAACGCCAGGTCCGAATTAGAGTTGTTGAGATCTGACTCAGGCAAGAAGCCTCAGTCGTTTGCAACTCGCTTCTCAGCTATGCGGCCACACTGCCGTCGTGTACCGGTGAGAACTAGAAGCGCAGACACTCATTGTAATCTGGAGAGAAATAAATGTGCTAACTATGTGTAATCTTCTGCCAGAGCCATAATTCCTTTTCTTTAACTGGTTCTGGGGATAGCATCGTTTCGTTTGTAGGTCAAGTCCATGCTCCCATACGTTCGTATGCTTCCCAGCAGATCTGACTGACTGAAAAGATACCGTTTTTGCACTTTGAAACATTCAGTGGATATACATCAATGGTAAGGGCACTTGAAAGCAGGCCAAAGAAGCGACCACGGCCTCCCGGTTTTGCTCATGGCCATGGTCATAACCATCCTCCCCGGCATCCTCCTCCTCCGCCTCCAGGTTTTATCGTCGGGAAAGATAGACCTGGCTCAGAGAACGGTCCCGCCGCGATTCACCTTAATTCGGCCACCAATAGTTCTGGAAATTCGGACAGTACCTCAAACAACGATCCCCCGGATCAAAATTTCATGTCGCGCATGAATTTTGCTTTCAGATCATTCAAGACACTTAAAGATCGACTAAGCATCTGGCATCGGCAGAAGCCAAGCTCAGGCAGTGGATCAAATAGTCTTGCAACTGGTGTGGCGCTGGAAAGGGACCTTGAGAGGCAATCCGTTGCGACTGGTTCCAACATCGCCGAATCCCAAAGAAATGGGAATAGCCAGGGAGAGGAGGAACAACCCGAACCAGAGGTCCAAGATGAGCCGCCGTCACAGACCAATAGGAAATCAGAACCCGAAGTACAGGCTGTGCTTTCCAATAGCCGTCCTGCAAGTGTTGATCGGACAAGTATCACTGCCGCCATCGGGATACAAGACTTTCCAATTATGACAAGGAAGTCGACGCCGCGTAGTAATAAAAGTGGGATATCAGAGACGAAAGACGTGGAACAAGACGCTCAGGACCAAGACCAGCCGTTGGCTGTACCACAGAATCTCAGACCTGGTGAGAGACAAGAGCATCCTCAGCATCAAACGCCAACGTTGGCACCGCGGAGATGGGAAAAGAAGAATCATAGGCACGCTCCTCCCACTGGAAATCTGCACGAATACTTGATTCGAGGCTATTTCGATCCTGGCAAGCAAGGGATACGACCGCGGCGTACCCTGGATCAATATGTGTATGCTCACATTGAGACGACGTCCCACCGTGACGACGATCAGGTTGTTTATCGCTACACAAAGACCGGCCTAGCCTCGGACCCAAAGATAATCATGGTAGATCAGCTGTGGTTGTGGATTCTAGGGGATGGTACGTTTCAAGCAACAAATCTCCCCATTCCAGGCTGAGATTGACAATGATCTTTATAGACACAGTGATATCTTGCTGCCCGCTCCGGTGGAACTCTTGGTTGCCGAGAGGTTTTAAACCGAAACCTGGACCAGTCGCACAAACCTCGAAACAGGCTTTCTATATTCGATGGATAGCCAATGCGCTGCAGCAGACCCACGCAGAAGGAGTACGGCAGCAGCCCTTCGTCGAACAGGTTTCCAAGAAGAAACAACGAGATGAGAGATACCGAGGACCGAAAGAGAACACAGCAAAGACAGGAACTTGGCCAGAGATCAACTTGAACGATCCATTGAGTGTTCCCCAGTTGGTCACGCAACACCTGTCGAGGCCAGGCCGGAGCGCAATCGGCTCGGTTCATGATCTTGCAAGCCTCATTACCACATGTTGCGTGGAGCTACTCGACCCCCACAGAGTCGACGAGGATTTTCTCTTTTTCGACTTTTTCGAACGGTCTATTGGCCAAGCGGTAAGTCTCCTAATCCCTTGGTGATCCCAGCCCTTTGCGTCACTCTGAATTTGTATTTTTTTAAAATAAAGACGACAAGGGCAGCTAATCACTTTCATTGAAGAATGAAAAGGTAGCCAACTATTTGAGAGAGTTCAAAGCGGCACTGAGCGAAGGGTACGGCGCAGTCATGGACATTGCCAACGAGACAGAACTCATGATTGAAGTTGACGATATCTTGGACGAATTGCATACCCTGAAGCTGGTTCTGACAGACCAAAAAATTGTCGTCGAAGACCTCAACGAAACCTTTAAGAAAACGGCAAATTCTGGCAATAAAGCCCCGTCTGTCGAGATGAGAACGCTGGAGAATCATCTCGTACGGATTGAGCAAATGGAGCAGGCAGCTAAAAAAGTGGACAAATCTGTGAGAACCTCAACTGTTGCTGCGAGTCTACAATAACTATCTGCTGACCTCTACTCGAGCTACATCGCTTGATGGACCTCAAACAAAAGCAGGCCAGTTTAAGTGAGGCGTTGTACGCCCGAGAATCAGCAATAGACACTGCCCGGCAGGGGAAGACTGTCATTGTTTTTACCGTTGTGACAATTCTCTTTGTAAGTCTGCGTCACTTGGTCACCCTACCCAATGCAAGACGAAAACGTTCATTGATGATGTTGAAGTTACCCGTATCCTTCATTGCAGCAATCTTTGCGATCAACACCAACGGCTTCCCTCTCGACGCGGACGACAAAATTCCCTTTGACTACCTCATGAAGAATATTTGTAAGTTCATATCCAGAGACCAGAGAAGTCATAGTGACTTATGTCGAAGCTGATTTTACGCTCCACAGTGGCTATTGGACTAGGTCTTTCCATCCCACTTATCGTCATAGCATTCAACGTCGACAGAATAGCCGGGTGGCTGAACGCCCTTCGTGATACAAGAGGCAATTTATGGCAATGGGGAATCGGCATCTCGGCAGGTGCTGCAGTGTTCCTGGCAATCTTGGGGCCTGTTTGGACATCTCATCTTTCTTCAGGCATAAAGGCAGCAGTCTCAATACTCATAAGTATATTGGCTGCTGCAGCAGGGGTTTCCTATGGGTTCCATCGCTTTGCCTCAATAGTGAGATCGTCTATGTCTGTCACCTCTAGTTCAGCTAGCAGCTCGGGGTCGGTTCTCGACTGAAACGTTGTCATATAGGCACTAATGTTATCAAATCGCGCCTGCGACTATCATATCATCTAGAATGTATTGGTTTCTTTTTGGGTCTCGTAAGTGCCTTCATGGATGATTAGACTGCCAGGGGGTCTCTCGATAAGGCCTTGAAACAAAACGCTGTCTCTTAAGCAACGCTTTGTCATACACTGCTGTTAAATTGGCACCTACTTATGCAGTGGAGTTCAGAGCTTGTACATTTCAATTCCGCCAGCATCTTAAACATTCTAGTTTAGTCTCGTCATCTAGCGTATCGTTTCCATAATGGTAAAAAACCCCGTGGTATTTTATCTACTTCCTATGTATCCCCTTCTGATCAGCACTTTGTAAACTAGGTTTGGCCTGGCTGGTAGATTTGAGCACGAATTATGTGAGCGAGACTACACATGGAAACCGAGGAGGCTCTTTCCCAATTTTCTGCTAGGCCTACGATAAATTTCAGTCTTTCCCTTAGTCAACCATCTGTGAGAGCACCCTTATGGCCAGTATCATAACGAGAAGACCAATGAACGTGACCATCAAAAGGAACACCGAAGTCCATCCGAGCGCCATGCTAGCAGCCCCTACATGGCCTGTTACTGCCCCTTGGGTGAATGCAGAACTCATCGCTATTGCAGCGGAACTTGACAAGTGCTGCCAGAAGGTAGCAAGAAGTGAGATCAGAGCCGAGACGAAGACACATGCTAGGGCAACGTGAGATATTGGTCTTGAAGGAAACGGCTTGATCTCGATACTGCTTCCCTCCGAGTTTTCGGTCTCGTACCAGTTCGGAAAGGTAGCCAATAATATGAAAGTGGCAAATCCGAAGATGATGGAAATGAAACTGCGATGCCCATGGGTAAGCTTTCGATTCGAGAGAATTATGAGTGATACCAAGGTTTTAAGGGACTTACTGCAAGCCTTTGAAGATGACTTCGTCTTTAAATCTCTCAGCGGCGGAAATCACCTTCAAGGGGTCGTAAGCCACCCCAGTCTGAGTTCGGCTTGCAAAGGATTCGAGAGCTCGAGAGTCCTTGGAGCAGATCCACTGGTCTGAGCTCATCAGACACATGCCAAAGTAGCCAACCCGAATTTCCAACGAATTGTCGGTTGTCGCCGTAGAAGAGAAGTTGGAAATTGTATTTGTGGTATTGAGCACAGTTGGCGTTGAATTACCAGAGTAAGACAGAGAAACAAGGCAGATCTCATTGAGATTTTCAGCGGTACATCCAGCTAGAAGAATAGCTGCAATCATGTCAGAAAATTTCTTCTTTCCGTTACGTCCAGTGGAAGACGGCCGGTCTCAATACATGATAGGACTGTCGAGATCATAATAAGTATCATCAGGACATGGTGGTATCCGATGTGCGGTATCAACCGATACCTGCGCATCCCAAAATTAGTAGACGTCAGTCAAAAGAAACCCTAAACAGTCAAGATGGTGTGAGTACACTCACAACGCTACTCGAAAATTTCCCATGACGATGTAGTCGAGTAACCACTCAAAGTCAAATATGAACGAAGGAGGGGATGCTACTCCAGCATTATCCCCGCCAGATTGGAGGCAAGGCTACTTTATCAACCAAGTTCCTATGTGGGACTACCAGGGCCGCAAAAGTTCACTCACTCAAGGCAATAATGTCTTGAATGGAGAATAATGGGCCCTAATGTGGGCCAATAGGCCTTCTTGGCTAAGCGCTTGTCCAAGGGAGTAAGCACGCCTGCATATGTGCTGTTTACTAGACTGGGGCTAGATCTCGCCGCTTTAAGATGAAATTCAATCCTGGTGAACCAGATTTCAAACGGAAAAGAAGGTGGCTGGCAAGGCTGGCACGTGTCTGGCTACTTGAATCTACCGCTTGAAGACGCATTGCTGTTGAGTGAGACAAAACTGCCGCAACCTGCATTGATAGCATGTCGAGATTGAGAGCGGGATCTCAAACTCCCAATTTCCCATCGCACTGATTGGATCCGTTGGATAGTATTTCCTGGAATGGAAGAACATCGTTGTGAGACAACAATCTGGCAACAGCTCTCTAGCAGAAGGTCTCTTACGCCTCTCCGGATACAATTCCAGATACCACGATGCGACTGTGCCAGGCCGAGAGCGTCTCTCTATCAGAGACACCAGCACTAGGATCAAAATAGGCCTCGAAGTCAACACACTTGCATTCCGCATACTGATTAAGAGTGGTGACTAAAACTTCTTCCCAATGGCTCAAGCCGCCTCATATGAGGCAAGAGCTACAATTGGCCGAGGCTCAATATGGAAAAGAGAACTTGTGGTATTCAATGGTGATGTCAAACATGAATTAGCACGCGCGTGAGGTCATTTGATAGACAATGTAAGTTCGTCAGATAACGCAGTATAGTATATCGCAAATGCTTCCAAAGCGCCCCTAACGACTACATGTAGTGTCCAAGGTGCTCGAACATTCTACTGCAACCAGGCCTTGACCAGATTCTTGAACCCATCCGCCATCCACTCTTCGTCGATCTTCGCTGTGGCATCAAATCCATGCTCACCAGGCCGAATCGCCAAGTTAAACTCCAACTCGGGATCAACCTCTGCAACCAACTCCTTGAATGCAACATTCCCTTTCGCTGGCACAACACTATCATCAGCGCCTTGCCAAACAAATACACCACCTCGCGGGAATCTCTCCCCGGCCCGCAACCTCTCAAACGGAAACAGCTGCTTCTTCTCAGACGGGAATATCTTGGGGAACCCGCCGTGCTGAAAATTCGCAAATAAGAACAGGCCCCTCTCGAGGTTCCGGTCATTGGAGATGGGGACGGGCGCCTCGCCCTTGCGGATCTTCTCAAAGTGGTCGTCGACGATACTCTGCGGCAGCTGCAGCCCAAACACCGGGCCCTTCGGCTTCTCCATGTAATGCGCGTCGGCGAGGTCGATGGAGGGGAACGCCGCCGTCACGGCCCGGATGTCCTTGGCATGTGATAATCCCGTCATGACGCTCAAGTACCCTCCCGCACTGTCACCGGCCGTGAGGATGCGGCCTATATCGACACTGACACGGCTGTCAGTCTCCTTCTTGACGAAGGACGGAAGCTCCTTTTGGACCCAGGTCCAGTGGTCTTCAATGTCCTCGAGGAGTTCGTCGATAGTGGACTCTGGCAGAAGGCGGTAGTTTGGGCTGACAATGACGGCCGAGTGGCGGGCGGCGAGCTCCATATGCCAGGGCGAGAAGAAGCCCGGGTAAAGGCTGGCGCCGGCGACGAAACCGCCGCCGTGGTAGCGCAGGATGATGGGGCATGGCGAGCTCGCGGCTGTTGAGGAGTCTATCAACTTTTTGGGGATGAGAACATCGGTGGTAATTGGATGGTCTGAAACTGTCTTGTAGGTTGTAGTCAAGATTGTAAAGTCTGCAAAACGAGACATGTCGTCTGGGTGCGGAAGGAGATCCATGTTGACTTGTTGAAGGTGCTTTGGGAGGAAGTTACTGAGTGAGAGTAGACGAGGGATGCAAGTTCAGGAGATAGTATAGGGCCTAGCTTGGCATACCTTATATATCCCAAGCTGCCGATAGTTGAGAGGGAGTTGTCTCCCCACGACGTCCGTTGACCTCGACATGAATCTCTCGGTTGCTTTCTGTCCCCGACAAACAGGTTGATGCGCTGATGCTTATCAAGAAAACTCCACGCTGTTGACAAATTCTCAAACACTTACTAATTAGGGGTCGGCAAACACCGCATTTTCCTTAGATTACTGTATATCGGAATTCGGCTTGAATACGAACGGAATACGAACGGAATACATACGGGATTACTACATAAGCCGGCTAAGCTAAGCCTAATCCAGTGATTATTTAGCAAAAAATCGATTTCGGGTCTGCTAAATCCACTGCTAGCCAAACTCTTCCTTCTACATATCACGCCCACTACCTACGCCCACTACTACGCCAACTCCAGGGTTCGACATTATATCAATTCCTTGGCGGTATTATTTCAACCCCTCTATATTTAATTTGTTTTTTTGGTTAGAATAGAGACTTATTATTGTTTTAGCTAGATATTATTATCGAAATTTTAAGTAAAAGTTATTTATTAAGTCGTTTTCCTTTTCTCTTTATAAAAATAAAACCTTGAGCTTAATGAAAAACTTCAAGTTATTAGTTACAGCTATCAATTAAATATAAAGTATATTTATTATTATTATTTCATCCTTTTAAACTTATTTAATTACTTTATTATTCTTATTGATTATAATTAGGAAAAAATAAAACTGTACTAAGTAAAAAAACAAAAATTATTCTAAATAAAAAGTTTTGAAATACTTAGTAATAGCTTTCTATTTACTATATTAATTTTGATATAATTATCGGATTGAATGCTTAATTCGACCTCGAGTCAGTGCAAGCGCAGGGGCCATCTGAGGGCCTCTATATTAGCTTCTAACTAACGATCGAACCTCCGTTTAGAACCTCTCTTTTCCACTTCACGCAGAGATTAATGTGTAAGGTAGTCATTAACCCTCCGTCACCACGGTTCGATCGAACAAATCACCCTGTAATACGTAAACCAATAGTAATATTTAAAGCAAAATATAAAAAGAAAAACCTCAGCAGTACAAATAATAATGATATTTAATGCTATTTTTAAAACCGTCTTAACTATTCGTATTAATTCATTGACGTTATATAAGATATAATTAGTAATCAAGAGCTATATTTTTTAAAGAACCTAAAGGCGGCCCTACTCACGTAGCCATCTTCCGGCATATCGGTAATAGAAGTTGAGTGACAGACGATTCCCGCGTACACTTTAACGGGCTGTACGTCTTCGAATATCTATCTGGAGAGTACGAAGAGTCACAACGGTCAAAATACATGCGGCGTTGACGGGGACCTCCGAGCGAGCGAGCGATTCTGCCGCCCAGCTCGATCCTCTTACGCATGTCCTGTCCTGGGCGTGGCCGAATCTCTGCACCGGTGTCGGTCTGTTGCGGGAGATCGAGCTGGTGATTGGACTTTCGCAGAAGAATGGCGTCGGGGCCAGGGTTGCCGGCTTGGGGTCTGTGACGCACCACCGAGGATCGATACGGAACAAGCCATAGCCATAGCCATAGTAGCATCTCCAACCCGCCCAGCCCCTGTATTTATGCCGACTTGCGGTATGCGGCTCAGCTGGTGGCGGTGCTTTGGGATGGGGATGAGCCGGGAGCCACCCGCTTCGGCTTCGGCTCGGCCCGCCCCGGGTACTACTCCCTGTCCCCGCATGTATCGCCAATGCGATGGCTTCATATCGAGGTTGATCGAGTAAAGAGACCTCTATAAGCTTGGTTCGTTTCTCCGACCTCTGACAGAATATTAGTCAAACACGTAGTTAGATCCCAAGCTCATCCTCATATTATAAAGACAAAAATAAAAGTCTCCCTAATGTTGCGCCATAACATAGACGGATCTAGAGACAAAACTCGGAACGTTCATTACCTTAAGCCAGATTCCGGGCGCTTAATTAATAGCCGAGGACTAGTTAGGGGGAAATATCTCTACGTGTAAGGTAAAAGAGACGGCCAAAAGAAGGCGACTAATACTAATAGATGTTTATGTGGCTCAACAGGTCAGAAAGCTAAATACAGTGGTAAAGCTACTAAAGTAACTCTTAGGCGTAGTGAAAGGATACTACATTGAGATGTCTCTTCTAAGAGATATCTCAAGAAATTCGTAGAGAAATCTCTATGAAATACTGCAGACGTTCTTCGGGAAATATCAAGGAAATCTCCGGGAAATCATTGTGATTTCTCTACCCATCTTACCGGAGAAATAGGAGAGGAAATCCCTGGGAAATTTCCAGGAAGAAGCGTGACAATTGACGCCCCGAAAAGAGGATTACGTCTACAACATCTCCTCACTTGCACGTACCTTTTTTACACGAGATCTGCCGGAAGCACTTGCTTTAGTTGTCATTGTCCCGCATAAAATCAAAACATAATATGTCAACCCTTATGGAGAAATCACCAAGATAATCCCCCGTTTCCGAAAAGAAACCACTATAAAGTGATTGCACGCGGTGACTTTTGAATGGAGGATGACTTGGGCTACGACGAATAGGGAATGCATTTTCACTTCCCTGTAACTATATTAGCTATATTCAGTCGATCCTGGCGCTGGGATTTGCATTCTTATTGCCATCCAGCGTACAATGTCGGCCGACAAGTAATGTGTTGAGCTGGGTCGTCTTTTTGAGCGTGCCTTGTACGAGAATCTCCATGTGAATGAGACCATAGGTAGTTGAGAGATTGCCCGTGGCAAGTGGAATTGCGATCTCGTTTTACTGCTTGTTTCGGGGCGGTTCTCAAAAGTCTTCGCATTCGATATTGATGATTAGGGGCCTCATAAGCTTTTACGTCTATTCACTGCGTTGGCCATCTGCGATAAGGCCATATTAGAAGTCGAAATTACTCGAGATGAGTAATTGAAACTGGCTCGTGCGAGACACCACATGAATACCTAAGCATGGAAATGGATCGTCTCCAGCTATTTACGAACAAGACTGGGTTTTCGTAGCCTGCATACCGAAGTTACCGGTACTATGTCAGCCAAACCACGTCAATGAGATTTCCCGGAGAGGCCATCACAACACCTAACAGTGTGTCTACGTCGACCATTACCCATCCTTCATCTACTTACGTGTACCTTACTCGACAACAACAAAATCATATGAAGGCTCATACAGAGCATTAACAGCCCGAATTATGACGCACAGGCTTTAACGCCCGCCCAAAAGTTAGGTATTTCTCTCGAACTTGGGGCTGGGGCACTGGTTCTCGTGGGCGCCGCAGAGCAATTATGCTGCTTAGGCGCCCTGACGAGATGGCCAGCCGCCAGGGCGCTGCAAAGACACAACTCGCCCGCCAGCGTGGCAGCGGCGACGATACGCGCCAGGAGACGGGCATTCGCACCCGGCTGTGTGTGGTGCGGGCCACGGACGCCGAGAAGGTCGAGGACGCCGCCCCGGGGATCCAAGACTACAATCGACGGGAAACAGGCACTCTCGAGACTTATCAAGTTTGGAGGGCACGGGGATCATGTGAGATTTTAGTTCATATCTGTACCACCTCCGAGGGTGCCCACTTCAATGGCCGGCATCGAAACCAGTGTTTCGCCGACTCTGTTTTGATGTCAGTATAGCCGATGATGACATCGCAGCAGGCGTCAGACACCTGAGACCAGCTATAGTCTTCGGACGGAAATTTCGATCGCTCGAGCACATGGGTGAGGTTTGCTGCAATCCCTGTCTAAATGGCCTGACGGATTTCGACTGCGCGCCGGAAGTCCAAGTCGAGATTCCTTCCCAGTGACTGGCCCGGATTCATCCCTTCAAGTGACGACGCCGCGACCTCGTTATCGCTGAGCTCGTGTGTGCGACATGAATTCTTCGTCTGTTTTCATAGGAGCAGGAATGTTCATAGACATACTGTCGGTGCTGTTCCTTTTGACTGTCGTCGGCTCGTCGTCATCGAGGAGGTCCTCGCTGTCTGCCACGGGACCTTCCTTGATGCCCCATCTTGCGGTGTTGAAGACGAAGATATGGGATGCGACACTGCGGGAAAGGGCGCTTATGATCCACTTGCGAAGGACGGAATCCTCGAGGCTGCTGAGCAGACTTCCAGCCACATTCCTACCAGCAGCTTGAAGACCGATGGCCTGTATATCAGCGTCAGACTGGCCGGAGAGAGTCTGATGATACGAATACGCAAGCTCGTACTTGACAGGCGCCAGAACATTGACGGCCAATCCTTGTCCGTGTACCTTCGCCGCGGTCAATAGGAAGCCTAGCTCATTGGGGGCAACCTTGAGAGGATCAGAAGATGCTTGTGTGATGACGCTGCCTCCCAGGCGACGAGACGACAATGGAAAGCTGGTCAACAGAAAGGTTGTGCCCTGAAAGAAGGCCATGAAAGCCAATTGGGCAAGGTTTACCAGAACGCAACATCCGGCTGTGAGGGCTTTGAGATTGGGAATGTTGCAGACACCGCTGATATGTCGTCCAAAGATGGTACAGGTTCCGTAGTCGCTGCTGCGCGCAACACTCTCCTCGACTCAGTAACTGATATCATCATCCTCTGGGGCACTACAGATGTCAATGTGGCGCTGAATGCGGTTCATTTCCAGCTTAAGGCAGAGAATCGTAGCGTAGAATAGAAAAAGGAGTATGCAGTCAAATCACAGTATCCACGGTTCGAGGAAAGAAAACTTCCGGAAACGGCGCCGGCAGTCAGCATCGAGATTTCCAAAGCATAGCCGCAGACAATCTAGAACCCCGTCCCTATGGGAGTCTCGATGGCATACTGCGCCAGGTTGGAAGGCCCTCTGGACTATTTATGCCCAATCGCGTGTGACAGAACGGACTACGTGAGCAGAATATTCTTCTCAAAGCCGATGAGAACGACGAGAAATGAAAAGCCTTCGGAGAGGAGACGTATGGTTATCGGAGTGTGAAACTGATTGGCAAGTAGTGACAACGGTGCCGAAGAGAAAGTCGAAGACGGGAGAATTCAAAACGCTGGCGGCTAGTGAGAACCTGGAACCCAGGCCCCACATGGAAGGAAACAGGGACGCGAACGTGAGGCTCATTCGGTATATGGAAACCCCAGCTTTTCTTCGAGACCGGCCTCGAAGCGGCAATCGTCAGTTTCAACGCCAAAGGGGGTCTTCCAGGTTGGGTTCATGATGAATAAAGTGCTCGTCGTCAAGCCAAGACGCTCTGATCCCGCCAATGACCAAGGTACCTAATTTCAAAACACTGAGAGGCCCTTCTGACTTGGATTTCGACGATTCACCTCGCCGCAGCGCCCTTGATCACAACTACATTCTTACGTTTCCAAAGTCCTTGGCCAGTGCTCAGGGTTGGCGCAGTCGCCGGCGCAAGCGAGATAGACTGATGATCTTGAAGACAGTAAGGCTCGTTCACAACAATAACTTGGTTGACGGACTCGTAGTTAACAAACAGAGCCAGCCTTTTGTTGACGGGAACAGCAGGTTTGACCAGGAGTGTCAAGCGTAGATCTTAGACATGGCTTATGGCTGAGCTTCAGCTGGGCGCATTATAGAATGTGATGAAGAGCAAAGTCGCCCATATTCTCAAAACAACAAACGCCTTTTGAAACTCCTAGCAGATATGACAAAGGTGATGAGCGCACCAAACGAACTCACATCGATGTCAGAGAGGCAGTGTCCAGAATGCACCAAGACAAAACTGGGCTGTCATTGAAGTCTGCGGATTCTTGGTCTGCTTCCGTGCGTAATCATACTTGTTAACTGAGAGTGTTCTCACCCGACTTCATCGAAGGCTCATGAAAATTTAGCTTTACCAACTTTATTGTGATATCGACCGCCATTGATGGCAAACATCTAGCCTAACCCCCAAATGATTCGGCCGCTCTGGGCAACCCCAACACCATCTACAGTTTACCCGCAGGCGATAACTCTGCGAGCAAAGCATGGCCAGCAGCCAAGTCAATAGAGCCAGCATTTCAGAGGTTTTTTTTTCACTCTGTTCTGTACTGGCGACGATCCCTGTTGCCGGGTCTGCAGGCGGCTACTCCGGCCTCGAGGTTGCCAGTCGCCGTGGCGAAGAAGAGGTCCATCAGGTGGTGGGCAATCGCTGGTGTCTCGGTGACTGAGTTGTTGCTGAGGTGTGAGACTCCGTCCATGAATGAACCGGACGAGACTCTGCTGCTTGTGGGAGTGGCCGCGTCGCTTCCTTCGCTGCGAGACACTATGCTGGACGACGTGCTTCTCTAATCCACGTTGCGATCAGCATTAGGAGCACCGCCTCGCCAGAGACCGTAGAATCCGTCGCAGTTCTTCCACATCTTGATCGTGCCGTCCTCAGAGCCAGTTCCGTAGAGCTTGCCGTCGGGGGAGAAGGCAATGGACCAGATGGGGCCGTGATGTCCTTTGAGCGTTTCTGGTAGCATGTCAGTGGTTGGTTGTTATGTCTCCAAAATTCGATATAAACTCACCGATCTCGCCAGCGTCATCCCAGCGGCAGACGCGTGCCCAAGTGCCCGGCTCTTCTCCCATGATAATCTTGCGGCCCTTGAGGTCCAGGCCGACACTGGCAACGCCATGCTTTAATCCCAAGCGCTTAAGCTCGTCCATGGCCTGCGGGCCTCCCCAAAAATACACCCACTTGCCAGCGGCCACGGCCAGGACTGGCAGACCGCCACCGATATCGCCGGGAGAGGTATACTCGGGCGCCAGGGATACGAGCTCGCAGGACTTGATCTCGCCGTCGAGAACCTCTTGGCGAATTACGTTGCGGGTGGGCAGGTCGAACCACCTGAGGGTGTTGTCGGACGCAGTGACGATCGTGTTAGGATCCTTGGTCCAGGCAATGAACTTGATGGAACCAGTGTGGGTGCCTTCGCCAATCTCAAAGCCAGCCGAGGCAGGCACGGTGATGGGGGTACCGGCGGGCGAGTTGGGGTCGGGGGCAAAATCGCTGAGGTCGAAAACGCGGAGCTTCTTCTCCATGCCTCCTGTCGCAATGAGCTCGGAGTTGTCAGGCGGATAGGCGACGGCGCGGACGATGTGGTTGTGCTGAAGGGTATAGAGGACCTCGCCGCTGTGGGTGTCCCAGACCTTGCTGCTGATTGTCAGTGGCCGATTCGGACATGTGTAACGTGTGACAGAACTCACGCGGTGAAGTCGGCAGAAGCGGTGGCAGCATTGGAGGCATCAGGACTCAATCTGGCCTGCCAGACAGCACCCTTGTGGCCGATGAAGGTTCCGATCCTGTAAAGAAGCTTGTCAGTCGTGCGCGGCCAAAAGTCTGGGAGGCACAGCCTACCAATCGCCAGTAATGCCATCGCGAAGCATCGGGTTTCCATCTGCAACAGGGTCAGCAAGGCCCTGGTCGCAGCGCGGGATCATCTGTAGCGGGCTCACCCTTGCAAGCCGAGATCATGTAGTATTGCTCTCCCTTCTCAAGGCCAGAGAAGCAGACGTGGGGAACAGGTCGAGAGTGACCGTGGCAGGTCAGAGGGACATATTGACGCGAGGTCTCGGCGGCGGGAGGAGCAGCGGCGGCCATGTTGTCGTCGTCGATACTAGGGTTTCGAGGAAAGGGGGTGTTTGTTTGCGCTCGTGAGGGTCGCAATCGCAACGTGTGCGCAGTGGAGGGGTATCAAGTAGTCGGCAACTTTGATGCTTCGTTTGCCGACTGTGAAGTTGAACGAGATGGAAAAAGTCAAGGAGAGTCAGTCAAGTACAGCCGTTACGTCGTAAATGTTCGTGAAGGATTCGATGTATCGTGAGAGAGCTCCGGGGAGGGTAGCAGCAACAGCTCCAGACAGTAGAGCAAAGGCACAGCAAGGGAAAAAAAAAAAAGGAGAATGGGGAAAGCTGCGGCAGGATGCGAGAAGCAATGGGAGAGCGGCGCAGATGAAATAATAGTGGGGGGCTCCCCGAGTCGGAGCAAGGCCGATTTGCGCCTGGATGCGATGCAGTGGGCGAGGCAGGAGCAGGTGGGAGTTGTGAGGTGTGCGACGTGCCTGCCAGGGAAGGGAAAACGGGAAAAGGAGGTGCACCTTGGCTTTTGCTGTTCTGGAAGGAGTCAAGGAGATTCGATGGACCCCTGAAACCAGGCCGGTCCTGCCACGAGCAGACAGAAGTGACCCCGCGCTGCTCCGTGCAGGTCGCGGATTCTGTTCCTGAGGGGAGCATGCTGAGGTAAGCGTTCCTAATAGAGTGGGGCTGGAAAGGAAAGGGGTGGGGGGGTGGTCCTGGAGCACGAAGGGCTGAAGATTGGTCGAAATGAGCTAGCACCACGTGCTTTGTTTGAAGCCCCGCATGTGTGGCTGGTGTCTTCCACCCAGCAGGCTAGCTTCTTCGGGAGGGAAGTCAATGGAAGCGTTAAGCAAGACGGCCCGGCAGGGATGCAGCTGATTGCCCCGGGGACCACCTGCCTGCAATTGACTTGACTCTCCCCGCCGGATGCTGGCCCTCCACCCCCCTTGTGGCGCAGTGGAGCTTCAGCGTTCCCGCTCCCGTCGTCATCGCCCAGCTACCTACCGCTCAGCACCACCCCCAGAACACCCAAACAACACCGGCCATTTCCACCGGATCCCAAACCGAGGCGTGAGTGAGCTGTCTGCTACACCCAGATCTTTTTGATACTTTTCCCAATTTCCACATCAAACTGCCAGCAATGGCAGACTTCAAGCTATCCGCCCAGCTGTCTGGCCACGACTCAGACGTGAGTACACGAAGCTTCATCGTCCATCAGCATTCCTAGCTAATGCGTCTTGTAATGTTCAGGTCAAGGCGGTGTTCTTCCCCTCTCCCCAAACCCTTCTATCTGCCTCGCGAGATGGCAGTGTACGAGTCTGGCGCCAAACATCTGGTCCCCCTCCCACTTTCGAAGCTTCAATCTCAAGTCAAACGTCCGAATTCGTCAACGCCGTCACGTACCTCCGACCCTCCGAAACATACCCGGATGGACTGATTGCCTCTGGTGGCAAGGACACCATCGTCGAAGTCAAGCAACCCCAAGCTGCCCCCAGCGACAATGCCGAGAGACTTTTGATTGGGCACTCCCAGAACGTCTGCACTCTCGATGTGTCTCCCAAGGGATCCTACATCGTGTCGGGCGGTTGGGATGCCCAGGCCATTGTCTGGAACATTAGCACCTGGGAGCCTGAGATCCGTCTCAGCGGCCACGACAAGAGTGTGTGGGCTGTGCTTGCTCTCGACGAGGACACAGTAGTCACAGGCTGCGCCGACACGAGCATTCGTATTTATAACCTACGCTCCGCTATCGCCGGTGACGCTGAACCGCAGTCAATTATCCACACGCCCGAGGTTATCCGCGCTCTCGCCAAGGTTCCCAAGGGCCACCCTAGTGGAGCTGATATCGCAAGTGCCAGCAACGATGGCATCATCCGGTTGTGGAAGTTGAACGGTCAGCAAGTTGGGGAGCTCCTTGGCCACGAGAACTTCATTTACGCACTGACAAGTCTCCCCTCGGGCGAATTAGTCAGCTCTGGAGAGGATCGCACCGTACGGATATGGAAGGGCAACGAGTGCGTTCAGACCATCACACATCCGGCCATCTCGGTCTGGGCGGTGGCCGCGAACCAGGAGTCTGGCGACATCGTAACGGGAGCCAGCGACGGTGTTGCGCGTGTATTCACTCGCAGTTCTGAGCGGGCAGCCAGCCCAGAGGCCATCTCCGCATTTGAGGAGTCGGTAAAGGTTTCAGCTATTCCTCAACAGCAACTGCCAGATATCAACAAGGAGAAGCTCCCTGGTCCCGAGTTCCTCCAGTCTAGGTCGGGTACCAAGGAAGGTCAGGTGCAGATGATTAACGAGGGAAATGGCCTGATCACTGCCCACCAATGGTCTCAAAGTGAGTCTGCTCTGCATGAAGCAGTGTGTGCTGTGTATGGCTAACTGTGTCCAGGTCAACAGCAATGGATCAATATTGGCACTGTAGTTGACTCCGCTGGAAGCAGCGGAAAGAAGACGGAGTACAATGGCAAGTCTTACGACTACGTTTTCGATGTTGACATTGAGGACGGCAAGCCGCCGTTGAAGCTGCCTTACAACCTGTCGCAAAATCCATACGACGCAGCAACAAAGTTCCTCAATGACAACGAGCTTCCTCTTAGCTACTTGGACAACGTGGCTGGTTTCATCACCCAAAACACCCAAGGCGCCACTCTGGGCCAGTCAGCACCATCAGGGGGTGCCGATCCCTATGGCACGGAGTCGAGATACCGCCCTGGCGAGTCTGAATCCGCAGCGCCGAAGCTGCTGCCGCATACCGAGTACCTCTTCATCACAGCTGGCAAATATGATGCCATGGTGAACAAAATTCTAACAATCAACGCGAACATGATTTCGTCCGGTCGCAAGGACGCCGCCCTGAACCCCAACGAGCAAAGCATACTCAAGGCTGTCAAGGAAGCCATTGAATCTTCGAAGCCCGTCAGCCAAGAAGGCATCGATCTCGCAGTCAAGATTGTGACACACTGGCCCTACGCCGAGCGACTCGCTGGCCTGGATCTGCTACGATGTGTTGCTCCGGCACCTCTTGCTGCTGACCTTGCAGCCCCAGGTGCATCCTTTCTCAAGATTGCTGCAACCAGCGCTCTCGAGGCAACAGACGGTGCCACGCCGAACGAGAATTCTGCCATGATGGCACTCCGTGCATTCGCCAACATCTTCAGCTCGCCCAAGGGCCGAACACTAGCGGCAAAGGAGGCTCCTCTGGCCGCGAGTGTTCTCGAGCGAGTGCTCGGTATTTCTGGCGGTGCACCAATCGGACCTTCCAATCGCAATGTCCTAGTTGCTGCGACCACCACCCTGATCAACTATGCCGTGCTCGCCTCTAAGGAGAAGTCTACACAAGAGTCGAAACGTTTCATCCAGGCCCTCGGAAAGATTCTCTCTACGCAATCCGACGCGGAGGTTGTCTACCGGGCGCTTGTCGCGTTGGGAACGTACACTTCTACCAACAAGGCCGAGGTGAAGTCTCTGGGTGGCGAGGGCTGGATCAAGGGGGCCATTGACAGGGTATCGGAACCACGCGTGAAGCATGTGGGACAGGAGGCCCTCCAGCAGTTGTAAACGGCGCCTGATATGATGGAATTTGCGCTGGTTAATGAAGCATGAGTTATGGAGTTTCCGGAATCTTGGGTGACGGCCATGTGATGGTCACTGGAGTGCGCGCTTGCTGAAGCTGCGGCAAAACGGTAGCGGGGAAGAAGGTTCGAAAGCCGTGAGAGTCTCGGGCGTCGCGGCTTATTTCAACCACAGAGTAGCTGGCCATCTTGGGTGGCGATTCATAGAGAAATAGACGTTGCAGTGATTCGCTTTAAATTGGTGCAATATGGTAATTTGGTACTGCGACAGTCATGACTAGAGAGCGGTCACCTGGCTACGACACTACAAAATATCTTCACGCAATAAGAACCATAGTCAGTTAATGTTATACTTTTGAGAGTGTATGATTGCATCTCATGGTACCTCAAGTTAACACTATAGGTGGTTACTTGACTTGAGAAAGAACATAATCAAAGAGAAACAAAACACCACCATCATCGGCCATGGCTATTTGAAGCCATCCCTCCTTCCCCAGAACGCCGTCTTTAATGCCACCCCCAAAAATATACAAAATGTCCCAAGGTATAATCCCCCCATTCATCCGTCTTTCATCCGTCTGACACCATCAACGCACCATCTCTCAAGACAGCGCACTCCCATCTGGCAAGCTACTCACTCCGTAGCCGTGTCTCTTGTTGACACCTACAGCACGATCCAGAGCCCGCCGAGCATAAGCGGAAGTAAACCAGCGACAGACCAGGCCGTCGTCCTTGCGCCGGCAGACGTGCCTTGCACGTATCCCGCGCCCGATTCCTGGGTCGTGATGGTGTAGACGTCACCGAAGCCAATGTCGGTGGAGTTGAAGCAGTTTGTCTCGTTGATCTTGGCAATCTTGGGGTCACCTGGCTCGGCGAATATAATGTCGACGCACTGTCATTGCGGTATTAGTAACCGATTCTATTATTTGGACGCAGAATCGAAACCCGGCGAGTGTGAAAGGCAGCATATATGCAT
The DNA here is from genome assembly GCF_001831195.1 of Colletotrichum orchidophilum. Lineage (NCBI taxonomy): Eukaryota > Fungi > Ascomycota > Sordariomycetes > Glomerellales > Glomerellaceae > Colletotrichum > Colletotrichum orchidophilum. Next base: position 90,435 of record NW_019172993.1, on the reverse strand, counting down.
AGCATGGCATGCCTATTCGAAAGAAGAAAAAGAGAAAGGACGTACAGAGAAGAGAGCGGCGCCGTGCACAGCAAGCTCGACAATCTGGATGGTGGCGTGGTCGCCCGCCTTGACGGTGATGTTGACAGGGAGCGGCACTTGAGGAAGACAGACGGTGCCTGGGTAGGGGTTCTTGCTGGGGCCGAGGATCTGGAAGACGGGGACCATGGGGAAGGACATGTTGAGGGGACCGCCGTCGGGGGCGTCGCTGCCGAAGCCCATGTTGACGTACATGTTGGCCAGGGCGTGGCCCTGGAACCAGCCTGGCTGGAAGGCGACGGCGCCGCCTGTCGTGGGCCAGTAGGTGCGGTTTTGGGTTGTGCGCATCCCGCCGCCTGGATATTCGTGTTAGTGGGCTGCGTTGTTGACTTGGGGGATGGCGAGGGCGGAGTAAGAGGGAGAAGCCGAGGAGTGAGGACTTACATGGGTAGTTCCATTGCATGCCGTAGGGAAAGGTCTCGTTGGTGATGAGGTTGTTGCCGCGCCAGCCTGGGTAGGAGATGACAATGTGAGCGGATGCCGTCGCCGCGAGGACGAGGGCTGATAGTGTTGAAAAGAGCATCTTGACGAATGTGTGTGTATGCGTGTAGCTGTCGGCGGTTGTGTGTGTTTCCGACGGCGAGCCTCCTCTTCTTCACTCGGAGTCCGTGAGCTGGGGGTTTTTAATTCTCGTTCCACAGCCTTTTTTTTTTTCTTCTGGTTGTCTGTCTGACTGAGTTACTGCCGACCCCGCTTGATATCTATCGAGGTGGTGGATAGTCGGTTGGGTCGTGTGCTCCGAATTCGCCTTTGGGGCAAGCCTTGGAACTGATGATTGAGAGACAAAATAGATTGTCGAAACTCGAGCACAAGGAAACGCGCAGTTTTGTTCTTGAATAAAGTTTCCAAGAGATTAAAGAATATTCACTTGGCAGTAGTAGCTGATCTGAGCAAGAAAGGAGAGAGAGGGGAGGGCGTAAATGGAGGCGGCAGGCCGGGTGTTATTTGGGATGGGCCCGCGTGGTGGTAAGGTAGCTGGCCCGGCCGAACGATCCAGCCGCCGGGCCATGGAGCCCACTTCTGCCGTGCCATTGCACTTGCACCTTGCAGCCGTCCAATCGAGGTTAGAGATTTCCCCTTCTTCCTAGGCCTGGAGGTGAGCCGGGGTGGCACTGGTGGGTGGTGGTGGGCAGGCCTGTTGGTCGACTTGGTGCACGGAGTACGCGTGGAGGTGTGAATGCGAATGGGCACACACACCGGGAAATGGAGAGAGAGAGAGACTGGGAGAATGACAAGATGGGATTTGATTGTTCAACGACAGGCGCCCGCCAGTGAGGAGCTGCGGGCAGTGTGCCTTCATCTGCAGGACGATGGACGATGGTTCCCGTTCCCCTGCTGCCCGGGCTAGCGACGCAACCAATGGCGGACGGGAGCGCCAGGCGAGTCGCTGCGGGAGTGGCAGGGAATGATTCTGCCGGGGGTGGTTGTTTGGGGGGCACGAGGCCAATGGGATGGCATATCACCTCGGTGGCAGAGGCCATCTCGACGATGAGTGGTGGGAGGCGGGAGGCGACGAGCAGGGATGCGGCGGCGTGTAAGCGCCGGCTTTGCGTTGGCTGCAGGATGCAACATGCCACCGCTGCCACCTCAAATCCCCGTCCTCTCGGAGCTGTTTGCTAGCCCTTTAGCCCCTCTCCAACGAGATTGAGCATGGCAGTCCAACGAGACGGCGATCCAACGGTGTCACGGTGTGCTGTCTGGCTGACTGTGAAGACGGAGCGGGGACAAACGAAATTCAGGCCCGGCTTGGTGATGGGATGATGGGGTCCAATTTTGGGGGTCTTCCGGGGCCGAGCAGTCGATGCGCCGCGGATCATGTAGGCTCATTAGACTATTGATCATTGGCATTGTTGGTCGTCGTGTCGTGCGATTTCCTTTGGTGATGATTCCATTCCTTCGCACAGTATCTGCCAGAGAGACTGTGATGGCGTGGAAGCGCCGGCTATTCGAACGTCCAACGAGCGCTTGCTGTCCTGTGTTCTGTTGCCGGTAAATGGATGCAGAATCAGATAGATGACCGCCGTCGCTGAAAGCCGAAGGGCGGTAAGCTGACGGCGTGGGTTACGTGCGCTCGGAGATACCCAGCGAAGCAGGCTCTTGGGATGATGGTGATGCAGATCAAGCCTCGAGGATGTCAGCCGCGAAGAGACTGCGTCTACCTCCCCCCAATTCCCCCATTTGAGCGATATACGGTCTGTAATGGTGCTAACACGGTCGTCCTGTTGGTGTCCCAGTTGAACGGTTCTTTGTCCCATCTGGGGGCCCGAACGAGTACCTTAGGTAAGTGAGTTGGCCCGGGTCCCTTGTGGAGCGGCCAAACATAGTAGGATGTTGTGTATCGCTGCAAGTGCAAGAGAGTAAGAATAGCCAGGACAGACAGAAAGAACAAGTCGTGAGTACCTTACTTTGAGATGTCAAAAAATGCTCCCCAACTTCTAACTTGTTTCCGGACAAGTTTGAGGGAGAGATCGTCGTCTGCATCGTGGCTTCTATTCCTGGTTCTCCAACCATTCTGACGGGAGACGGGAAGGAGCAACGCTACTGTCAGATTTTAGGTGTGCGACCCTGCGCCTTCCCTCTCTGAAGCAGCCACCTTCCTACCTACCCACGCTGCCACGCTACCCTTTCCTAGGTCCCTTAGGTAAGCATGGAATAGCACCTTGATGACCGGCCTGGTTATGTAAGGCAGGTCCGGCAGTCCAGCAGCGGGACTTCACCGCCTGCCAATAAGGTGCCACTGCAACGGCCCCCCCCGCCGGCCTGCAGGCGGTAACCACATTCTGCCGGTCAAAAAGTTCATCCCACCAAAGCAGCATCCCATCATCAAGCCAAGATCAACCCCGCGCTGTCGGACAAGTCCGTCATGGCCACAGCCGAGCAGTCCCAGAGTGAGAAGCCCAAGCAGGACGAATGGATCCACGTCAAATCCAAGTCTCGGTTCCGGCGCAACGCCCCCAAGCCGGCCGTCAAGGGACCCCGCGGAACCTCGAAGCCCGCTGAAACCCGCAATCACCAGTCCGTCGCCGACATCACGGCCGAGTACGACACCTTCAAGGCCCGGTGGCGCGAGACGCCATGCTGCGCCAGTCTGAAGAAGCTGGTGAGGGAAAATCACGACGGGCACCGGAGGGTGCGCAAGGCTGTGTGTCTTGGCGTGGGCACGTTTGATCCGGAGGATGGGGGATGGGACGCGAAGAGGCGGAGCTACATCCAGCTCGACGCCTTCATAGCCATTGTCGAGGTCTTGTGTATGTCCATGTCTAGCTGTCGCAGTCGGTCGTTTCATAGCTCCCAGCTTACTGAATGCCTAGCCGAGTTGTACAAAGAGTCGATCCCGTGCTCCTTTCAGGAACCCCGCTTCTCACCCAATGACACGGGTTTTCTGACCGGCCTCGGTCACGAGGTTGTCGAGTCCCCCGCCGCCTTTGAAGCCGTCGATGAGGAGACGCTCGTGTTTGCTGTCCACATGTATCGGCCTATCTACGAGGCAACGCTCGAAAAGGCGTTGCCTGCCATGTTCGTCGGCACGGGCTGGGACGTATGGGATGAGTATGTGAAGTTGACCAAAAATGGGTTGCTGTAGCGGTGCTGACACCTGATAAGGTTTGCCACGATGAAAGATGGCGATTTCAAGTGCATGAGCGACATGCACGCTTCGCATACGCATTTCCCCTTTCCCCAGGACGGAACGCACACCACGTTCTCGAGTACCTGTGTATACTGGCGACCAAAGTCCGAGGCTCCTGCCACAGAGGAGGTCTCGGTTGGTGAAAAAGATGCAAAGTCACCTGAAGAGGAGGCTGAAGATGCAACCACTGAGACCAGCACCAAGGAAAAGGAGACTCCCGCAGTCCTTTCGAGCTGAAGGTGGAAAGAGGTTGTCACGCCCATCACTGTCAGCGATGGCATAGGCTTAGACATTGGAGTCGTCAACTGGGCCAAAGCTTGGTTGACTTTGTCAGACTAAAGCTCACAGAATTTGAGTCAAATATACCCCCGCTGCGTAGATGACCGCAACGACATCGTTGACAACTCCTCCTGAATTTACCATGTTTGCGTCAAATTTATAGTCTACGTCGTCGCAGGCCATCATGAAGAATATTCCACAAAAGGCTACCTGGTCTTCTGTGGAGTAAATTGCCCATCTTCCGCGGAGTATGAGACAACCAAGTTGCATCAGCGGAAGTTGATGATTGCACTCCACAACCATATCTTGACGCCTCTGGCCCTGAAGCAAGTGACTCGTCTTACAAAGGGTCCAGCAACACCAAGAAATAGCCTGCCCTCACCACCACTATTCTCAGAGCCATCCTAGAAATGGGCCTTTCGTCAGAAATAAGACCGGTCCGTTATCCGACACAATAAACACCCCCCTTCAACCGAGATAGAGACTACACAGCAAAGCCCCCAACACTCACACTACTAGGCTCCTGTCCATCACACCCCTCCTTCTTGACATCAGTCATTACAAACTCCACCTCCTTAGCAGCAAAGAACTGCTTAAAATCAATACGACATCGCCCCACGCCCACCCCGTCCAACTTGACCGCATCAACATACGCACGAGCACCCGCAGGAATATCGCGCGCCAGGCTTTTCGGATCAAACCCTGTAACCGTGACCTTGACCGTGCCCATCACCTCATTCTTCACAACATACCCCGGCATGAACGGAGAAAGCACCAACATCTCCCCCGACCCAGGCACCGGGTAGAACCCAAGCAGATACCACGTCAACAAGCTCGCCATGGCAGCATTATCATCGTTCCCCGGTAACCCGCCCCGACCAATATTGAAATTATCATACACAATCTGCCGGACCTGCACCACCGACTCGGCAGGTTTCCCAATATGGTGGAACAGCGACGGCGTCTGGAAACTAGGCTCGTTGCCCGGCAGATAGTACCCCGCGTCAAAGAAATGGTGCAGCCGGTCCTCAAAGGTCTTGTTGCTCCCGCCCAGCACGCCCACGAGCCCCCACACGTCGTGCGGCGCGTAGAGGCTATACTCCCAGCTCGAGCTCTCGTACACGCCCCACGTGTTGGTCGACTGCAAGCTGCACGCTCTTGAATTGTCCGTGTCGCGCGGGGAGCAGTTCGTCGGGTCCGAGGGCGGAAAGCTCCCGTTGAAAAAACGCCGGGCCACGAAGCCTGCGAACCCGTCCGATTTCAGATCCGGGTTGAAGTTGGTCCGGTACGACAAGCTGCGGTTGAACAACGCATCGGCGACGGACGCGGGTTTGCCGAGGACCCGCGCCACCATGCCGACGGTAAAGTCTCCGAACGCGTACTCCAGCCCGCGACTTGCTTCGCGCGATCTTTGGCCCGTCGAGCTGACGTCGAGGTAGTCGTAGGCAATATACCCCTTCTTGTTATACGTCTCCGTACGACGGCCCTCATAGTCCCAGTTCGGAGGCGTCTCTTCGAGATCGTGCTCCAGCGCGTTCCAGGCGTCGTCGAGGTTGACGCCCAACTTGTCCGCTTGCTGCGCGTACTTCACAACAAAGTCAGCCACGATGGGCACGCCGTTGTTTCCGCCCTGCACCCAGCCGCGCACATTGTTGGCTCGGCACTCGGGCAGCCACCCTTCCCGGCGCCATCCGTCGAGGTAAGTTTCTACAATCTGGGCCATCTCCCGCGGCGAGGTCAGCGCCATCAGGGGGAACAGGGTGCGGTACGTGTCCCAGCTGCAGTAGAGACCATCGAAGTACGGATACGGAGAGTCCGTGTACGGCGGCGGCGCGTTGCCGGTGGCGTTATTAGGCGACAAGAATGTCCGATAAAAAGATGTATAGAAGAGATTCCGGATGGACTCCGTCGTCCCGTTGGACAGCACTATACGGCCCAGCTTATCCTCCCATAACTCATTACTCGCCGCAACGACCTTCTCAAAGTCAGGCACAGGGATCTCTCGTTCCATGTTTTCGCAGGCTCGTTCCGTTGAAATGTATGAGACTCCACGGCGGACGAGCACCGACGATTTCGGCGTGAAGCGCACGATGGCCCCGGCCTGCAACGCCTGAGCCAAGGCCACTGGCGCCGAAATCCAGCTGTCCAAGTCGGAGCGGCGGGCGTCCACGCCGTACAAGTTCCCTCCAAAGAAAGCATGATCCGTCATGGCGCCGGTGACGGCCAGGTCGACGCATTGGAAAGCCGAGTACCTGAACAGACTGGGCCCGAAGCTGCTCCGCCACGTGCCGTTCATTACTATGCGCTGTTTAGCCCAGTCGGCGTGCATCTCGCCGTACAGGAACGAATGTTGCGAATCGTCCGTCCAGTCTAGCACCAGCGTCGGCGTCGAGCCCTCGGGGAAGGTGTACCGCTCGAGGGACGCCGACTGCGTAGAAGCCAACTCAATGAGCACGCCGTTGGCGAGTGGCGTGCTAAAGTAGCCGGGAAACCCCGTGTCGTTTGCGCCATCGCCGACGCGCCGCTGAGACCGCGGGTCCTCGAGCGTTGGACAGGATGCAAAGTCCGAGCCGCACACGACGGCCATGATGCAATATTGTCCGAAGCTGCCATCCGAGCTGCCGGTTCCGGAGTCATGTAGCGGGGACACACCCCGCGTCAACTGTGTTGACTCGGAGACGTAGCCGGCTGGGGAATAGCCCGCGACTTGGATGGTCACTTTGGCCAGTCCGAAGGGGACGGCGGCCCCGGCAAAGACGTCGCCCGGGTTGTTGTTCTGTGCCGTTCCTGTGAAGATGTTGACGTACTGCGTTAGAGGGCCGGGGGAGACGTCTACGCCGTGGCACCCTGATAGCATTAATGCCATTAAAATTTTAACGAGCGACTTCATTTTCAATTACACGTATTGAAGTATGAGAAAAGAGTGCGGTCAATAGCGTGGAAGGAGTGAATTCCGGAAAACGAGAGTGAGGCTTGGGATCATCCCAATTTCCTCACCTGCGAGACTGAACCCCTCGGCAATACCTAGTTATAGGAACTGGCTCGGCTTCGGGGCGGAAACATCGGATGATTATAGTTAAGCCCGTCAATGCCGACATTCGTATCATTGAGGAGAGTTGCGGTCTAATGTAACCTCATCTTAAAAGGACCGTGCTGTGTCACACAGTTGGCCAATTCGAACCTTGATTTTCTAGCTTCAACGCTGTGAGAAATGCTTCATGTAACCTTGCATTTCGGATGCTTTGATCTCTCGGAAATTGCTTCCAAGAGCGCCTGTGTTCTTTATGTTACTGCCTATTGGTAGGGAACCATTTCCGTTGGTTTCGCTGCACTATAGTTTGGCGGTAACTTCAAGTTGGTATGCATGTTTCGGACGGTGCGACTTCTACGTCGGCTGTGCCTCAACCTTGGAATCCTTGCTTGAAATACTAGGAACTAATGTCATCCAATGATTCAGTAAGAGTTCGGCAGGCAGGGCTGGCTCTCTTTCTTCATTGACTTTTTGTGTGAAGCGTTAAAGGTGGTATCTGCCTACTGCGTGAGCTTGGAAGACACCGTGAGAAGCCAGTCCAACGGGAAATGATGAAATGAAATTACTTCAGGAATGCAGAAGTGAAATAATCGCAAGCAGAACCAGATATGGGACAACCCCTATTGCAAAGAAGTTGAAGAGGTTCTCTCACAATCAGCCGCAGCTTCCGTGACGCCGGTGCAAAGTGGGGCCGTTCCGGATGCAGCCCCGTCCCGAGCTCCCGTAAAACGCTTCCGTCAGCCGAGGCATCTGCTACATGCAGGCTGCAGAGCACACGTTTGATAACGGTCATGGTCGCGCAAAGGTTCAAAAACCACCCGAATGACGAGATACTTTGGATGACTTTCTTTCTAGAGGACAATCCCGGCCATTGAACGGGCGTCGTTGGGGTCTCGATTGCCGATCAAGCTCCAAGCCCATGCGGGGTTCGAGTAGCTCGCCGCCGGCTACCGGGGATCCCAGCCAACACAATCCATGAACAAGCCGTGACGGACCCAGGGGTTTGGTGCATTCCTTTCTTCGGTCATCAGTAGGACGATGGCCTGACTCCTCACCAAACACCTGAACATCATCCGTCTTCATTCAATAGCCATTTTTTCAACCGTTCATCAGCTTGCTCCTGCCAATCTCCCCCAGCCGAGACTGAGAGCTTGTTGAATGGCACCGAATCTCATAAACAGGCCGTCTCAGATGATGACATCACCCTATGAATATGACCGCGCTAGGCACCGTCTTCCCAGGCCCAACGACACCCGCACCACTGCCGGAGAATATTCCGGGCAAAAAGTCGACAAAGAAGCGCATCAGAAACTTTTCCGCCGATGATCGCGCCGCCCACCGGATCTTTGAGCGGGGCCGCCGCGAAGCGTTCAAGGAACGCTTGACAGTCAGTGCCACCATCGGCAACAAAGCCAATCTGCTAAATTGATCTGTACATGTACCGTGGGCTGACGACGAAAAAAAAACTTTCTAGGAACTCGCTGGCCAGCTGCCTGTCCTCGCAGACACGGATCCCGAGCGACTCTCGAAACATGTCGTCGTAAACCAGAGTATTGCCCGTCATAAGCTCCTGGAGAGCCGGTGTATCGACGCTCTCCGAGCCATTGAGTCTTTGCTCCGAGAGCGTGATGAGTTGCTGGCCGAGGTCAACAGCTGGAGGCGTACCGCCGGTGCGAACCCCCAGCTTCCGAAAAGTCTCTCCAATGTCGCGGGCCTGATACAAACCGAGAGAGAAATGCAGAGACGTGCAGTGGACGCTCATAATGTCCATAATAGAAGGGATTCCGGTCAAGCTGGTGGGCCTCGCGATGATCTTCACCAAGCTGCCACGGGAACAATCACCCACGCGACTGAAGCGTCTCACCTCACGCAGCTTCTGCTCGCCGACCCAACACAGGAGGTGAACCCCCTCTCAGACCTGGATGATTTATTGCGCGACACGTCATGGTCTCAAGCTACCCAGACACCTATGCCAGCATTTCCTGCCGAAACCTCCCTGGCGAGGACAGGTGACATCAAAAGCATGCGACCAACCATCCCGCAGGCCATAGATCCTCTACCGGAGTCTTCATCCGATGCCAATAGTAGCTATAAAATCTTTGGTGATGCGGATTCAACCCAAGAGACACTCCTTCTCAGCATGGATTCGATACAATTTCCTATTCCGGACGACGAGTCCTTTGCACTACAAGACATACCCCTTTCACCTGGCTATCTTCCTCGAACTGTATTAGATCAAGCAGCACCGTTACAACAATCTCAACAATGGGTCTCTTGGAACGGATAGTCTATTCACTCTCTCGTCTTCTTATGTACTCTAGCGAACCTTACACAGCTGGTATCCGTGGCGTCTGATGGGTCCCAACACCTGAATGTCAGATCTGCTTGAGAACCTCCTCAATCTTGCCCTGGCTGCTCTTCTCGCCCCCAATAAAAAGCTTGAGCGCGTCCGCGAGACGGGTCGCCGTGACAGGATCAGCCTCGATAGCCTTCTGCAGCGCGACGCCGCCGTCGGCGAGGTAGTCGACGTCGGTACGCGCCAGCTTCCCGTCCCAATCGGCCGCGGCCAGAGGATCGATGGTGGCGAGCTTCTTCAGCCGCTCCGGAATGGGGCCACTGTCCTTGTAGACGTGTACCGGCTTCGGCACGCCCTCGCCTGGCTGCTTGGTGCCGTCGTATGGAAGCTTCGCCAGTTGATCGAGGACGGTATGGGAGATGGTTGCGGAGTGGCATCCCATTTCTCCCGCGGCCATGGCCTCATTGGCGGAGATGAAGCTAGGAAGAGTGCATCAGCGACAGCTTTCCAGAGTTTCCATTTGTTTGGCGAGCGTTTACCTGGCATTCTTGACGAAAGGCTGTTCTTTTCCGGTCTCTTTGTAGAGTCGCTTATACGTCTCAATGATCTGGACGATTCGCGGCGACATCGGGTGTTGCGTAGCTGGGTCCTCGACGTTGGGCCAGAGGGTATCCGGCTCATCATGGGCTCGCACCTCTGCGATAGACATCAGTACAGATACTGAAGAAAGCGAGCGTCAAGAAATCGAGCGGGGTGGCCTGACCATTGTAGTACGGACTGATGTACAACATGCCGGCTTGGCTGCAGGCAATAGCCTGGGGAAGACTGAACAGAGCTGTGCCGAGGGTGGGGATCCCTTCCAAAGACAATATCTTTGCGGCGTTCAAGGCTGGTCCGGTCGAGGGGATCTTGATGCAGTACCTATCGCGTCCGATGCCGGCCTTGGCGAATTCGTGGTCGTAGAGGCGTGCGTGGTCGAGGGTTTCCTGCGTCTTGTACGCGTTGGAGGGGAGAGTCTGCAAGAGGACTCGACCGCGAATTGAGTCGATGTTTTTCTTGCACATGAGAACGGCCTGGGGAAATTTCCAATGTCAGCCGAGTGCCAGTGCGCATGGAGGACTTGGTGCAGACCATGCGAGTGTAGATGGCCAACCATCCTTCATTCTTCAGTTCCTTCGCGGTCTCGACGAAAAGATCCCTGTTTGACGGGTGGCCGAGCTGGATGTCGACCCAAAGCTGGTTGCTCGTCTGATCGTGGGGCACAATGGGCATGCTTTTGATGTACTCGGGGTCCATCCAGTCGACATCGACATTGACTGTGAGTCGGTGAGAATCTAGGCGTCTGTGGGGGCGATATTGGCGTAAACTTGTCACTTACTCTGTTCCTCGAGCTTATCGAGCCATGTCACTGGGCCTTGGCTTCCCATGATTGCGTATATAAGTCGATCTCTGCACGAATTCGAGCTTGGTATGTTGTTCTGTTGCCTTTGTGTCTAGTCCTGGTAGCCAAATCTTGCCCCTAAAATCTCAGGGAAATCTCTTTTAATACCAAATGCTTCATCCCAAACCCACCGGCATTGCTGTGCATAGAATGGCGGTCTCATATGCCCTGCATGTGTCGGCATCTTCACAGTCATCACTGGAGCTTTCAGTGGTCCCATTCCGAACACTGTAGAACCAATCAAGACGGCATCTTGCAGACTCAAGATGCCACACGCAGGGCAATAAAAGGCACACACGCAGGGCACCATTGACCCCGCACCGTGGGGGCTGTTACCCCAGTTCATCGTCTGATCACAACTGGGTGGGAGGAGACAAAGAGGATACTCTGGGGTAAGTGTACCAGAATCCGACTGTTATTTGCGGCTGTCGGTTTCCCCACCTCAGTAGTTAAACTAGGGCAATTTAGTGTGGTGTCCAGTGTTGCGACTTTCTCTCTGTCGAGGATGTTGCCGAGATGTGAGCAGATGGGTCTGCGATAGTTCCTGTTGGTAGTAATAGACGCTCTTTAAACTCAACTCAACCCAGCGAACACGCACATTGGCAGCAATAAACCTCGGCGGTCAAGGTATGCCAACAGGGTGACTGACCTCCGCCAACGGGGGTACGCGGCAACCACCCAACGCAACCGGCATTAAAGGCACAATACCAACATTCACAAGCACATTGTCCTGCACAGGGCAAGGTAACTAGCGCATCTTAGCCCGACGCCCAAGCTTTCGAGTCCATGAACACACACAGGGCAGCCCCGCACCTGTCCCCCATGTTGAACAAACACCGCCAGGGGGTGTCCTGCGCAGGGAGGTTTGCTGCAGCGTGTTTTGGTCACGGGAGCAGGCCCGAAGGATCTCCCCACAACCGTTCAACAGCCGATGAGACTGGGAAGCCTAATGTTGGTGACTAGGACCTGGTAACACATCGTTCGACCCCACGGGGAACTAGTCAGGAAGGGGGAACCAACAGGGGGTATGGGAATCATGTGTATCAAATTATAAAAGAGTCTCCATCGTGACGCTCGATTACCACTTCAACAACCTGCATTACTCTACTTTAATATATCTCTGATTTTGATCCAAGGAGTCAACCGCCATGGCTCGCGCATCCGATGTCGAGGGCGATGTCAAGTCAAAATTCGACGTCAGTCACGTCGAGCACACCGAGGCAGACTACAGCCGCAACATCGATGCAAAGTGAGAAGCCATCTACCCAGCATTGATATCTGGCCACCAGCTAATCACAACATTCAGGATCCGCAATCCACTCATCGGAATCTCCAAGTCAGACCTGCGTGTCCAGGTATCTGGCTTCTGCCGTGAGTTCGGCTTCCGCGAGAAAGAAGACGTCTTCTACCGCGGTGCTCTCGCAGCACAAAACCCAGAGACATACGACTCGTTCGAAGAATTCACCGAAGAAGACAAGAATGTACTCCGCCGCGAGATCACCCACAAATGGCATCTTCCGCGGGACCTCTACTGGAGCATCGCCCTTTGCTCTCTCGGCTCCGCCATCCAAGGATGGGACAACACAGGTGCCAATGGTGCGAACCTCTCGTTTCCCCAAGAGTTTGGCATCGCACACAGGCAGGCACTCGTTGGTTTCATCAACGCCGCCCCGACAATGTTCGGTCTCCTGAGCGCGTGGGCTGCTGATCCTATCAACAACTACCTCGGCCGCCGCGGAACCATTTTCCTGACTGGTCTTTTTTGCGTTTTCCCCGTCCTCGCCCAGGCTTTCACCCAGAACTGGTGGGGTCTTTTGATTTGCCGTTTCTTCATGGGTTTAGGAATGGGCGTCAAAATCTCGACTATTCCAGTGTACTCGGCCGAGGTTGCGCCTGCTGCTATTCGAGGCGGAATCGTCACAAGTTTCCAGCTCTGGGTTGCCTTTGGTATCTTTGTTGGATTCTGTTCCAACCTTATTTGGTTCCGCATCGGAGACTTGGCCTGGAGATTTCAACTGGGTGCCGCGTTTGCTCCCGCCATTCCCGTCTTGCTCTTCGTGTGGTTTTGCCCTGGTACGCCTGATGAGTTTCAGTTCTGTACGCAAATGACTGACAGGTATCTAGAATCTCCACGTTGGTTAATGAAGAAAGGTCGCTACCAAGAATCCTTCAACTCCTTCTGCCGCCTTCGAAATACCGAGATGATGGCTGCCAGAGACCTGTACTACGCCCATAGACAGGTCATCGAGGAGAAAGATGCTTTCGGAGGCCAAACACTCCTACGACGAATTACCGACTTACTTGTGGTTCCCCGTCTTCGTCGAGCAACCATCGCCTCATCTTGGATAGTCATCTCACAACAATTTAGTGGAATAAACATCATGGCCTTCTACTCTTCGACAATCTTTGAGCAGGCTGGCTATTCTGCCCAAAAATGCCTCCTCGCTTCCATGGGCTTTGGTCTGGTCACGTTCGTCTTTGCCTTCCCGGCAGTGTTCATGATGGATACTTTTGGTCGCAGAAATCTGCTATTGGTTACCTTTCCCAACATGGCGTGGTGCTTGCTTGCTGCAGGACTTTGTTTCCTGATGGATAAAAGTTCAAGTGCAAGGGTCCCGCTCATTGCATTCTTCATCTACCTTTTCACAGCCATGTACGGGCCAGGTTAGTAAAAATAGTCTCTCAAATTTGGCTCCGAAAAATACTAACACCAAATATTCAGGCATGGGTCCTCTCCCGTCCATTTACTTCTCCGAAGCATTTCCTCTATCTCATCGGGAGATTGGCTCAGCGTTTACGATTTGCGTGAACAACGCGGTTGGCAGCGCCCTCACAATGACCTTCCCCGAGCTCCTGCACAGAATCGGACCGACTGGTGCCTTTGGCTTCTATGCCGGACTCAATGTGCTCGCCTTTGTTGTCATCTTCTTCCTCATTCCTGAGACTAAGTAAGTCCAAGATGTCGTCGCTAAGAGACCTAAATGCAACTGCTGACCAATGACACCAGACAACGAACACTAGAAGAGCTAGACTACATCTTTGGGGTTCCCACACGTCGGCACGCTGCCTACCAGGTACGCATATGGCTCCCTTGGGTAGTGAGAAGATATGTACTGTTCCAGAGAAAAGCCAAGCTTGAACCCCTTTACCATCTTGCGTAGACAAGTTAGTTAATGGTATAGTGGGAGAGTAAGCAGTTTTTTGAAGTTTGCAGCGTTTGCGGGTCTATAAGTCACGAATTGGATGAACCCATTTCAATTGCTTTCCCTGATTTGCCTGTTTCTGAGATGGCCTAGCGATATTCAAGATAATAGGATTGAATTGCTGGAATCAAAAGTGAAAGGAGGATCGCTCTCACATCAAAACGTTGCGGTAATGTATGAGCACGCATATAATATCGATTTCTTACGCCTAAGATTGTGGGAATTTGAGTTGCGACCACTAGATCGTTCAGAAAGGTCACTAAGAAAGAACATTTGCTGTGGTTGGTTCGAGTTCCCCAGATCTCTGTCAACGTAAAACATCGTCAAATGTGAAAGGTACCGCCGTCTTCCAGCCTCACTAGATCATCGCATGCTAGAAGACCTCGGACCCACGAAATTCACCACGGCATTTCTCGTCATCATGTTTAGATTATCGGTGGATCGCGAGCTTACAGTTACCGTATTCGGGACACTCCATTACACCATGTTGGCACTGTGTAAGCATCGGCGAGCAGGGGTTGGTACCAAGGATCCATCGAATGTAAGATCTTTGCATGCAGCTAATGGTTTTCTGGTTAGCAGATCACAGCTCAGCTGGTCCCCCTGATTGTCTCGTTGTCAGCAAGCCAGCCATCTCATGCCCCCAACTTCCCAGAAACATCATCTCACTCAATCTCCAGACAGTGACAAATATGCCTGAGAATTCGGAACCGGCAGAAAGGCCTAGCATTAAGCTGAAGCTGCCCTCTGATTCCGGAAGTGAACACAGGCGCCGCGAGAGTAAAGTAAGTCTGCTTCCAGAGGAGCGCTTGTTGCACCATGCTCAGGTGTTGATCAACTCGAACAGGAGCTATGCCAGGTTTGCCAAAGTCTGGACCTTGGGGTTCACTGTTTCAAGGTCCGATACGGTTCATCCGGCGGCTCAACGTTGAGCCGTCCGTTACATTCGTCCACAGCCGTACGCCGCCTCGGCAGCCTCAACGCGATCAGGGCACGCTCTTCGAAATGTCCGCTATGCGCCTTAATCATGGACTCAGTAACGGAGCTAAGCCCCGAAAATCCATACTCTCAACCTCTTGACGAAGCAGCAGAAAGTCAACTGCAAAGAGCCACGTGCTCTATCAGCTGGGAGATTGATGGCCGCGAAACAGCTAAGCGAACCGGAAAGAGCCCAAGGAACCTCGTGCGTGGCGTCACGAGGCGCATGCATATTCGATGGAATCATCCCAGACTGTCGAATGCCTACCTTGTCTATGTCGCGCCAGAGACGTTCTCGAGGACTACGTCAGATGCTGATCGAGTCTGGGCCAAAGAGTCCATGTTTTTGGGCAGACCGCTGACTCAAAATATTGAAAACCAAGCTCTCATTCAGTCCTGGCTTGATCTATGCAGGAAAACCCACCGAGGTCCTTGTCGACAGATTGAAAGCGACCGTAGTCATCGTTTCAGGGAGATGGTTTCTCACTCTTACTTTGGCGTTATTGACGTACAAAACATGCAGCTGACGCAGCTGCCCTTCCAGCCTCTGGCTGATTCACAAAGATCGCCAACATATTACCAATCTGTCGAAGACCTCAAACTAGAACCTTACGTAGCGCTGAGTTACGTTTGGGGCAATGACACGGACGCATACAAGACTTTGACCGAGAACGTCATGTTCCATCGAACACACGGCGGTCTGGAAGAGGTCCTATCGAGAATACCCAAGGCTATTCAGGACGCTTTCGACCTGGTGCGGAGATTGGGTTTCAGATATGTCTGGATAGATCGACTCTGCATCGTCCAGAACAGTCCAAGGTCATGGAAGCTCAACGCCTACAACATGGACCTCATCTACGGAAACGCGGAGCTCACCATTTGTGCTGCGGATGGCGACGCTTCAATCGGTCTACGAGCCATGCGGCCGAACACTCGCAATACCACGCAGTGCAAGCGGCACATCACTCCAAATTTGCAACTCATGGTAACTCGGCCACCGGAGATGTATATTCGAGCTTCCACGTGGAACGAACGAGCATGGACGTTCCAAGAACGTTTGCTGTCGAGGCGTTGCCTGATTTTCACAAACGGCCGTGTCTACTACCAGTGTCGGTCAACTGGCATGTCGGAGGACATCTTTGGTGATCAAAAGGGGGCTGGCTGGTCGTTGGACCTAGTCGATGCACCACTGCAAATGTTCAGACAACTAGACAATCGCGCGATCTGGGTCTACATGAAATGTGTAGAACTGTATACGGAGCGAAAGCTCGCCCATCTACAAGACATCCAGGCGGCTTTCAGTGGCATGGCAAACATGATGGAAGATCGTATGCGCGCCCCATTCATCAACGGCCTGCCGAGTTCTCACTTTGACTTGGCTCTTCTTTGGGAACCCATGAAGCAGACGAAGAGGAGAATCATTACACAAAACTCAAGCACTTCCTCTCTTCCAGATTTCCCGACTTGGTCATGGACCGGTTGGATTGGCGAGGTCAAATACAAAGATGATCTCGTTGCTGGTATTCTGGATAATGTATCCGACTGGCTGGATACTCACACTTGGATTAAGTGGTGGGTCCGGGATGGGCATGGTGATCTGAGGCCATTATGGGATGCCGATCGGTCTGTCGAAGATCAAAGTAAGGATATCAAGTGGAGAGGCTACACCGACAAGCGGGCACAACAAACTGAGTATACCGGAGACCGCCAGGAGGTCTATTATGACGAAGAAACTATCACACGCATTCGTCGACGGGAAAACCGGGACTATGAATGGACTCGGGAGCGAAGACCAGACAACCGTAGCTCCGAGAGCGACAACGACGATGACGATGACAGCAGCGGCAGCTCTTCCGATGCGGATACAAGAAGATCTGATGGAAAAGGCTATGAGGTTTATAATAGCCACCGTAAATCGGTTAGCTATGGACCCAACGTCGATACAGGCTTGCCAAATGGTGTAAAAATCATTCGTCCGGATGGACCACCACCACGTTTTCCCTCGACGAGAAGCCGAAGCGGTGAGAGAGAGCGCCATTCACGAGTGGATCGACGAGTGGAGGGTAGAGGTTACTTGAGGTACGACCTCCCGCCACCACCGTCTCCCAGACGAGAATCTTCGCTGGTAGGGGAACTCGAAGATCCATCGCATCATCGTCAACGATCCCGACGAGAATACCGGGATGGCTACGAGCGTCAACGTCGACCCACGGGCCGGACAGAACGATTAGAGTCCGAGCACCCAACACTCAACGCAGCCTTCTTCGACTTGAGATACAAGGACGACGAGGCAGAATTCAGCATCGCTCTTCGAGACTACCCTTACCGTGTGGTCAAGGCAGAGTACACGCCAAAGCCCGAAACTTCCGAGTTCCCTCTACTGCCTATTCTGCAGTTTCGTACCTGGCACACATGGCTGTACATCAGGGAAAGCATGCCAGTAGAACAACAGGATGAGAATCGAAGAAGAGTGAGTATGAATGTGGGGCTCGGTCAGGTTCGACACCACATTGTCGACGAGAGTGGTGACTGGTGCGGCTCTCTTGTGTTAGATGCGGAGTGGGCAGCCACAGCAGATGCCAGGCAGGAGTTCATTGCCATCTCCGAGGCTAAATGCTTCACACCCTCCGAGTGCCAAGAATGGACGTATTACATTCCCAAAGAGCGCGATCAGAGCGAATGGGATTTGTTCTACGTGTTGCTCATTGAGAGGAAAGACGAGAGATGGGAGAGAGTTGGTGTTGGAAAGGTTTTCCAGGAGGCTTTTAGGAGTTCAAGGCAAAGGGAAATTATGCTCAGCTAGCCTTGGTGTCAATATCTCTATCCGAATAACGGTTGGACAATGTGAGAGCACAACAGGAGCATGATGATAGTTACTAACACTCCGTCTATTCTGCTTCGATTCCATTTCGAATTGTATATCGTGAAGCGTGATTTTGATCCGTAGACAGGGCCTTGAAGGACCTCGCTGCTTTCATTTGAGTCTCTAGACATCTTCACCAAATCTGTCCCGGAAGCTGCATCAATCATGAGCGACCTGGTACTGCAGTCAGTCGCTCCCTCTGGTATCTTTGGGGTCTTCCTCGACCATGTCTTGCAGTGGACATTTATCAAATCTAGTCCCGAAATCCCGAAGTCACACTTTCGCTGTCATCTTCAAGATATAGCATCCTTGTACCACGGAGGACAAGGCGTATCAGAGCTCATGAGAGTACTTGACTCTGGACACTCTACTGGAGACACAAAGTCGAGAAACAGAGATCAAAGCCATTTAGATGTTATGCAAGCTGCCCAGAACCCGGCGCATATTGGAATTTGGGGCATATCGCTGAACTTAGCACTTCTACCTCAGTTGAGGGCGAAGACTTACTTATGATACCTCAATCGTACACCAAAGCTGAGGTGCATGAAGCGTGAGATTCGGTCGCGGACGACTCAGCATAACTGGGTTTCATTAAGGTTATGTATTCCTCCCATTAGCAGCGCCTGGGGTTGATCCACAACAAGAGCAATGGAGCACTGGCTTATCCGCGTCCAGTAGGTTCTGATCAGCTGCCACACTAGCCGAGAATTGTCCGTTAGAGCCCCTTGTGCTTTTCCTATCAGCTATGTATAACTCCATATAACGGTGTCTCTGATTGTGACTTAAGAACTGATATCTTTGTTGGGTCTCGGTCCACCGAGACACGTCGTGATGATAAGCTGAGGTCGAAGCCAGACAATGGCAAAGAGCGAATGCAGATGGTGCACTTTTCCACGGAACCCTCGGCTCAAACGCCAACGCAATCAAGACGATCCAGTGCGTAATTATAAACCAGACTTGTTCAGACGAAATGACAGGTCTTCAGGCTGACGGTCCACATGCCGCTCTTGAAGGAGCTGCTTTTCCGTGCGTCAAGTCTTGCCATATTGTCTTCCCGAGTGACACGGAAAAGCAGCCCACCTGCCCTTCCCAGACGAATATCAAAAGGTGTCCTTGGAGAAATGGTTTTCCGTCACATCTTCCCCTCGCAAGACCCTGTCAAGACGCGTCAAGGGGGTACCATGTCGATACTAGTGCAGGGTCCGAATCTAGCACCATCTTCCCGAGCCCCGCACGCGCGGAAAAGCTCGGCGCCCCATCTCCCCCATGGGGGAACACTCCACCTAGGTGTGGTTCTTATTGCGACTTCAAGCGGAGCTGACAGAGAGACAGGATGGTCTAGTTTTCTATGGTATATAGAGAGGTTCTACGCAGACGAAGATGTTCAGGGTAACGTCTGATCTCTAGGTCTCACGGTTCATCCGCAACTGCAGTCCTCGATCCGGCCGGTGTTGATACAGCGCACCAAAGATTCGACAACTCGCGGCTTTTCAAGTGACGAAAACAAGAAGCATAATGGCTGAGCCAAGAAATTCAGAAGAGGGCAAAGCAGGCGTCAGCCAAATGGAGCGGGTCTTGACAGGAGGTTCCAATGGGGGTGCCGTCAAGCCTGTCGCCATGAGCGGCAAGGTTGACGAGTTTGGGGCGCATACCAAGACCGACCCCAAGGAGATCGCTCTCGTGAAGAAGATTGACTTCTACATTCTTGTACGAGCCCCAGCCGAACCCCGGAAACTCTTCACAGGGACTAATATGAAGGTAGCCTATTCTCTGGATCATGTACTTCCTCAACTTCCTCGACCGAAACGCAATGATCAACGGCAAGCTCAACTCCCTCTCCAAGGACCTCAAGCTCAAGGGAACCGAATACAATACCTGCGTTTCCATCCTGTTTGTTGGGTATGTCTTGTAAATCTTGGTATCTTGGCAGCACTGATCTTAATGTCGGTAGTTACCTGTGCGGCCAGATCCCCTCAAACATGATCCTCAACCGAGTGCGACCCTCTTGGTACATGGCGGGTATGATGCCAAGCCCCCGATCAGATACGCCAAGCTCTAATGAATGGTCGCATCACAGGCTTCATGTTGATTTGGTCAATCATCAGTCTGCTCACATATCTTGCACATGACTACAAGACGATGTTGGTGTGCCGATTCTTCCTCGGAATCACAGAGGCTCCAGTGAGTTCCAACTGCCGTCGCGGTCTCCTAGGACATTGCGCAGGCTAACCCTGATCTAGTTCTATCCTGGTGCTCTCTACATGCTTAGTATGTTCTACACCCGTAAGGAGATTGCCACGCGTATGGCAATCTTCTATACTGGAAACATGTTGGCCAGCGCCTTTTCTGGGTTGATTGCGGCCGGTGTTTTTGCCGGGCTTGATGGGAAGCACAACCTTGCAGGTTGGCAATGGTATGATGAATCCAGCTTTTTTCATACAAGACCTAGACTCACAGTGGCTAGGCTTTTTATTATCCAGGGTGCTGTTTCCGTCGGCGTTGCCCTGGCGGCATTTTACCTCCTCCCTGACGCTCCGCTTCAGACCCGCTGGCTCAGTCCTGAGCAACGACAAATGGCGCACCAGCGCATCTTTGACGATACTACTGATCGCCGTGAGGGCAACACCAGTGTTTGGAAGGGCCTGCGTGAGGCTTGCACCGACTGGAGAACATGGCTCTTCTGTCTCATGGATAACTTGCATCTCTCAGCAAATGGTTTCAAGAACTTTTTGCCAGTAAGGACTTGTCACCATAACTGATCTTGAGGAACGAATAAGCTGACAGAAAGCAGAGTGTGGTCAAAACCCTAAATTACAACACCACAATCACTTTGGTCCTCACATGCCCGCCGTATATCTTGGCCGGTATCATGAGCATTGTTGTCTCCCACTCGTCTGGTCGCTTCAATGAACGAACATGGCACACCACAGTGAGCAAGCTTATTGCCTGTGCTGGCTTCACTATGGCCGTGGCCACTTTGAACACCACGGTCAGATATGTCGGCATTATGATCTTCGTTGGAGCTACATATGGAGTAAGTTTACCTACGTCTGGACTGCAGCCTTTTGGATGAGAAATTCGCTAACCGATTGCCAGGTCAACAATATCATTCTCGGATGGACTTCAGCCACCTTGGGCCAGACAGATGAAAAAAAGGCCGTTGCGATTGCTATGGCCAACACCTTTGGCAACCTTGCTAGCGTTTATACTCCTTACTTATGGCCAGATTCGGACGAGCCAAGATACCTGACGGCAATGCTTGCGAGCATTGGATTCTCTCTTGGCGTCGTTGTCTGTGCCTGGATCATGAGAATTGCGCTGCAGAGGCAGAACAAGAAGACGATAGCATCCAACCCAGATGCAATGAACTTGTATGTGTACTGAACTGGACGCTAGGGCATGATGGTGACCAGCAGGAGATGAAATATCGGTTGGCTCACCCCCTGTATTGATATCGGTCTACCGAAATGGCATTTGATGACATGGATGTGAACAAGCGATACCCAGAGATCTGGTAGGCAGGGTAGATTGGAATGCGATGCAACCTGATTTAGATCACTTAGCCTCCTCTTCCAAAGCCATTTGAAAAGCCTCTACAAATGACTCTTCCCAGTCGACCTCTGTTTTCTTGGGCTTCCAACCCAGCTCAGGTGCTAGAACAGGTTTGGTCGCGGAGCTGTGAACGCGGCATTAGCGTCTATACTGTTTCTATGCCTAGACCGTCATGGACTTGACTTACTGCGCAGCATAATTCATTTCAGCAATCTGGGGTGTCGCATTCAACCATCTTGAGCCAGCTTCTTCCAGGCTCACCGACCGAGGCTCGGCTGACTTCAGCACACCAAGCGAAACACCTGCCTTACCTACCAAGGCCGCAAGATCTTTCCAGCTGTGACTCCCAGTGTTGGAGAAGTAAATTCCCCTCCTGCCTGATGGGATCTCTTCTCCCAATAGGACCTTGCTCAGAACGAGCTCGAACAAGAGTGCAAGATCCGTTACATGGACATGTCCAAGGCGGGCTGTACCTTCGCCCACGTATTCAGGGACGCCGGCCTTGATCGCACCGCGGATAATGCTCGGAATTTGCATAGAGCGCTGGTTGAACAGACCGGTTCCCCGACCATAGACTGTCGGGGGCATCATGATGTATGCTTTGACGCCGGTGCGCTCTGCAGTCCTAACGACAGCCACGTCTGTCGTTCGCTGACCGTAAGCTTCCTCTGCCTCCTTCTTCTCCTCATGTTCATACACTCTCTCGTTATCCGCCCATTCATGAAACTCGCCTGACTGCTGAGTGATGGTTCGCTCAGCGAGGTTAGAAGTTCCCGATGTCTAGCATATGAACATTGTGTTAATGATGTCGCAATAGCGTTAAGATCAGCCCAAGAACTTACGTGAATGAAATGGACTTCTTTCCCGGTTTGCTTCTTTCGGACTGCAAGTCCCTCTATGAGAGCGACAGCCGATCCTGTATGGAAGCCGGTCGGGGTGTGGATCACACAGTCATGCTCACTTGCAGTCTGCCTCAGAAACTCAGAGTCATCCAATCCTCCAAAGACGATAGCGTTGATCCCTTTCTTTTTGAGAATATCCGCTTGTTCTTGTTTCCGAACCAATGCGGTGATGGTAAGCTCGTTTATCTCCTTGTGCGCGGAATTAAGAAGCTGCGTCAAAACAGAACCACCACTAGGTAGGCCTCAATCAGTTTTCAGGGGTAAGCATAGTCTCGGTACAGATGGCAAACGCACATGAAGCCTGTGGCGCCTGTGAAAAGTACTTTTCCTGACATGGCTGGCGACTCGAAATGATTGTAATTTCGTGATTAGACTTTGGTAATGCGTGGGTGATGTCTGGGCGTAAAGAAACTTAAAGCAGTCAGAGCAGCAATTTTTATCCAGAGAGAGTCTCTTGCAGGTGGGTCAGGTTGAGTTCGTCACTGTTACCAATGATGCCGGGAATTGTATTCCGGGGAATGCCGGCGGCGGCCACGGCGAATGACGACAGAAAAGTAGTCAGCAACATTGCATTAAGCTTACTGATAGCATACGCAGTTTAGCCCCGCGTCTTGAATGATTGTTTATTGACGTCATAGCATATCTAGCCGAGAACCATTTTGGTCTCATGAAGACGAAGATGAAAAGGAGTCTGGACAATGGAAATACCAACTCAAGGTGCCTTTACAAATTGATCAAGAACTTTTTCATGGCCATTGGAAACATACACACACCATTTACTAGTTATCATCAACAGAAACTCTGATTGTCTCTCCATTATGAGTACTAGGTACGCATATTTATCAAAAAAAATATCACATGTGCAATAACAGATGCAAGTTTCAATGAGACGTAAATATTATCAGTGCAACCTGGCGAAGACATCTGCAGACTATATTTTTAACTAAAAGTAACCATTGTCAAACGTCCGCGCAACCCGATGCTATTCATTTGAGCCATTTTCTTACCTCGGCAGGGCAGTAATGTCAACAACGCTGACCCAAATATTCTCCTTGTTCTCGCTGTATGCAATCAGCAACTTGTTCCTAACCTGAACCGCGGTGGGATAGCTGAAGCCAAATGCTCGATTCTTGACCCCGTCGCGCGTATCCGGGACGATCTCCTTCGTTGCATTCGTTCTCAGTACACCAATTGACGTATATGTCTGGTCCACTCCTCGAGATAGTGCCAAGGTGAGTGGTTGTCTCTGAGGATCTGTGGCATTGTATCTTGGGTTCGACAACAGATATCTGTCGCCAGTATCGTCGAGCTTCCCCAGAAACTGCTTCGTCTTTGCATCCGGTATGTTTGTTTGATAAATGTTGTTCCCGTGCGACTCCTTCACCTTGGGGTACCAGCCATTTCCGTGTACGTCCTCGTTATACTCAATCCAAACGGAGTGAGTGTTTTTCGCCTCAGTAGAAATGTCGCGCCAGTGTCGCTGCCAGTATCCTCCCGTTGGCGAATCACTATCGTTATGCCAGACAGCAAATGTCTGTTCTTCCATCTGATGTATCCCGTCGGCTGCAAATAGACCGTTGTTGTAAAGCCATGGCGACCAAGCAGGTGCCTCGTCGGGTCTCCTTAGAACGGCGTTGATTTCGCAGGCTCTGGCGCAGTACTTCATCCCGTACTTAGTGCCGTAGATAGTCTCAGCATACAACTCAGAGTCTGTGAACTGATTCTTTTCTAGCCAGCATGGGTCCGTGAGCGGTTCTCCGTCAAGAGAAATCTTGCGTGCGATTCGACCTGCAGTGGCCCATCGACCCGGGCACCACCTACTCCCAGATTGACCGATGGCGTAAAGTTCGCCATCAGGAAGATGCACGAAGGACAGAGCCTGCCATGCTCGCTGGGCGATGCCACGATCGCACCAGTGCTTCCAGTTGTAGGTTTCCGTTTGGTTTGGGAGAAGTGCAGCCGGCATCAAGCTTCTCCCACGGCTCCATGTCAACCCACTGTCGCTTGAAGTAGATATCCATATGTCCTGGCCCATGCTATCCTCATCGACTGGAGCGGAGGAGTAAAGGAGGAAGACATTGGATTCGATGGCAAATAGCTCTGGATGGTGTGCGTATGTGCGGTTCTCGGCGACTCCATTGTAAATTTGGATTTCTGCATCAACGGTAATTTGTTGCCAGCCCGCATAGATTGTGTCGGTGTAGTTGAGTGGCGGTGAAACTTGCCAGAGGGTATCTGGTGGTGGAGGTTTTGCATGTATCCTAGCTAGCCATAGAGAAGCCAACAGCAGGCTCGTGATGCAAAACGTCTCGCCAGTTCTTGGGATGAGCATGTTGAGCTTTGCCCTTCAGGAAAAAGAGCTTGCCTGAAACCTCAGCGAGGATTACAACCAGTGTTATGTAGGCATCTTGCCGACCCAGAGGCCTGATAAATGGAACGCAGTGTAGCGGAGGATCAAGGATTTTCTTTCTGCTAAACGCACGTTGATTGGGGGAATATCCTTTGACAAACATCCGCTGCGCATGGGTTGATGGAAGAATGAGGGGTTCCGTCTTCTGTCCAACCTCTCCACCGCGCATTCGACATGTCACTGGGGCTCAATCTTGCCCCAATGAAGGGCACGATGTGTAAAATCTTGATTACCAGGTATGTTTAAATATTTATCAAAACTAATTATCCAAAAGCCTTTCGAGCTTTTCTGGATTTGCTCTTTAAGTCCAGTTTTTAGACAGGAAGTTGAAGTTATTAAACGTCTAACAACAGCAGGCTAGCAGGCAACCAATTAGCACAGAACTGAAGTCAGCTGCAGCGCGCCTAGGAGCCAAAGTATCTGGCTTTATCTTATAATGACAATATTAAGAATATTATTCCTCCATTAGCTGGGCTACGCATCGTCAACCACTGCCAAGTTCGCCAGTCTACCTAGCGCTACCAAACAGTGGTGGATGGTCACCCTATGTGATCCTCAAAGACCAAAACCAAACCGGACTCTAAGGTTTCCGTATAGTGTAAGTGCAATTAAGCAAGTCCAATTCCATCAAAGAATACCTCGTCCAACAAAGTGTACAGCACCTGCTGTCCTTCCCACTGCTCCTCCGCAGCACCGAGAATACGGTCGGGAGGCAAGACAAAGCCAAAGTCGCCTGTATCAGGAAGCTCAATGGTATAGGAGAAATCCGCGCCGCCAATGGCATAGACGTGGTCGGGAGCAGCGCCCGTGGTCGTATATAAAGTAGCACCGCTGGGCCCGAAAGTAAAAGTAGTGCGTCTCTCGGAGCTGTCGCGAATGACCTCGCTGAGCACCGAAGCAGTCTTGGTCCACTTTCCAAGCTCAGGAGCATACCATGTCTCCTTGGAACCGAACGGCGAAAGGATGTACTGGCCATAGCTATGCCAGTCAATGTACAGCTTGATGCCGCTGGAATCGCGCAGCTTGCGAACGTAGGCGTCAAGGCCTTGGTTTTCGATGGTGTCGGAAGGCTTCTGGCCGCGGTAGGCTTGGGCGCACGAGTTGACGGAAGCGCCGAAGGCGTTAGCATCCCATCCGTACTCCCAGTTTCTATTGATATCGGTTCCGTAGCAGGTCTGGTTCAGGGGCGGGGGCGTGCGTGTCTTGCGCCAAAGACGGTCAACTTCCTGGGAGTAGACGAAACCTGACTCGAGTTAACCCAAAGAGGTATGAGAGATGCATATCAGGACCAACTTACCATCGGGATTGACGATAGGGAAGATGTGAAAGTCAAATTGATTCAAGACGGAATCTGAAGCATTGGTGGCATTCTTGTGCGCGTTGATGAGCTGAAGTGTGATGTACTCAACCACCTAAGAAGGGATCAGTTCATGTTGTGTTGAGTCGTTCATCTCATCTGTAGAACTCACGGGAGCTGCAATCCACTCTCTTGCGTGAACGGTACCACTATATCGGTGTTAGAACACGAAAGTTGCTGTTTGCAGCTTGCTTAGGCATGATGCTTACTGGTAGAGCACGGCAGGCTTCCCGGGGCCGTCGTTGCCAAAGAGGTGGATTCCGTGGATTGATCGGTTTTCAAATGAGCGGCCCGAGTAAACAAGCTCAGAGTTGTCTGGAAACGCCGCGTGAAGATCGGCAAAGTATCGAACATGATCCGCGTAGGAGTGATACGAGTCGTACCAAGAAAGATCGTTGATGTCGCGCTTATACGTGTTGCGAGACCCGGATTCGGCAGTGATAGATTCTCCGAGATCCTTGTGCAGGATGCGATAATCGAGTCCTAGAGACGCAACATTGTCAATCTGGTCGGGCGAAATGACAATGTCAATGTGGGTGTCGACGTCGTGGTTCCATTGCTCGTGAGGAATTGTGGCGAGCTTCTCTTGAACGGTTGCCAATTGGGTCAGAGTCTTCACGCGGAGAACCTGGTAGCCCTCATAGGTGACCGGACTTCTCTTCTGGAAGTTGAAGCCGGCGGCGAGCGTGGCCAATACGGAAACGACGGTGGCGGTCTTCATCTCAGCAGTGCGTCAGCGGTCGTCAGATACATGCTGGCATTGGAAAGCAAAAACCTTCGATATTCTAGTTACTGTCGACGTCCTTATAACTACATTTTCTTCTCTCGTGTTTGCCGAAATTGTGTCACGACATTCGGTCAGCGCCAAGCTTTATAAGAGTGGCAGGACGATTGCGTGCGAGTTAGGCAACCTCCCGACTGGGGCGCAAAGTCGACGAGTTCCCCCAAGCCCCTGAAAACACTATCCGGGAGAAGAAAGTGTTAAAAAGTCCCTTCTCATGGCGTTGCGGTGCATGACGTAAGGAATAGCCTGACCTTCCCATTTGACCTTAGCCAATGCATGGCATTTTCTAACCCCTCTGAAAATTCAGCTTTTCGCGATTCTCCTTGAGCATGACGTTTTTGTCGCCAGGACGCTTGCCCTAGCTTCTTGACAGATTTTGGTAACGGAGACCACGTGGTGTTCATGAAGTTATCGTTCTGAAGACGGTCAAAGTGAATGATACCTGAGGGTCACATCGAACGGACGTAGGACGATCCTGTTGAGGCATCAAATCTTGCCAAGCCAAGAGTGAAGATCTTCCGACAAGACCGATGCATAGGCACGTGACAGCAGAGCGATTAGGGCATCCGCCTTGGCATTGCTCGGAGTTTCCAGCACTTTTAATTCATGCCGAACATCCAGATAGAATTGCCCTTTGTCATGGGATTGTTAAAATCTAATGCCGTATTGCATGGCTTAGAGCGAGTTGAGCTGTTCAGTCATGGCTTTCTCGTGGTTTGGGAAGGCTTTTATCTACAGAACACATGCATATAATTATGTGCTCTTCATAAGTAAGAAACTCGTTAAATTTCTTCAGTACTTCTTCATTATCAATCATGTCTTTTAGCACCTAGCCGCGAAAGAGATACTCAGACTTTAAACTAGTACTACTCCGATAAAGCCCATTCTACCCGGACGAGATTCTGACCTAACGTCTCATCTAGCTTACAATTCTAGCTCGCGAGGTTCCAAATAATCTCATCCGATCCGCTCAATTGTTGTGATGCCGTAAGACCATGCCCAGGAAGATTAGAGCGTTGGGTCACCCGGTTTGTTGATAGGATCCCACCAGACGTTTTCGAGATTCGACAACGGCCTTGGGTAGCCGGTACGAGTTCTGGTTGAATCTTTTTATCAACAGCATGAGCTAGAGTATACAAGGATCTTTGTCTACGTGAAAGTATTAAAATGAATAGTCGCTTACTAAGTACCAGGGAAAATCGGCCGACTTCTCTCGGAAGTAATTTATTTTCTTATATAAGTTTGGACGTTTTCCAGCAGCGAGACGAGGTATCATTACATTGATCTTGTCAACTTTTCGTGTAGAACCGTTTCGACGAGAAACACCTACTCATAGGGCACGGCAGTATAAATATTGACAGCTGATGACCGAAATTTCCAGACTCCATCATTTCAGTCAAAGGAGGGAGGTTGCAGGGTCGGCCATGACCTCGTCAAATTCAAGCAGCAGGCCACAAGCTCATTGCCTGTGGAGATCTATTCCAGCTGAAGCATCTTGTTGGGGGACATCCACTATGGGACATTTCCAAAGACTGATCAAACTGAAAGCATCACATGTTCATAGCAGCATGGAGAATCGACACGTCGAAAGGAGTCGAGTTTTGGCGTGCAAGCAAGCAGTGATAGCACAGATAAACGCATTCTGAGGCCGCAATCACTTGGTTGACATGTTTCATTCTGCTCTACTTAGCTATTTCTATTGTGGCGTAGAAACCGGACAACAAACTGCCCTGATGCATCAAACTGGGGCCTTGCCACGGCGCCAGCCATGCTCCCGGCCCGTGACGAGAGGTGACAGCATGATGACCGCCCAATCAAGCCCGTGATTACTCACACCCACGGAGTGATGAGCTCGGTACGGGAATGCAGGTTGACCGATGTTGCTAGTTGCATGAATAGTTCCCGTTGGCCCCCCTGTCCGAGGAGACTACCCTATCAACCCCACCAACTTTATCCGATGACAGGCGTTCAATCCGTCGACAACCCCATATCCTCATCCGACAACCCGGAGGCTCTCCCTTTCTCCAGCGTTTCTTCAGTCGAATGAATTCAGTACCTCTCTGCAGATGCCAGCCAAGTGACTTTGCTCCACTCAAATTCATCTCTTCAGGGGCTTCCAAAGCGTGCAGAGACGAAGAGCTTGCCGCATCCAAAGCGAACCGCATTAGCATCTCGGTTCCATGCAGCACAAAGGACAAACGATGGCGCTTGCCCGCTGGCCCGTTTCCGAACACACATCTTCCGAGACGCAGGGAGGCGCCACTATTCCCGGGTTTGCTTATGCCCAAATGACAGCCCTGACAGCACCCAATCAACTTCGATCTCCCAAAGGCCGTTGGCAACGCCTCAACTGTCGGCCGCACAGTGAGACATTCCCGTCTCTGAGACCAACGGCCCGCATGGTAGGCTGGTGTGTCCTTCTGAACATCACTGGCTCCCGCTACCCGAAAGGATTTCCTTGGATGGCTTGGACAAGCGGACTGACGGGAGAGCCCGTTTGGTTCCACGGCATGCCCTGCACAACATGAGCGTCATAAGAAGGATGTCTCGGTCCATCGACTGGGAAATTTATGCCTTCTCGGCATCTCCACGTTGCCCTTCTACTACCACCGACCGGGAAATCAGCACCAGTCGCACAGGATGGCCCAATCCACCGTTCCCCCTCTAGCATTCCCTCCCGCGATGTCGTCACAGTCCGCATCCAGCCCGCCGACCCAAGATGAAGTC
Source organism: Colletotrichum orchidophilum (assembly GCF_001831195.1). NCBI lineage: Eukaryota > Fungi > Ascomycota > Sordariomycetes > Glomerellales > Glomerellaceae > Colletotrichum > Colletotrichum orchidophilum. The sequence continues at coordinate 60,906 of NW_019172993.1, read as the reverse complement.
GGCCTTGGAATAACCGCAATCGAGGCAGATCCAGCCCTTGACGCCGGTCCGGATCGTGAAGATGACGCGGATTCAGCCATCGACGCCGCCAGTGTTGCCTCATCCACCACGTCCCTGACCGAGAGCATCTTCAACTACCGGAAGCTACACGGGCGGACTTACCAGGCCAGTCAAACGACCGAATACTGGGCACCCAACGACGACCAACAGAACGAGGGCCTCGACATTATCCACAATGCGCTGCTCATAATGTTTGAAGACAGGCTGTTTCTTGCCCCGGTCGGAGATGACCTTCAACGAGTTCTTGACGTCGGCACGGGCACGGGTATCTGGGCAATTGACTTTGCCGACCAGTTTCCTGATGCTGAAGTCATAGGAACAGACATTAGCCCGATACAGCCGAGTTGGGTTCCGACCAATCTCCGATTTGTCATTGATGACTTCCTCCTGGATTGGATGTGGCCTGAAAATCACTTTGATTTCATTCACCTCCGATGTCTGTACGGAAGTGTCCCCGACTGGATTGGCTTGTACAAGAACGCATACCGCCACCTCAAACCAGGTGGATGGGTTCAGAACCTCGAGGTGAACGCCGGATTTAACTCTGATCACGTCGAGTACCCTCCAGACCACATCTTCCATGAATGGGGGCGTATATTTGAGCAGGGCGGGACAAAAACGGGTCGCTCGTTTACTGTTGCGCAGGGCCACACGATGAGGGACAACATGGAGAAGGCGGGGTTCGTGGATATTGTGGAGATCAAGGTCAAGCTGCCTACGCATGGCTGGCCCAAGGATCCAAGGCTTCAACATGCGGGGCTACTGATCCAAATCGCGCTTGATGAGAGTCTTGAGGGATTCGGGACTTTTCTGTTGACGCAGGTGTTGGGATGGTCGCAGGAGGAAGTCTTGGTGTTGACTGCGCAGATGCGGAAGGAAATCAGGAAGAAGGCGAACTTTGGTTACTGTGAAACGTAAGTTGTTCCTCCTCCAAGTGAAATGAAAGAAAAGGCTAACGAGGCGTGCAAAGCACAATTGTTTATGGGAGAAAGCCATTCGAAACAAGCACTTAATCAGGAGTAGATTGGGGGATACGACTGCTAAAGAAGCCATGCCGCAGACACATAGCAGATCAAATGGATGAAGTGTGTACAGTAATCATCGGTCGAATGTATGAGAAGCTTTTATAAAGCGTCGCTCAACGGCAAACTAGTCACGAGTGGTGGAATGTCTCTTTGTTGGCATGATGCTTGGTTGCAAGATGGTACAATAGCAGCGTGGTATCTACTGCGCAGTGGATATATACTTGAATTTAACTACGGAAAGTTTCATCACAGAGCTTTTTGTATCTTCTTGAAGACGGGCGATTATAAGGTGAAGATACCAATGTTTCTATCTACCAGGATGACAACAAAGGCACTGGACTACAAGATGGGGCTGAATCTTGGAGATCCTGAAAGACGGTCGACATGACAAGATGCTCTGATCCGTGAAGCAGTTTTCATGAAAATTACATATAACTAACAAACTCCAGTGACGTTGGAGGATTCATCCGGCCTCGGGAGAAACAGCGGCACCAAGGTCTCCGACGTTGTATCACGCCGTAGAATCTTTCAAACCTCGTCCAATCTCCCACTGAGTATCGTCCAACAGCCAACAGCCCAAGACATATTGTTGGAGCAGGACCCTTGATAATTCATCAGCTTGTACAGGTACATCGTCCATATCCCAAGACTACTAACCCATCGCCCATGGTCTCTCCTTTAATCGGCATCACAGTTGAAAGCCACACCGTCAGGCTTTCCATCAGCCTGGCACGCCGCATTGGTCGACTTGCAATGCGTGCTGTCGGGCTTCACATCCTTTGCGCAACAGAAATTGCACGTGGTTCCTTGGATGGTGGCGCCGCAATTCTTGGGTTCCAAGCAGTGTCGGCGGACGAGAGGGTTGGCGGCAAAGTCCGAGGACGGCGTGGCTGCCGCGAGGGGAAGGAGTACGAGGAGGAATCGGAGAGCAACCATGGTTGGTGAATATGAATACTAATAGTTAATTGTCTTAAACGATAGGATACAAGATATCGCGTGAGTAATTAAGGATGGATCTGGAGAGATTGACGGTTGTGCCAAGGGCGGGATGCCACCGTTCTTTAATCTTCCCTCAATGTCGTCTACCAACCTTATTTCTATACAGCAATCATTTCGCAGTGATTATGTTCAAAGATTAGACTTTCCATGGCGACTGTCACAGAGCATGCTTTGAGCTGAGCAAATTGATTGTGGGCGGGAAGGTTTGCTCTTCAAAAACACCAGACTCAAAGTGTACTTCGAAAGCACACCAAGAGTCTCCGAAGCGACGGGGGTGAGGGGCTGATGATGAGCAGAAAAGAGATAAATTCAGCATCATGCCACGGAACCTGCATACTCCGGAAGCGAATCTACAAACCTGCTCTAGTTGAGTAATCTTTGGGCCCAAGACTTCACACGTGTCGTGACGCTGCTGCCGTTCACGATGCATGCCACCCATATTTCATTAACGTAGGTTCACCAGACCATGAGCTGATTTTACTTACAGTTGAGGTTATTTGAGGCTGTTTTAAATTGTTCTCAATGTCATCGGATGTTTGTTTTGAGGGGTGGGAAGTCGACATAACTGCATGTTGGAGGTAGTTTCGTCCGATGAGATGGCGCACTCTCGCATCGGCTCCCACAGCCCTCCGTGAACTCGGCAAAGGTTTATAGTCATGTGTGGCACAGGGTTCCATCGACTACTCCCTACAAACTACATCCCTGGCCATGCCAGAATCTTTGGACGCCGATGCGGGGGAGATGGGAGAGCTCATCCATGTCGTCGGAAAGCTGCTGTATAAAACACCGGCTAAATTTGCTCAACGGTTTCGTTCTCGGATGCTTCTAGTCCCCCGTCATCTGGAGTAGTATTATGGTTTCAAGAGCGGGAGCCTCGAAGTAAAATGTTCGGCTAAAACACCAGTTGACGCCGATAGCAATCGAACCCAACTCAACCTACCAAGCGGTGTCCCACTTCCACACCTCCTCCCACTCTGGGCACGGAGCACTCTATGTTTGAAACGGAAAAGCTTGGCCGTGGACCGATGGGATGAAAGTCTGGAGATTGGGATCAATTACTAATACGACATTGAAGGGATATGGGATGCCGGATTCAGATCCGTCATGGTTCAGGGTTTCGGTGTGCGAACTGCTCGGGTCATGGGCGCCGGTTCGGGTGGAGCATCGCGAGAGGACAAGAAACAAAACGCGTGGGTTGATGTGAATGTGTGCTCAGCTTACATGGAAAGTCCAAGAGCAGTTGGCTTCGTCAACAGGCATGCTCTCTGGTCATTGGGACCGCTCAACATGGAAATGTATTTGCCTCATGGCACCGTCTAGCGCATACCCCTCTCTCTCAACATAAGAAACCAAACTAGAAACTCCATCTGAGGTCTAAAGATACAAATAATAATACACTAGCCATTATACATCTAGGTCTTCCCATTGGGAGTAATGAACTCAAACTCCTTGTATTGGGTCTTTGCAAGTTCCTTCTCAACCCACCCACCGATGCTCTCCACAGCATCATGCGGGCTCTCCAAATGTACTTGGAAGAAGCCCTGTAGTTGAGATGGAGTCAAAGTGTCTTCTGGTATCTTGCTAGAAAATTGGATGGCAAGCTTCTCAATCTCTTCCATGTCTAGGTGTGACGTGCATCCTAGATCGGGAGAGAACATGCGTACAAACATGTCCGCTGCCGACTTTGGGCTGATGTTGCCCAAGAGGACCTTCATGTCCACGCGGCCCGGACGAATCAAGGCACTGTCCAGTTGTTCGGGTCGGTTGGTCGTCATGATGACAATGCGGCCCTCCTGCGACCCAACGCCGTCCAAAACATTCAGCAATCCGGACAGAGTGCAGTTGGGGACGTTGCTACTCTCTGGTGAATGTGCCCGTCCATTTCCGTTGCTGTTCTTCTCGTGATTGCTCGAACGCTCCACCCACACGGCGTCGATATCTTCAAGCAGTACCACGCACCGCGGTGGGATTTCCTGAAACATCTGCTCCAGGTCGGCATCTGTCGCAACGCTGGGGATCTTGACCTCGTACAGATCCAGCCCAAACTCACCGGCAATCGCCACGGAAAGCGAAGACTTGCCGGTTCCAGGCGGGCCGTAGAAGAGATAGCCTCTGCGGTACGGCATACTCCGGCTCTGGTAGCGCATCTGCGTCTTCGGGTCCAGGTAATTCCGGATATCGGCCAGCAGCTCCTGCTTCACGCCCATGTCAAAGTGCACGGTGTCGAGGTGGCGGAGGGGCTTGCGTGCTTTAGGTTTCCACGACATGCCGTACCGGTCACGAGAGTAGATGATGACAAAGTACTGCGTTTGCCTGTCGGCGTACTCGCGGCAGGTCTCGATGAGATCCTGGACGGGTTGCGCCGACCAACCAAAGCAGCTGATGGTCAGGTCCTCGCCTCCGATTCCATCGTAGCTAGGGTCCGATAGTGACGAATTGAAATCGCCAACGGCCCGATTGACGACGAAAAAGTTACCTCGGAACCAGAGCCACCGTGTATCCCAGTGAGGGCAGTACTGGATCGTGTGGCGCGTCTTCTTGAGAGCGGCAGCACGGTCTGAGCTGGGGCGTCCAACCTCGGTACGGCCTGTGAAGGAGCGGTAGTGCCGGGGCCGGTTGGCGAGGACCCATTTCACGACGCTCCGGTTGACCGGGTCACCTCCGGGGATCGTGACCGAAGCAAGGAAAAAGCGCCGGACACAGCTATAGGCCTCGCGCCAGGCATATTGCAGTAGTCTCCAAGCCGTGGGAAGAGTGCCGGCTATGGCAACGAGGGAACCAATCTGGGTGATATCGAGCTCGGACCACCGGGTGAAGACATCCTTCACCACGCTCGCTCCGTGAGACCAAGGGTCGAGAAGAGCGTGGCTTGCGCCGGCGATGTGAAAGTGGTGGGACATTTGGGCAATTGACTCATTCCGAGTCTTTCCACAGGATCAAGAGGTAGGCCGTCGAGTCAACACGCACCCACACGCACCCAACGGGGTCCCAGAGTGTCGTGGGTCGGGCGATCCGGAAGGGTGAAAACCGGAAAACGCCTCCGAAAAGCGAGGCTCAGGCAGCGCCTGGCGAAGAACAAATGAAGGCAAGGAGAAGCAAAGTATCGATTAACGCATTTTGATGAAACGAATGACAAGAAAGCGAAGTAACAAAGGGCACAGGTACACGGACTGGTTCGGGAAGGGCGTCAGCGGCGAGGCCAAACTTGCGGTTATTTCTGAGGAATTCGGAAAGCTTTTTTGCGACCTGCGCCACACACACCAGCCATGCACCAGCCACATCTAAGAAAGCGATTACCTAGGCCCCCAGGGATGACTTCGGGCCGTCAGCTCACCGAAGTACCCACTTCCCAGTTAGAGTCCTAAACGCCGAACATTTGGGGAGTCGGTCCTCGTCCTTACAAAATACCTCGCTCTAGCAAGTCTTCTCCTACCCACGCATTACATGCGAATCTTGACAGTTATATCAAATCTATGCAAGTACTAGGAGATCTAACTTGGGCCTAGATGACCGCCCTCAAGTTGTTGTTCAATCGCCATCTGGCCACAGCAAGGATGGCAGCTCCAGCGACAAGAGTCGCTCCAGTCCACATTGACAAGGCCAGATACCCCGCGTGCTCAAGTATCTGGCCGCTGATGGGAGGTCCAACGAGAGCGCTGATCATCGCAGTCAGCATGTTGATTGTGCACATATCGATGAGGATAGTAACAAGGGAGAGGAGGGCACAACTCACGTCACGGCGATAGAGCTCATCATGAACCCGACAGCTAACCCTTGGTGACGCTGATGCGCAATCTTTCCTACGCATGCACCCTGCAAGCTCATGATGGCCTGAAAATGTGTTAGTCACTTTCACGGAAGAGCCTCATGCGAGATTACTTGCCCCAGATGCAAATCCGTATGCCAAACTCCATACCGCCAAACCAGCAACAGAAGTGGCCGCCGTCCAGCAGAAACCCACAATACCAGCCGCGAGTGTCGCCAGCGCACAAAGATTGAAATGACCATATCGATCTGCGAGGAAACCAGGAATCACTCGTCCAAAGAAGGAAGCGCCGTTCAGTCCGGACAAAAGGTAAAAGGCCGTTGACGTGGACAGGCCGTGTTGAACGCCGAAGCCCGTGACCAAAAAGATGGGCGTGAAGAGACCAAAGTAGCCAACGGCCAGTCCTCCACATAGGAGGATGAAGGTCCTATTCTGCAGGATGGAATAGTCCGTCTTCTTCTCGGACTGCGTCTCGTCACTCGAGGAATTTGTGCCCTTCTCGTTCCCGTCCGATGCTGCCTCAGATGCAGTGGGAGATGCTTCGGGGGCGGGTGCATCGCGTACAGTGATGCAGGTAATGGCCAGGAGAGGAATCATGGCGAAAGCGACGGCGCGCATAGTCCAACCGAAACTGAGCTGGCGCTTGTTGAGCAGTTGCTCGAGCATGATTGGCCATATGATGCCACCGATGGAGGACCCGCCGATGCTAAGGCCCAGAGCGAGGCCGCGGCGATGAGGCATGCGGCGTGAGACGACAGCCACGGGGGGGCAGAATATCAGCGACATGCTCACTCCGAGGAGGATTCCCTGAGCCAGGAATGCCTGGTAGTACTGCTTGCAAATCGAGGTCATGAACAGAGCAAGGACTTGGCCGACGCTACCGGCGCACAACAGAACCTGCAAAGTAAAAGATAAGCTTCAGCGGTCGACAGGCTCAAAAGGAGCATGAACATACCGTAGGGCCCAATCTGTCGGTCAGAATGCCTGATATTGGTGCTCCCACATATATGATGAAGATGGAGACGGAAGCAATCCATGAAATGTCGGACTCTGATTTCCCCAGGTACGACTGATAGTACTCCTGGAAGACGCCAAAGGCATTGAGGAAGCCCACCGTGCAGAATAGCGATAGTGATGCGCCGAGAACAGCGAGCCACGACCGAACGCTAGAATTCCCTAGTGAGTCTTTCAATTCTGAAAAAAATGCAGCAAGTCTCTTCTTACCTGTCATAGCCGGGAGGGGGTTGAGGTGCTTCCAACATGGCGTCGTTTCGGGCTTTTTCTATGAATTAGGGTACTCAAAACAATACTCGGTATCACAACAAGCAAGAGAAGGAAAAGCCAATATCTAATAAAAGCTGAATGATGGAGAGCCATCATGGTAGATTCTGATTGCATTTAATATGTGTTACTAGCCACGCTTTGTTGTCATGTAAGCGCAATAGCGTGACGGGAATGAGGTAAGCACCGCGGATTATCCGTGGAGGAACCCGTCAGCATCCGTGGAAGGTCCGCGGCCGAAGCCACAACTTGGACGGTGCATCATCAACACCAGCAAATTCCATCCGCCGACCACAACAAGGACTTTGCGTATCACTCGAATCAAAATGAAGCGCGCGGTCGAGTCCGATACCGAAAATGCAGCGCAGAAACGTCGTCGGCAACCCCAAGTCTCGTGCGACTCGTGCCGCAAGAAAAAGCTCAAGTGCGACCGCGGAGACCCGTGCTCGAGCTGTGTGATGCGCGGTTTGCTATGCGCAGGACAGCCGGGGTCACAAAAACCCCCTGCGGAACCAAGGTAACATGCATATTGCGTCGTCATGATTGGCCTGGCTGACCATACGTAGCCGTATCCCAGCGTTGAGCGAGAACGGTGGCGAGTCCATTCTTAGGCGGCTCCGGACGTTGGAGCAAGCTGTGTTCGGAGCGGCGTCGTCCACCGACGCCGGATCTTCCGCGGACCAGCTGGGGGATGTCTTGGAACCTGCAAGGAAGAAGATGCCAAGACCATCCCGAATGCCGCGCAGTCCCAGTCTCTTGTCACGCCGTCCTCAGCATCGTGGGATCGTGGACAATGAACGGCAGCAAACAGCAAAGTTCCTCGATTCGACATTCACGAGAAATGGTCTCAACGTGAGCAACGTCCCGGCAGTTTTCTTGGTTTTCAATAACATACTGACGCAGTGACACTTAGGTCACTCTTCCGGTCAACAAGGTGGATTACCACGTCGCCAATGTCTCCCAATTCCCAAAGACACCATCAAGCATCACCCCAGGCCTCACACCAACTGATGACTCGGAAGCAAGACTGTCAACCTGGCTGATGCCTCGAGAAGAGGCGTTGTTGCTACTTCAAGACTTCCTCGACAACCCCTTTCATCTCCTTCCCATCCTTCATCCATTTACGACGAAATCGATGGTTGTTAACTTCTACTCCGTCCTTTCTCGCGGGGGTGACCCCAACCCAGCACACGCTGCACTGATTCTAGGCATCGCAGCTACGAGCGCTTTCTTTTTCACCGGGGGGTCTCAAGCCAATGGAACTTTTGAGTCTTCTGAAGAAGCAACACATACCGCCCTAGCCTGGTTCAAATCCTCTTTCAATATCCTGCAAAAGTCACAACAAACTACATGCGGCTGTCTCGAAGAGGTGCAAGCACGGTCGGTGCTCGCTTACTTGGTCTACAATATGGAAGGCTGCTCTGCTCGATTCAGGTTTCTTCATGGGTGTTCGTTGTCAGCCGCTCGGGAAATGAGCCTGCATCTGATCGATAGCCCCGGCTCGGAGCAGCAGGATGAAGAGTCTCTGAGGGAGATTAAAAGAAGAATTTGGTGGCACATTACTGCTACAGATTGGTACACTACTCTGATCCTCCTTCTGATCATCATCATAGCTTACCGTGCACTAGGATGCTGGGTCTCATGGGCGGACCTACGGATGGGACGTACCATATACAACCACGACAGATGAACGTGAAGCAGCCTCGAAATATCAACGACGATGAAGCAAGCCTCTCAAATGAGACCTTCACCCTGCCCCCGGACACGGCAACTGGGATGACCTGTTTTATCAGGCGTATTCAGCTCGCCGAGATTGCTCGTTCAGTCATTGACGCCAGAGCTCCCGGGATGCCAGATGCCGAGATCACAGATTACGAACAAGTCCTCGAGCTGGACCGCCTCTTTGAAGATGCGCTTGCCGACTTCCCTCCATTCCTCCGGCCCGACGGTCCCATCCCGGAAGACGCACCGCCCTATCTATCACTGCAGAGAGATGTTGTTCTTCTCGGTTTCCTCTCGAGGCGCGCGCGATTACACCGGCCATTCCTCCTCCACGACAAACAGGATGCTCAATACCAGCCATCGCGAGAGATATGTTTAAGCTCGGCCCGAACAGTCCTCGCAATTGCCACAAGTCTGCTAAAGGCATCTCAGGTTAGAGAACCCGTAGAATCTTTGAGCACCCGAGCAATTGGTTGCCGCCTGGGCTGTGTCATTGGCCACATGTTTATGGCGTGTACTATCTTGGCCCTCAACTCTGGGTTTGATCCGAGTCGTGAAGGCTTCACAGATGGCAAAGAACCATGGCCAGTATCTGATGCAACAGCAGAGACACAGGCCGAGGTTACCGAGGCATGCCGCGCTCTAGCATCTGCCGGAGAAGAATCTATGATTGCTGCGAAACTGGTTCGAAACCTCGCTGCCGTGTTGCGTCACTATCGCGTCCAGGGAGTGGATGACGTTGTTCCGTCCGAGTTGGAAGACGATAGAAGCTCACCTTCAGCAGATGCCTGGCGTGGCGATTCTACCGTGGTTGCAGCAGCTGGGGTAAAGCCCGGTCCTGATGAGGGCCTAGACGCAGGGTATTCTGGAATGGCTGGAGAGGATGCCCTCGGACTGGACAGTCTGTGGAACGACATCCTTGGGGACACGACCTCGTTTGGATGGGATCAGCTGTTGGCCGGACTTGATACCTATTGCGGTCCGACTTGAGCGTCGGATTTCCAATCACCAAAAATACCGTGCCATGGCTGGCTTCTAAGCAGGTATCAAGTTTATTTATTCTATTCATTTCTACCAAATTTCATTACTGCGAAGTAAAACCCAACGACTCCCAACGTTGCAGCACCTTCTCCTGGATTTCGACCGGGTACGACTCTTTGAAGCTCGCAGCCTCCCAATCACGTCCAGTGGTATACTCGCTCGGCATCAGACAATCGGAAACAACCTTTCCACCTGTGCGAATATCACCATTGCCATGCGACATGTACGGAATCAACGGGAAGCCACGGACCTCCTCAAAGTGGTGCTCATCCAAGCCAGGGCGGCAGCGCGTGGAGAAGGCCCAGATGACGTCCTTAAAGTCGTACACGTCGATGTCCTCGCCGACAATGACGAGGCGGTGGATAGTGTAGCCGACCTTGTCGTTGAAGACGATGTCGCCGATGGAGCGGCAAAAGTCCTTGGCGTTGGTCTTCATCGCGCGGAGCTTCTCGGTGTCGACTTGGAGTGCAACCCAGGTGACTTGCGACTCAAAGGGGGAGAAGGCCTCCTTGATAGGCAGACCCTTGGACTTGAGGAGGAACCCGATCTCGGCGGCGGCCAGCGGTCCGATCATGGTGTGCTTTTATTGGTTTAGCTTCTTATCGTCTTCACTGGGCCATGGCGCGGTTGGGAGTAACTTACCGTCTCGTCAGTCAGCCGACCGCAGTTGGAAACGGGAAGAATGGCGTCCTTGCGGTGGGTGATGAGGTCGACTCTGTATTTCGGCTGCGGGTGCGCATCGCCAGGGAACACATATCTGCCAATATCGTCAGTCTCTCTCCTGCAGCATACGAGGAATTCGCCAAGTCCACATACCCATGCATTTCTCCAAACGGGCCCTCAGGTGCTGTCTCCGTAGCGGAGCAAACTCCCTCAAAGACAATCTCCGAGTTGGCAGGAACATACAGCCCGTTTGTATCACACTTGACAACCTCCAACGGTGCCCCGACCAAGGACCCGATATACTCCGCCTCGGACAGTCCGCCCGGAAGCGGCATGCTCGCAGCCATGATGGCGGCCGGCGGTACGCCAAACACCAGCGCCCACGGCATATCCTTGCCCTCCTTCTTCCACATCTGGTGCATCTGCCAGATGTGCTGCGGCTCAATGACGAGTCCCGCGAGGTGGTTTCTGTCGTATACCATGGCGCGGGCAATAGACCAGTTTGTCCACTTGCCATCGGGGGACTGAACAACGTGCATGCCGTACGTCTGGATGTACTTTCCGCCGTCGGACTGGTGCAGCATCGGCGCGGGAAGCTTCGTGAGGTCGAATTGCTCCGGGGTCAGACGGATCTCCTTGCAGGACCCGGACTCGACGACGACGGGCGGGATCGGGGGCGCGCTCTTGGCGGCGACCATCTTGTCGAGAATCTCCTTCATGGTCGACGTGGGCGGGAGAGCGAGGTGCCTCGCCAGTCGGCCGAAGCGCTGGGCCGGGTCAGATCTTAGGGAGTTTGGCGCGCCGAGGATGCGCCAGAAGCCATCGGCGTCCTGGCCCTTGAGCTTGTTGAAGAGGGGGGCTCGCTCGTCAGTCTCGGCGACTTTGCGGATGATGGCGCCGACTTCGAGGTTGGGATCGCATTCTTCGTTGATTTCGACGAGGTCGCCATCGGATTTGAGGGCCTCGACGAAGGAGCGGAAGTTCAAGTGTGGGAGGTCTTGGGGGTTGGATGGTGACATTTCGGTCTGAATGTTGGGTTTTGATTAACAGGAATGTGCAAAAGTGTATGAGGCTCAAGAATGATGATGAGTTGCTTTAAAGTCGATGTTGAGATGCAACTACAAAAAGGTTTATCTGGATGGCTACGTCGTAATTAATATATCCCTTCTCGATCGAGATCAGTTCCCAGCACGATGCACGATCAGTGGTGGCAATGACACAGAATCCCCGAAGTCACCGAGACCCGACATGCTCCGGACTGTCCGGACCCGCAAGTGGATCCTTTCGCCGATGTTGTAGGCCGGGTGGGGTAGTTATTATGGAGACGACGGTGGATCTTGGCGTTCGGAAAATTCGCCCTCGCAACATCTGCCACCCCGAACTCTCCGAGTTCGCCAGAGAGAGATCTGCATCAAGATCCGATAAATATCCACGTCAATATCGCATGGGACTTGAAGTCATTTGAAAAACGATAACAACATTCCATCACTGCAAAAAGCACTTTGTTCACATCTCAACCAAAGCCCAATACCTAGAATCTCCCGCCTACACCAACCTCACCAATTGACCACCATCCACAAGTTTACAAGTTCCACATTCGTGAATACTCTCCAAACCCCCCAACAATCAACATAAAAACAGCACCAACATGAAAGACACCACACCCCGCAAGAAGATCATTGTCGCCCTGACAGGCGCGACAGGCGCCCAAATCGGCATCCACATCCTCCAGACCCTCCGCCGCCTCAACGTGGAAACGCACCTCATCATCAGCAAATGGGCCGCCGAGACAATCAAGTGGGAAACAGACTACACGCCCGCCGCGGTAAAAGCCCTCGCCGACCACGCCTACAACTCACACGACCTGGCCGCGCCCATCGCGAGCGGCTCGTACCGCGTGGACGGCATGATTGTCGTCCCGTGCTCCGTCAAGACGCTCGCGGCGATCAACGCGGGCATCTGCGACGATTTGGTGACGCGGGCGGCGGACGTCTGTTTAAAGGAGCGCAAGAGGCTGGTCTTGTCTGTCAGGGAGACGCCGTTTAGCGAGATTCATTTGCGGAACATGATGGAGGTGACGCGGGCTGGGGCGATTATCGCGCCGCCTGTGGTAGGGTTTTATACTAGGCCGTCATCGATTGATGATGTGCTCGATCAGATGGTGGGACGGTTGCTCGACCTGTTTGATTTGGATGCGAGGAATTTCGAACGTTGGGATGGGATGCAGCAGAGTACCACAAGTAGGAAATAATTTCAAGTTGCATGTCACATTGGCAGTACATCACTACATCTTTGACCAACAATGGCACGAAAATGAAGCCTTGAAACTATTAAAAGTCTGACAAAAAAAGGCGTGCGGGTATTTATTTCTGTTGGTATCAATGCCGAGCCTCACTATTACACTAGGTTGGGCAAAAAGGGGTCGCTTGCGCCAAAGTATTGATCCGACATGATGTAGTCGAACGCTCCAAGAGGAGACATGTTGAAGTCAATGGGAAATTCCCAGTTGGCACCACCCATATCCCAATCGCTGTCCTGTCAGTATCTATCGTAAAACTTTGTGAATAAGCTTTCTCATTGACTTACTTGTTTTCCTCTGCTGCCTCCATCGTGTTCTCTTGAGTTGTCGCCGGCCTGTCACCGAGAGCCGGCGGATGACCAGGACCGACAATGTCCTGGATATTGCTCTCCACCCTCGAGTCACGGGCGTTGACATCGCGCTCCGTCAACGCCCTAAGAGTCCTCAGTGCCTTCAAGGCCTTTTGTAGCGTGCCCGATAGCTGGCCGTTGGAGTCAGACTCCGTGGCCAAGGCGGAGTCACCTTCGTCCTCGGAAAGGCTCTTGATGAGCTCGTCCTGGAGGGTTCTTGTCTCGGGGAGATACCTCGTCTCTCGCATCAAACTCAAAAGAAGCACAGACGTTAATCCATTGTGGATGAATGCCCAAGACCGCCTTGCGTGTCCTGCGATTGACCTCAGCCGCACGTAAGCACGGACACTTCGCCGGAGAGAGTCTCGAAAGTGCTCGAGGACACGGGACCTGTCGCTGTCATTCAGCGCTGTTGATCCACTGCTCGAAACATAGGGTCGGCAAAGCGTGGCAATGACAAAATGGCGGTGGAGTTCGAAAGCGTAGTGTTCCTGAATTTGCGGAATGGTTGTGCTTCGTTTGGGGTCGATCAGGTGGGGTGCAAGAGAGGCTTCGATGGCTTCGATGTCGTCGAGTGTCGAAACTGGCTGCCCTGACGCTTGGGAACGGAACGAAAGATGGCGTAGTGTCACGTGACAGAGCCAGCTCATGGCTTGGAGGTAGGAGAGGCCTTGACCTTCGACGGAGTCTGTGAGCCGTGGAAGATCTTCTTCAAAGTCCAGATCGTATGACGCCGGTGGACGACCGAAAGCAAGCGCGAGCAGAGAGTCTTGCCAAACGATTGCCAATCTGGTTCACAGTTAGCAGGTACCATTGGTAAGATAAGTACTCTGTGAAATACCTCAGGTATTTCGTCTCTTCATCTGGTAGTGGAGAGGTGGGTGAACGGTTTGACTTCCGATGAAGTCCGAGGCATTGCGCAAGTCGGATGGTTGTGCCCCCGAGAACAAAGGCGGCCTGGGGTTTCATATCATTCTGAAGCACATTCCCCAGTAATAGAAGCGTCTGAACGGCCTCCTGAGATGGATTGACGAGATAATCTGTTGATCGGAGTAGATGAAATGCCTGCTTCACTGTGGAGGATCAACATTGTGTCAATGTGCATGGGATGATGAGATGATGGGAGGATGGGTTGAGGAGGTTGGGATGAGGATGATGGGATGTTTTGGGACATACTGTGGCGTTGTGATACTGTAATGCGGTCTTGCAAGTTCATATCGGAGAACTGAGCTCCGGCTGCCAAGACGGCGTGGAGCAGAGACAGCCACCTGGGATCCTCAAGAGACTCGGAACCATTACCAAAATCTGGGTCGCTTCGTGCACTGACCAGCCGGCAGATTCTTTTCTCGATAACATCTAGATTGCAAGTGATGACGTGAAAAGGGTGCACGCGGCGACGAAATATTTCAAAAAGTCTGACAATTTCTTGGTCACTTGGCAGAGATTGATACGAGGATATGGACGTCGCTATGTCTTCGCTCACACCTAGTAGAGGTAGGATACCTGTCTCGAAGGCTGACTGTCGAGCTGGATCATCCCTGGACCGAACAGAGCGCCTTCGAACCATGTCCACTACCGAAGTATTCGCCAGAAATAGTGCATCGCCACCTTGGCGCGTCGTGGACGCATTCCCCGACGATGCTAACGCGTCAGGATTCGGTACTCTGAGAGCTGTGGGGTTAGGAGAAGGGGCCCCCGTCGGTCCATCAAGGTAGTCGAAATTGGCCGCGTCTAGTTGTGGCTCGCTTTCTTGAGTCCTATCTGGGGTTCGACTGGCCACAGGTGTTCCTCGCGCGGATCGTGCTGGCGACCTCGGTATGCCAGACGATTGACGTGTGTGAATTTCATACTCGCATAGATCTGGATGCCCACGCTTGTCGCACGTTGAGCACGGTAATGCCTTGTCGCATTTCACCTTTCGCTCTCGACACGGCAGACACGACTTGGGGTTTCCGCGCACGCCGTTGCGATTTTGTTGACGTGATTTGAGAAGGTCTCTGAATGCTGAGCGGTCGCCGTTCGGAGTGTTCGGAGAATGACGCATTGACGACTCCATCGTGACTCGTGAGATGGAGCGCGAGAAGACGGAGTTGAGAGTGGACCGTAAAAGAGTTGGCGCTGGGACTCTGAGAGTCCTTTGAGGAGTTCGACAGCCCAGCTCAGATGCTCCGAGTCTCGAGAGCGATGGTACTTAGAGAGAGAGAGAGAGAGCCTCGAGAGCAATGGCCCCTGGAAAGACGATTTACATCGTGACTCGTGAGGTCCAAGTTCAGATGGTCCCGTCCCTGTCGCGCGCCGGGCTCGGGCTTCGGAGAAACCTTGTCTCGGAGGAAATCCGGGCCCACTTTGATCGGTAGCGGGGCGATGTCTCGGCTGCAGCTGGGTTGTGATTGGATCGGATTTGTAATCGGTGGGGCACACCGGCGCGGGGCACTAGCGTGCACGAGCCCGGAGAAAGCTCTTCCAGGGCACTTGATTTCAGCACAATCGTCATAGTTCCCGAAGAGGGAACGGGCAATCCTCAAAGAACAAGTTTCTGCCCGGTCCCATAATTACTTACCATTTCAATCATCAGTCCTAACCGCCCGGCCTCAGTCCCATTCAGGCAACACGGCCTTATCTGATCTCAATGCAATCCCCAGAGGAATCCCTCGGGCCAAGGTAGAGCCAATGGGGCCAACTTCGGACATGAAGCTGAGATGAACCGATTGCAGATGATTGCAGATGATTGCAGATGATTACAGATGATTGCATGCTTACAACATGACAGGGGGGGCTTCTCACAGGACTGCTGCTGCCTGATCAGACACGCCTCCGCATAAAATCAGCACGACACTTTGTCACTTGTTGCCAAATCTCACCACCTCAAACACCCAAGGACCGACATCAAAATGCCAGATACCTCTGACACCTCTGCTACCCATCCTCTGGCGTCACTTTTGACCCCAGACTTCTTGACGTCTATTGCTCGGTCCCACCTGCCGCCCGATAAAAGCAAGCACCATAACCTGAGTCTGGAATGGATCCAGGCAGGGCCCAACTTCGACTCAGAGGAGACCAAGGCTGCTTGGTGGACCGCACTGGTCACCATCAGCAGAATCCCCCTTTCCGAGATGCCTGACATGATGTCTTTTCTTCCACCTCCCGCAGACCCAGCGTTCCCAGAACAAAGCCTCGGACTGACTCTCCTCCTCGACCAAGGACCAAGACTGCTGTGCCGCGGGGCCGACGGTCGCTGGACGGACGGCTTCTTTGGGCAGGTCTCTCAGCAGCTCGCTCACTCGTGGCTCGCCTTGCCAGCCGAACAACAGCCAAATGCCTGGAAGCGCTGGGAAGAGGCCGGAGCCAGCTTCGAGCACTGGTGCCTGCTCCATTTGTTCCTTTCGTGCCCGTTTGTGCACAGCGAAAGACTCGAAGATCAGGATATTGCGCTCGAAATGACAGAGGAGCGACGAAAAGGTGCCGAGCAGAGAAGCGGGGAGACGGACCCGTATCGCGAAAAGCGATCCGAGGTTCTTTCCGATGCCTTGGCCTTTCCAAGGGTCATCCGAGCTGGGCCACCGGCTGGAGAAGACGTGACGATGCAGGAATGGGTCTTTTGGTCTTGCATGTTATTCGACGTTCACTGGCCCATTATCAAAAAATTCGGGAAATACCCGTACAGAAATGCCGTCTTGGGACGGGAAAGTACCGAGGAGGAGGTGAAGTGGCTGGAGGAGACGAAACATTTCGCCGAGGCAAGCCCTGAGGTTGCTGAAAGGGTCGAAAAAGATATCAAAGCGAACCGATGGACTGCTCTGAAAGACGAGGTTCCAGCTTAACTCCAACATAGAAGAAACAACGGAAACGGATGTTTCATGTGACTCTGCCAGAAGACAAAAGACAGCTATTGACCAGGGCCGAAGGGAACACGGTGGTTTTGCCTAGTGAAACTGAGCGCCTCTTCCTTATCACGAGACACATTGCCTGGATAGTTGCTCCAGAACTAGTGGTATTTGCCTTCATCATAAAAAGCATGTTTTGCCTTCTCTAGCCCGAGAGGAGGTTCCAGCCTCATAACTGTACACCCACAGAACACCCACAGAACTGTTTCTCCTCGCTAACGAACCCCTCGCAAACCACTACCACCACCACAACCATCACTACTCCATCCACCAGCGGACTGCCATTTGCTTGCGCTCTAGGTGCATCCTCTTCACACATGAAAAAGTTTTCGGACGCGACCATTACTTGCGGCGGCCAGAGGTTCCTCCCGGTCAGCAACCTTGGGGTTTTGGACAATTACCTCAGAACTTTAGAAGCACTTTGGCACAGTGGTAGTTTGCCGTCTTTCATCCAAGTCCAGTCACTTAAGCCTTTGTCCTCAACCATCTCAGGTTGAGATAATTGATGCGGCCAAGTCATCGCATGCGAATCTAGCTTGGGGGAGGGAGACTTCATGGCGAGGCAGGTAATGGACCTATCAGCTTGGACATCATTCTTTCAGGGTAGAGTGGTCAGACCTAAAAGTACTCAATTTCTCAATTCAAACTCATTATCTCAACATTCCCATCAACAAGAGGTACATCGGGACAGAGCTTGACTTCAAATGCCGTCTGGGTTTCATCATGATGTCCTTCATCTGCACTTCGTTCAGAATCAAGTCCTCAAATCTGACAAAATCTATTACCCGTGGTACTGTTGTAATACTTCACGACCAGAACTGCCATTTTTCCGCCAAACTCAAAGGTTCGCATAATTCTAGCAATGCGGCGACTAAGGAAAGTGTGTACCTTTACTTAGACTTTACCATATTGCCATGAGCTAGCCAATCCTGGACACATCAAACCAAAAATTGTACTTCCCTTGCGCTAAATGCAAGGAATCTACTTAGTGTTTGTCGCCCCCAATGCAAAAAGTTCGTCAAGTTCTTGCACCGCTACAATCAAATATCACCTAGTATTCGTCCGATAAACCACCGAGAGATAGCTTGTATACAGAGCTTCCAAGTAATTCATTAGATGGGACTTTCGTAGCCGCGGGATCCCATTCTCTCTGGAATTCATTCCAAATATCATTTAGTTTTCATGATGATATTTGCTGCTTCGGAAATGTATCGTCCAAACCGCATCCAAACAAAGGCTTAGCATTCTATGGCCACGCCTCGTGGGCTGCAAGGGCTCAAATGCGTTGAAGAGGGATTTGACGCCACATAGAGCCGTACTTCTGATCTCATGCTTTATAGAGAGCCCTGCATCTGCATCCGTCAAAGTTGAAGAAGGATGCGATTATTTCCGCCCTTTCACATCAACTGATTATGTATTTTCATACATTGAAAGGAATTGGACTTCATATTACCCAGCTGCCGTATATTGCAGTCATTATGGCTTGCTAACGGTGATTGATTTCTACAGGAAGTTGAAATATGTCGTCGGTCATTTTATCAAATTGTTTCCCTACTGGTCGTTCCTGGCACCATAAGGTGCCGACGATAATGCGACCCGCTCCTCGTTATCGTCATCTAGTCTGTCATACCCTCCGCTGTATCCCATTGAGCGCTCATTTTGCCCGTAGCCGGGATGAGTTCCTTGGCCGTATAGAGTTTCTTGGTCTTGGTTGGCGGTCGCCCCAGCCTTGGTCTTTTTGTTCTTCCTTGATACCATCTTCTTGATCTTTTTCATGCACTTCTTGATAGCTTTCTTGATGTACTTGGTCGGATCGAGCCCAGTCTTGTTACCGTTGCCGGAATTGTCGCCTTTTTTGCTACCGTCGGTTCCATTGCGTCTTCGCCTGCAGCAGCAGCAACAGCATATACCTACAGAGAGTAGGACAAGAACGCAAACGATAATGACGGCGATGATTCCACCGGAGATGATTCGGACGCCGCCATTTTTGTTGTCGTGGTCTGAGGAGCCGTTGCGCGGTATCAGGAAGCGGGCCGGGCTGGCGTAGGCTGCGCGAGTCAAGCGTTGAATGGCAGGCATTGTGAAGTGATTTGATGATTGTGATGCTTGTGGGCCGCCGAAGGTAGAACAAGTGCCTTGGGATGGACAATTCGCCTGATCTGACGCTGAGCCGTGCGGGTTTTAATGCAGAGTACGGATGACGAGCGTGGATTATTGGTAAGATGACAAAACGCTTCTCAAATTTCTGGATGCTGTTATACTTTTATCTCTTGGCCATATTCTGCTCAGTTGTGCTGTGCCCAAAGTAAACATCTCTCACCATCGGCATCCTACCACTTTGTGGCTTGGAAGGCCTGTCACTCCACCATGAATCCTTCAATTAATCAATCTCCCTAGAATTGTTAGTGCGGTCATGCCCTGCCCCGTTGTCGGCCGTGCCGGTGGTTGGCTAGTCCCGGGCAAGCTGACTCGTGCGAGCAATTTAAGGCCCTGTGCCACAAGGCTGTACCACCAACATGTCGGGGATGCCGCGAAGAAAATGCAAACCCTGCTGTAAAGAAAGGCAACGTCTTGTTCCTCTATGGATCTACTGAGTCAAGCATCCGACTTTCGCGTGTGATCTGCACTTTATCAAGATTGACTTCTGCGCCATCAAGGTCGACTCGGGCCAACGAGACAGCGCAAAAGACGGTCTATGTGAACAGATCTTGATACAACCTTCTGCGGTTCGCTACCGTCCGATATGAAATAAGCATATTCTTTTTGAATGTCGATCAATCAAAATGAAGCTTCATTTATCAAACAACCTCGACTTTTGCCCATGGTTATGTGATGCCTTTTCCCGCCCCCGAGCATTGCCAGTCGGCAAGTGAAGTACGTTCAAATATCGACGATATCGGTCCTCGGATTCGTTCTCCATATCCGTATTGTTTGAAAGATTGATGCGCGCCTTCGGGCTCGAGAGAAACTCCGCTAGAAGTGATGTACAATTTCTATGTTGATAAGAGGATGGTTTCAACGGGGATTTGGCATTCAAACAGGCCGGAGTGCAAGAAAAAGTCGGAAAACCGTTGATTACTCACGATAACCATAAGCTGTGCTCATTGAAAACTCCTCGGTTCCTATTGCACAGCTCACCAAATTAGCAAGTGGGCCTGGCCTTCTGATCTACTGATCAGTCACCCCAACAGAGTCTTCTCAAGCTCCCAGTCGTTGTGGTAATTGAGGAAAATGAGCAAATTAGCTACTCAAACTCTGTTTAAATAATTGAACATTCCAAACGAGCTTGTCCCTAATAATGATACTTACCCCAGGTATTGAGCAGCGTTTGCTGATCCTCCGTGGAAATACTGTCTGTACGCTGGAAAGTGTGTGGTGGACCTAGAGTGCTCACCCTGTGGAAAGCCTACAGAATCAGCTCTTGCATGACTTCGATACAGAGCCTTAAACAACATTGCACAACATTGCATTAGATTTTGGGATGAACGTTAGCAACATGGAGCAGGACAGACGTCTGCGCCAAGCCTCGTCCCCTCGTTAAAGTTTGTCTAAAAATAGAACACAGATCGTGTATTTTTCATTGCCAAGGCTCATTCATACTTTTAATAGTAGCACATCCCAACAAGTATGAGCTGAGTGCTGGATGAGATGATTGTATTTGAAGTGAATAAATTTGTCAATATGATTGCATTACCCCCAACCATTTCATCACCCATTAACTGTTAACGAAGGTGGCAGTATTACAAGTGTACTGGAAACAGGAGAAGAAGAAGACGAAGAAGAAAAAAGAACCATTGAATGACTCATAGAAAAAGTTCAGCGTGTACAGTAGAAGACCTCAACCTAATTTGCCGGTGTTATTTATTGGTCCCTGATATCCTCGCAAATCTAACACTTCGGGCTCAGGCTCAGTCTCTCGCTGCCTACGACGAATACGTCGACGCCTCCGCCAGACGATATATCCGGCTAGTAGAAACACCATTATTGTGACTAAGGAAAATGCCGTGTCAATAAGGAATATCGTTGCGGGCAACAGTCTCTTTCAGAAATTTGACTAACCTATTCCTGATACAAACCCGAGAATGGCTATGCCAACTTCGGTAAAAGAGGGCATACCCTGGGTCATATTGATGTTGATGGCGGGTGGTTGGTAAGGTTTTACTCCATCCCCGCTGCGTAAGGCCGCGTTCTGGTCGGCCGCTGGGATCTGCGTTGCAATCACCGTGACAGTCGGGGGTGCTACGGTAACGAAGACAGTGCTTGTTGGGTATCTTGATGACGGGGGCGGGGGAGGTCCAGGTGGCGGGGGAGGAGGAGGAGGAGACGGAGGCGGCGGCGGTGGAGGCCCTGGGGAGGGAGGTATTGGCGGAGGAGGCGGCCCCTCGGGGGGAGGAGGCGGTGGTGGCGATGGCGGCGGAGGTCCTTCTGGTGGAGGAAGCTGAGGAGGTGAAGGTGGAAGAGGCCCCTCTGGCGGCGGCGGAGGTGGGGGTGAACGAGGCGGTCCTTGAGGAGGGGCCGGAGGTACTTGTCGTCCTTGATATTGATGACCAAGGTCGAGGTTCAATCTCGGCGGTGGAGATTTCCTTCGAATCAACGAAAAAATAGCCATGTTGTCCGCTGAGACTGAAAACTTTACAAGGCTTCGTTCCTAGATACTTGTCAGCAATGCACTGATCTACCATGGAATTGCTCAGGGATTACATACTGTAATGAGTGTAGCTCGCTCGCTCACTCAATCATATCGTTCCGCTATCGCATATATAAGTATCTTGATGTCTGAAGCAGGAGGCGCAATTTCTCTGACAGTGAAGAAGAGATTGAGGACAGCTTTCACTGTCAAGGCTGTTGACAGGTAATGAGGATGAAAACCTGAACTAGACAGGGACGCCCATCATAAATATTCTCCATCGATTTTCGTTTTGTATTACTAGCCTATTCCTGGCATTCCACTTGAGAACCCTTTGATCAGAGAATCCTCCAAGTCGCGCTGTCGATGCATCTCTCGGCACAAGGGGGCACCATCTGAACTTCGGCAAGTTGAACTCTCCAGATGTTTTGGTTTCAAGCTTTTTGCCCACAAACCACTTGCGTCCAATTGACAGGAATGAAACAGAGTTGAAGTCTGCATCTGATGATCGCGACGCCTCGCTAAAAATAGCACGACTCACAGACTGAGTGCACCTAGCGTTGACGTTGAGAGGCTGCATGATCTAGTTACTGAAAATGTCTCTCTGGTGGAACAACCCCGCAGTTTACGATGGTGTTCAAACAAAAGATGCAGCTTCTGTTGCTCGTCCTACTCATCCTTACTGCCTCAACCACTGCGACTTTCGGCCCATTTCAATTTAATATATTTAGATCAAAAGCTTATCGCTCTGGGCACGGTTCGCACTCAATTGGAGACCTGTTGAAAAGGTACCTCTTGAGCTCGCAACTACTTAGCCATTACATCTTAAGAGGCAGAAGTCTCTTTATTTATGTCGTTCGTAAAAGGTGTTAAGCTCCCCGGAGAGTATCGCTTGCTATCCGAAGCTACATGTCGTCCGACGTAGAATCTCTCACTATGGGCTTGAATTACTTGATTGAGACACGTTGTCACGTCTCGATTCAGTTTTTGAAACACTGTTCGGTCTGAATGAAGGTTCATCTCTACTTACTCAATGTTTGATAGGCATTTAGAAAGATAAAGGGTGTGTCTACGAGTCACGAACCTAGGGTTAGAGGTTTTGCTCTCCGATGCCCTCTCGTTGGCTGATATTTGAAAACGTTTTTGCACTATGATGTCCAGCGTGACATCGGCTGTTGATCCAACATCGGGATGAAGTCCTCCGCAATCTAGTGATCCATCCACGCATTGACTGGCCCTCTATAAAGGAATTCCTACGTACGTACCTTGATCAACCAAAAAATCGACAATCAGGAGGGGCAGAGGGCTTTTCCTCAGAGTTATAATTAAACATTATCTGTAATGACAGTCAATTAAAGATTCACTAGCGAGTATTTAATTTTGCTACTCATAGGATAGCCATGTGATATTCTCTCGGGATCGAGGTAAAGGCGGTACAAAAGGTAGGCTCGTTTTTACAGAGCTCGACATAGGATCTTGGAGACATCTCATCGTGCAAGTATCGAAGCAATTCGAATGGCAGGCTCGAACATCGAAATGCAGAAACAGACAGTTCAGAAACGTGCATACTGGTGATGGTAATTGTTATACCAAACTCCAATATGATTAGCGTATAGCTGTGGTGAGAATTGGTGAGATGAGCCGAGTCGGAAAGGTGCTTTTTCACTCGTGTTCCCTCTTCAGGGCTAGTCCACCTCGCTCAACCGAGCTGCGACAAGGTGGACAGACCATTTGGCAACAAACGACCCGGCGGCCAATAACCCGGCGGTTAGTAACCCGGCGGAAGAATTACCGGCGAAGGACGATCCGGCGATGGGTGACGCGTCGGCAGTGTATTGGGAGGCGGTTGAATGGCAAAAGATGTTCTACCGAAGTTCTGACGGCAGGTAACGTTGCTTATTCCGGCGACTAATTTAATTGTGGACGGTGTCCCGGGACCGGCTGGGCCATTGCGGGGTTGGAGTACCGGTATTGCTACCTTAGCCCCTAGTATTCGGCACGGTCCGATTCGACTTAGCAGACACTCTAATGTGATGGGACACGATTGATCAAGTAGGATAAGTGTTCAGCACGACCAAGACTCTGTTCTTCCTTCCGATAAGGATCTGATGCTCGAGGGGAGGGGATACCTCACATTTGACGTGTGCATCATGGTTCACAGCTATCATTACTTCTGCGAAGAGTTGAACAGATGATCAGGTATCGGTACAGGTAAGTAAGATGCCATGATGTCACACTTTGCACCACGGCATGATGTCACTCAACAAACATAAGCCGCATTCAGCAAGTGTCCATCAACAAAAATGGGAGTGGTAAAAACATACTCTGCCATAACATTGTCAGTTTGTGAAGAGATTCCACCAAAGCGTCGTTGAAAACAAGGTTCGATGATGGCCTTCACCTCATCAACTCAGTCAGAGAAGCTCTTGAAGCAAGTCAATGATGGATACGGGCCAAAATTTGCCACTGCTGTTCCAAAATGCCCTATCACCTATCGCCGACCGCCTGCACTGAATGCTGAACGGGTAATCGAGTCAGCAGGGGTCGCCCATGCAAACCTCGCTTCGTCCACGGACAAGCCCAAAGGCAGCATTGAATATTCAGAGAAATATCATGAATATGTGAGGCTACAATCTCATCTTCGTTTTGCCATGTTGGAGAAGACGCTCACAGTCTTTATAGACTGTATTGCAGCAGCACGTCCTCTTCTGGGACCGCGATAACGATGGCATGATCACGCCAATCGATGTGTGGGTTGGTTTTCGCGATTTGGGCTTCAATCTCGCCGCATGCTTGCTAGCTGCAACAGTCATTCCATTCGTTTTCTCCTACGGAACAGTCATGCAATACTCATACTTGCCGGATCCATTTTTCCGACTTCACCTTGGCGGCGTACATAAGGCAAAGGTTTTCCCGAATGATTCTCTGATGCTCCTCGAGGAAAAGGCTGACCCAATTAGCATGGTTCCGACTCTGGCATATATGACAGCGAGGGTCGATTTATCCCCCAACGATTTGAAGATGTGTTTGCAAATTGTAGTGTGCGGCAAGACGACACTCTGACGCTTCGCGAGATCTTTGATTTGATGAGCAGAAACCGCTGCGCAATGGACCCATTTGGTGTAAGTGAACCGCCTAAAGTCTACTGATTTGAATTGCCTGGCGAGTTCTGTATCGCAGCTGAAACTCCATCTTGCCATAGTGGTCAGTATCAATTTTTGAGTGGATGACAACATGGACATTACTGGCAAAAGACGGCAAAATCCATAAAGAGGATCTCAGGAGAGTATTTGATGTGAGCCCCTTCAGTTATTTATCCACCCCATCTTCGATATGAGCCTGTCCTAATATTGAATACTGTAGGGCTCCCTATTCTGGGAGATTCGGGAGAAAAGGCACTCGGGGGAGGGATGGCATCAGGGTTGGGGACTCGGGGGAGATGGCTTCGTGGGCAGTCGACCCGGAGTCAATCCTCGGACGCTCACTGCTTAACTGCTCAGATTGTCCAGTCCAATAACTGGTATCCTACATGCCTATTGCTTAGATGCCAATCGTGTCGGGTTGAAATCAAAATGAAACAAGGATGTCTATGTCGTATTTCACAGCATAATCAATATCATTGTTCCAAAGGTCCATCAGCATATAGACGAATGAGTAATGTCACCTCCCCATTGAATGCTACATCCAACGAAACTACCATGACTGTGCTGCGCCCTAAGTAAGCCCGCATGGAAGTCCTCCTCCTTAGGATTTCGCCAGTGTCCTAGGTCGGGCAAATATGCCTCACACCAGACTGAACAAGACATGAGCCATGCTCACTAACCGCGACTGACTAAAATATCCATACTAGCTGACACTTCAAGCAACACTTCCTCCTACAGAAGTCTTGGAAAGCATCTCGCGCTTGTGAAGAAACCTGATTACGAACGCAATCGCAATAAGAGCCACAGACAGAGCAATCATGCTGGGGTATCCCTTGGGGTAGGCGGGGGCTTCCACTTGCTGCCAAATCACGAGTGGCAGCCAGGCCTGGAAGACGTACGCCATCTGGTTCATAGCTCCGGTTACCAACGCTCGCTCTTCATTGTCATCGCTGCATATCTCGTGAGCCCACGCAAAAGTGAGACCACTGATGCCGCCCCCAAAGCCACAGAGAATAAAGCAGGCCCACTTGAGACTATTCGGGATGTTCCAAATAGTAAGCGGGACGTAGGCGATGATTTTGACAATTCCCGAAAACACGATTGCTGGCCAACGTGCGCCTCGGAATAAACTATCGGATGTCCATGCGTAAATAAGAGTGGTGATGATGCTGACGAATTCTGTGATGGTGGGATAGATGTTGACCTCGCGTAAGGTATAGCCTTCGGATTTGAGCCAAAGTGGAAAGGCCGGCTGAGAGTTTCCACCGTTGCCATTGTTGAACACGATATAAAGAACAACAAGGGTCCAGATGTGCCAGCTGGAAAAGACCTTGACGAACTTGGCTTTGGTATAAGGTGCCCGCTGTGCACGACCCTCCAACTGCATGCGCTTCTTAGCCAAGGCGATCTCTTCGGGGGTGAAATACCACGCCTTTGTTATTTCCGGGAGGTCTGGCAAGAAAAAGAAGCCCGAAATCGCGATTGGGAGGGAAATGATGGTGTTGGTAATGAAAAGCCATTGCCAACCATGGTACCCATGCACGCCGTCCAGGTTGTATGCGCCAGCCATTAAATAGCCGGATATAGCGCTGCCCACGTTCCCCATCGCATGGAACAAACATGAGCGTTTCGCCAGTTCGTCCTTACGGTACCAAGAGCCGATGATGTATTGCATGCCAGGGTAGAAGGTGCTTTCTGCCAGGCCAATGAAGAAGCGTAAAACGTAGATATGAGTGGCAGTCTGGCATTTGGCAAGTAAAATGGTAAGAACAGACCATGTCACCTGGAAACGATTAATTAATGAAGAAGATGATTCCGCCTTCTGTCTCACCTCGCAGACTGGGATCCATATCGCCGGCCGAATGCGTGTGAGAAGCATGTTACTGTTTGCCAAGTCAGAACGGTCGAATTCTGAACAAATAGGTTGTATGATGGGTAGTTCACCTAGGAATTTCGCCTACAACATAACCAACGGTCCAGCAGACTTGCATGTAATTCAATTCATTACCATGCAAACCTAGGTCTTCTTTCATTCCTGAAACGAAGGCATTGTTGATATTGACCTACCCTGGATTAGTTCCACTTCCTCAGAAAGTCATTACTTAGCTTCTACGCATACCTGGTCCAAGTATTTGATGAAATAACCCAATGAAGCCAAGGTCATTAATACCGCGTCAAGTTTGAAAAGGAACCGGCGCTCCTCTGGAGACTTGTCAAAGGTGTCCCAAAAGTATGATTTCCACGTTCTCTTGGGTTTTTTTTGCAGGACCTCTACCACAGATAGGCCAGCACTTCCCTTGCCTCCATCAAGTACAGGGGCGGAGCTTTCATTGGTGCCTTGAGGGCTGACTTTGATCGAGCCAGTCATATTGCTGGGCCACCCAATTTTTGACGGGATGCTGAGAAAACTGACGCTCTCGACCAAGTGTCTATGAATGTCTATCGACACCTGAGGACGAGCTTGAAACCAGAAGGGACGGGAGGCATGGTTTTTCTTCTTTCAGGGTTGTGCCTCGAGATATTCATCATATTTCTAGTTGCGCATTCGCCAAGATGCCGTTTCAACAAGTAATGAAGCAAATCTCCACGCAGAAATCTGACGCAATGGAAGGCAGATAAGTCGTCAAGCATAAGTATCTTGGATGGACTTATAATCAACTCTTGGCGTGATCTGATTCTAATGTTGCTTCAGAGGCCTGGGTTCAAGTGCGACTGATTCCGATCCAGCAAATCGGCCGTCTCATAAAGCAAGGAAAAGGAACATGACTCAAAATTGCAGCACTCCCCACAGATGTGGCTGGTCCAAAGGCAAGGGTTCTAGTTCCAAGGCTTGGAAACTCAACAAACAGGCATGTTGGAGCTTTGAGCATACATGTACATGTTGCAATCGGAGGACCACCGAGAGAGCACCGTTGTAGGCTGCCGGCCGATGTAGGGATTCACGTCCCTTGGCCTCCAGTTTTCCAATGTGGCGACCAAGTTAACGTTGTAGTGCCTAAGAGTCTCCGTGCATTTGACCCCAAGCTGCGTTTAGCATGCAACATATCGAGCTGCATCACTTCATGGTTACTTGATGGAACCAATGCCTAACCACATCGCAGGGTCACGCAATTTATGACCAGCCATTCATAGAGGCATTCTTTCAACTTGGCAAACGTCGAGGGGCTTGGCGGAGCTGGATCAGCTCGGATATCATTCAATAAGATTCAGAGGACCTCTGCCGATGGAATGTTTATTACATGTTACATTTAGACCGCGTTATCGGAGCTTACGTAGCCTTGGCGACATGATTGAGTAAGTTTCCATTGGCCTTCATGCCAGACTGCGTGTAAAACTTACCAAAAGATGGGAAATATTTTTATCCGTTTGTCAAGTCAAAGCAAAGTCCTTCTTCAAATTTAAAGTCATTGACATGTGTAAGAAAACAAATTTCTTGGTATTTCTAGTCCGTCTATCTTGTCTCTGTGCTGAGATGCCGAGCTGGGAGAAGTTCTGGAGAGGAGACTATCGCCATTTCCCGGATGAATCACGTCATCGCGGGGTCCGGGGACGCTTGTAGACCACGGGGGATTGTTGGGCTGTGGGCACAAGTCAAGCTTGCTGGATTACTCTACTCCTCTAGTTCACCGAGTTCTCCCCAATCGGTGTTCAATGCCTTTGTCAGATACAGTAGAAATCCCATTCGATATCGTAAATGAACTGTTCAAAACCTACCATCGATAATCAACTCTAATCTCCTTCCCTGGCAAGCTTGCATGTGCCACGTGCCGTCTCGACACCACGATCTCATTCCGTCTCACCGTCACGATGGATTCGTCACCAAACCCTTGGACTGAGCAACGACCTCCCTAATGATGATGCAGTCACATGCTGAAATCCCAAGCTCTGCCTCGCTCCAGCTTCACCTTGACCACCCTGCAGTCGAAGGATGGATGCAGATTCGGTTGTAAACGGCGGCCCAGTGGAAAGGCTCTCTGGCCAGACCAATGTACATCCTTGAGTTCCATGTACCTCTCGACACTTCCGCTCGTCAAGGATGGGGGCATGAACTTGTGGGTTCTTGTTGATAAAAACCACCCAGTATAGTTTTGAGGCCGCGATTACGGGACTCGCCACAGGAATGAGCTAGCAAACTTGTTGCACGGTTGGGAGTCAGAGTGCGGTAGGAGCATTGGCAGGATCCTGTACTCAGATGATGGCAAGGGAAACTAGCCCAGGGTGGATTGGTCGTCAAACCCTGAGTACCAACGGGCATTTTGAGTTGCCACCTGCAAAGACGAAGAACAGAGCGGGTAAGCAGCCAATCTACGATTCGGGGCTAGAAAAGCTGTGCTCTAGAGACAAGGCCGTGATAAACAGCGCTATGAACTACCAAGTATGCTATAGAAGCGGGTGGTGAAATGTTGCCAAGCATAGATCACCTGCTGTGGCATATCCGCAAGGAAGACTACGACACCAAGCATCTCTTTGATCAACAGACGCAGACAAAGGGAGCGATCGCTGAAATGTCTAGGAAACAGGTTTAGGCTAACTGGGTTCGTCGCTACTAACTGCCTCTAATAATAATCAAAACCAAGCGGTATGCGTAGTGTTAGGGCAGTGACGTTACAGGCATTACACCTCCTCATTAAAAGTGCTCGAGCATACATATAAGTATTCAAACGCCTTGGAAGGCGTTCTTTTTCAGGGAATGGTATACTGAGTCCACATGACTCACTTTAGATTGAGAAGCACACACGAACGACGATCGGGCTAAGGGGGCCTGCACTGCTGAGATGTGACTCGCCACCCTCGAGCTTATTGGAGTTCCTTCAAACATACTCGGGCTCTTCCTGCACAGCTGTTGAGAACCCTCAACCAATGCGACAAATCTCTCGTCCATCCTGCCTTGGTATGTGATGGACTTTGGGTAGCCTACTCCAAGTACTCGATGTTGAATGGCACAGTTTCCGCAAAATCCCAATCCTCTTTCTTGGTGATGTCGCCGAACACCCTCAAGCCGCTGAATACAATCTTATAGGTGCCTTCTGGTACGACGGTACCGTCAGCCAACACCCCTGTGAATCCCGGCCGATAGTTTCTTCGAACAACCCAAGGCTCAGGAAAACCCTGCAGCTGCCCAATACTTTTGATGTGAAAATGTTCGGCTGTTGGTAGACTGGTTTCAGTCAAAGCAACCACGTCAGCTCGCGCAAGTTGGGTTCCAAACAAAAGGCTAGCAATCATGCTAGGGTAGTTGGTGCTCCCTGGAGGCGGCGTCGTGGCAGGTCTTGGGATGGTGAAAGTCGTGTTTGGTGGAGTGGGATTGTTGGCGTAACCCAAGAAAGTGCCGTATTCAGGGCCCTCCAGAAATACAGGCACGTCCTTCATGCTTCCGGCGACACCAAGATATGGGATTTTGTGAGATTCTCCGTTATTTGCGACGATTGTGATGAAGCCACTGTAGACAGGCAATTGTGTAGCATTCACATTTTGAGGAGGCGTTACACTGAATGTGACCTCAGCCGATCTACTTGCGGGAACCTTTATCTCACTGAGACATGTCGTCAGCATTCTATTCAAACAAGTAGGAAAAAGAAGCAGACTATTGAGCTCACCTGGCTGAAAAGGTTAGTTCCGCCCAATCTTCGACAGTTGGATTAGGAAATTGAGAGGCTGATCGCGATCCCGCTGCAAATGTGTAAACCGTGGCGGCTTTGACGTGATCTAGCTTATAGACTAATTCCTCGGTCCCCAAATTTCTGATGCTGAACGTATGGGTATCTACGAAGTTGTCTGTGTCATTGAATGAAATCTGGCTAGTACTCAAAAGCGTCTTGGCGTGTGCGGCACTGTAAGCCTGGACTACGCCAGACCCTTGCTGGGCCACAGGAGCGGGTATGCTGTAGACATTTGTGCCATCAAACCAAGATCTGGAGGTTGAAGTAGCCGAAATGACATTGCGAAGCTCAATGGGATCGAGTGTGCCGCGAGCTTGTCCCACAAGAGCGAATATGGCTGCCACAAGAGGGGTCGACATCGATGTACCTGATAGGATCGAATACCCACCCATATTCAATGGCCATGTAGACAGGATGTTGCCTCCTGGTGCCGTGAATTGAGGTTTTGAGACTACTTCCCATGTTGGGCCCCATGCACTTGTCAAGCTCATTAAGTCACCAGCAACCTCATTCATCACAGATTCATAACGAATGCCTGCCATGTACGATGCTGTGAGATCAATATTGACACTTTGACCTCGGCTTAGCGAAGTGATCCAGTGAGCACCTTGAGCTGGAGTCACGGTGCCAACTCCAGCGATGCCGTCCTCGTAGGCATAAACCACATCAATGGAACTACATGTACCTGTTAGCGAGTTGCCATGACTCTTAGGTCCCCGAGATATGCTGAAAGAAGCCTGAGCTCCATATCACTTTACTTAGGTCAACTTACGAGTTTCTTTGGCTGTAGAACAGCAGGTATTTACCTCCTTTAGCTGCTATGTTTTGGGCTTGTGAGGAAGAATAACATGCGGATGTATCGGCTACTCGAAGTAGTACGATCTTGCCAGAAAGGTCTGGAGTAGAGTCTGGCAAGGCAACGCAGGCATCATTCGGAGAGGCTGTGTCGTTGCTGACTGCCCAGAGGGGTAATGAGATGTTCTCGGTAAACTTCGGTCCACCGCTCAGAAGCCCAAAATCTTGATCTTGAGTCGAGTTTTCGACGGTGTAAGATCCTCTTTCAAGTAACAGCGGCGTGATCGTGTTCTCTACGGACCCAACGGCCGTAACGTCCACGCCAGTCGCAGGTGATGAAGGCAGAAATAGGCCAGATCGACCGGAGTTACCTGGTGATACAATGACAGGGACTCCCTGCGCCACGATCCGTGATGCAGCGATAGCCCAGGGATCGTTGGCCCACCCGGTATACTGACCCGCTGAGCAGGAGATAATGTCGCTGCCATCCTCGAATGCGCGATTGAAGCCGTCTAACAGTATGTCATTTGTGGACAAGCCGTTACAACCCCACGCTCGGTACATGCCAAGCGTGACGTCCGGTGCAGCGCCAGTGAATCCCATTTCGTTGGTTTGAGCTGCGATGATGCCAGCAACATGTGTTCCGTGGCCAACACAGTCGTCGTATGGGTCGGGGTCTGGCAGGGGGCTTTCTGGAGGGAAGTAGTTGTCTCCCGTAAGATCCCAACCATAGGACACCAAGCACCCTTCTCCAAAACAGCCGCCCAGAGCTGGATGGGTGTAATCGACACCGCTATCCACGATGCCAAGTCGGATTCCTTTACCGGTGAAACCCTCGGCTCTCAGTTTATCAACCTGTGTCATGACATGTGGTGTAAAGTTATCTGTGCCATTTCGTCGCCTCTTTAGGCTAGATATGAAATGGTGGCCATCCGCGGTTGCGTTTCTTCCTGTCGAGACAGGCTCAGGCGTGGGCATGCGGACAGTTCTGACCGGCCAGATTCCTTTCACATCAGGCCTTGCTTCTATTTGTTTCGCAATATCTGCTGCAGCATCGTGCGTGGTGTTGACAATGCGAAATGATGCACCTTTGAACAGGCGATAGTTGAAGTCCAAACGACGCTCAACGTTGAATGCTAGGTCTTGATACAAGTTAACACTAGCGTTGAAGTCGTTTGCCCACTCCACGATGAAAGCCCCGGGAACAATCTTGAATGGCTCTTGTTGGTCAACATCGTTCGTCAACTTCGTCGCCGAGCTCTCGGGGCCATCGTCCCCGTTGACCCCCAAGAGCAATGAGATTAGGACGGCAAGGGCCAAGGCGGTGAAGGTTTTCGACAGCATTTTTTGTGTCTTCTTCAGTCGAGAAGGTTCTTCCACAAAAGCTTTTGGTGGAAGTCAGTGACAAGAGCCAACAGCAGGCTATCCGTCTTGGTGGGGGCCAATACTCCTTAAGAGCGGACGAGGTGGCGCGTAGGTGATGATTAGAGATGATTGCCAAGTTCGTATTCACTATTACGACCGGGGTTGCTTGAAATGCCCAGCAAATTGGCTGTCATTGTCGGCTCATTTGGGTCTGACCAAGGGGATAAGTTCGTAGACCTTCCTATCTAGGTCGAGTTGCGGTGCCGATGTGACCCTACATGCCTTTCAAAATCACATAGTCACTGCATATACGAACTCTCATCTTGATTTGGGTGTAATTAGTATTAGAGAGCCTCGAACGACATTGTTGCGGGCTTTCTGGATGTTATTTCGAGACTTGGGTACTTTTCAGTATGCTAAGCTTGTTATCAAACGCAACTTGTATCGATTTTTCATGACTGACGAAAAGAATATTCTTTTTTTCACGATCAGAGTTTGAAGTTCACCTTTTTGCATCCAAGAAGCAGTGTAGTGAAACTTCGGAAGAGATGGTCTCATATCGGGACCAAACAAGTCGTAGCTCATTCAACGTCAAGCTCGAGTCTATTTTCCTCGTAACAGGTTCATTCAACCAGAACTAAATAGAACGAACCTTTCAGAAAATTCGAGCTCCAAAATCCATTTGTACATTGCAAGACCGAAGAGTTTGCACAACGAGACAATAGGTGCCCAAAGCCACAGCCCGGAAACCTTTCGCAGTCATATCTCATGAACACCAAATGCTTTAGGCGTTGTATACGACAATATACTCCGCTTGAAGAGTACCGCCAGAGACGGTGTTTGTAAGAGGTGTGGTGCTGCCGTAGTTGTTGTTCGGGAACGCACCACCGATGGCGAGGTTGAGCAGGATGAAGTGAGGGGAATGCACTGCCTGGGTCCAAACATCCGCGGGCAAGTCGGTTTCGACAATTTGCCAGAAAAGGATACCGTCGATAAACCACCGCACAGCCTCAAGCTCAGCGGTACGGTCGACTTCGAGAGTGTAGGTGTGGAAGTTGCCCTGGCAGGCGCTGTTGGGGCACTCGCGGCTACCGACGAGACCGTTAGTCTCCTTGCAGGGGCCTCCGGGGTTGACACCACAGTGCATGACGCCCCAGACACGGTTGATGCCATTGACGTTCTCCATGATATCGAACTCGCCAATGGCTGGCCAGTTCCTTTGCACTGATCAGCAGAGTTCTTAAACCTATGCCATGGCTGTCGTCACTCACCAGTAGTTCCCACGGTAGGCGTTTCCAAGAGTCCAAAACGCTGGCCAGTAGCCAATGCCGTTGCTGCCAACCGCAGGCAAATTGAGACTGGCCTGGACACGCATCTTGCCACCGGCTTCAGCCATGAAGTCCCCACGCTGAGACTCAATGCGAGCAGATGTCCATGAGCCAGACGAAGCTTTGATGGCAGTGATCTGTAGAGCTCCGTTGCCGTTGAGACGAAGGTTGTTAATGCTGCTGGTGTAAGTCTGGATCTCTCCAGTCCCCCAGTTAGCGGGGCCGCCAGGGTAGGAAGTGCCCGTGTCGATGACCCAGTTGGCCGTATTGGGCAAACTGTTGGCGGAGCCGACAAAATCATCACTCCATGTGAGACTGAAGCCGGGAATTGTTGGCACTGCACCCTGCACTGCGGGAAAACCAAACGCAAGAGCCGCGAAAAGCTTATTGAAAGCCATTGTACTAGCGCATGTCAGCGATTGGGAAAGAGGCTTTGGGCGGTGCACATCGACGTCACGAACTCGCAATTGAAGATAAATTTACAAATGGGAAGGTCGTAAGGAGTGATTGTTGTGGACTTGAAGCGGAGAACTGCTGATGTCTTTGGCTCTTCATCTCTTCTGGGAGTCTTGTCTCGTTATATACTCAAGAGAAGATAAATCTCGGTGTCTTTCTCCTGTGCGGTCTCCAGCCACATGTCTTCATTCTGGATTTCATTCCAGCGTGTCGGGGCTCAAGGTTGGCAGACCCCTCATCCGTCTAGCCGCACAGGTGTGGTTGTCCGTTACAACACCATACTGGGAGGATCTCCGAGAAGCGCCCACGATCCAAGCATGGTGTTGTTTCCTTTCTACCCCACACTCGCTAGTATTTCATTGTCGAGCGATGGTAAGCCACACGGGCCGGAAGACGACCCTTTTCAGATATTGACACCCTACCAAGAAACAATCCAGTAAAAGTTGGGAATTTCTGTTGTGCACATAGTGGATTAGAGAGAGCAGCCAATCATCCTTCGTTTAGCCCGTGGGATGCCCGAACCGACAGTTCTTCTAATCGTGGCAGGCGATGTAGCATTGTGGTCTCTTTGGCGAATTTCTAAGCCGCTTCACTCAACCACCGAGTCTTACATTGAGAATATCAAAAGAGAGACAAGACGGAAAATAGGCTGTGGTCTACCCTAAGTCACTGAAGAGGCTTGTGGACTCATCGACGGGGAAGCCCCATCTAGGCTTCACATCGCTCCAACAGTGGCCAAAAGAGCGCATTTTCCGTTGTTTGAGGTTAGGTGTCAGATAAACAACTGCGGTGCCACCTGTCCGCGGGAAATGGCAAACTTGTGGTATGTGTGTCCTGGCGAAAAGGAGGAGCGCAGCGTCTGATGCGGAGCAGAATGTAACCCTACGTTCTGGACTGAGGTAGTGACTTAAATTCTCTTTCCACCTGCTCGGGGATGTCGGTAACCGAAACGAAGTGGTCAGCACCTGCATGTCAACCTGCCTACGACGAGCATGCACTAAGTTGGGGCAAGCAGTGAGGAAAGAACAGACATATGCACTGGTATATGCGAGTATTAATGGGGTGATGCCAGGTCCGCGACAACCAAGGCATTAACGAGGTCACAAGATGGCCGGATGATGAAAAACACTTTTTAAGCTTGTTTCCCCGTACCTGTCGATCGGTCGATTGTCAGTTTCTTTTCCCCTCCGTTCACAAGCCTGGCGATTGTTCCACTTCTCGAAACGCGCCAGCTTCCCTTTTTGGCGCCACGACCGGCCGTCTTTGGTGCTTCGCCGGCTTGATCTATAGGTTTTCTATGCCCATGACTGAGTTGCCCGCTGTTGCCCCGCCTGAAGCGCGCACTCGATCCCTTGAGTCAAGGATACTGAGATCACGCGGAGGCGCGCAGATACGGAGACGCGACCTACTTTAGGGTTAACGAGGGGTGGGCGACCACCAAGGACCAGCCCCAGCATCAAGAGCGGAGCACCATCCTCGCATGCAGCGAAGTATGGAGTTGGGCAGTGAAGAAAGACCCGATCTTGGTATCTCCCGGTCTGGGGTACGGCAACGGCCCGATTCTCAGTATTGAGATGCCGGTTTGCCATCACGAGATCCGGGGTAGTTTCTAGTATGAGACCCTAGAGCGGAGAAGACCTGCATTGAAACGGAACGGAGCTCTGGGGAATCTAGGGCCCTAGTGCTGATACCCGATGTGCACCTCTGGCCGCGGGTCTGTCAATGAATCGATTCTCCCCGTAGCAGACCTGAACTCATAACTTCGACTTTGACTTCTTCACGTCAGCTTCACTTCGGGGGCATGTCGGTGACAGGCAGCATAATTGTTGAAGCATCCCTCCCTGGCCAAGCCGGGATCAAGCAGCATCCTCTACCTATCGAGCCATGCGTTTCTATATCTGGCATCGTCGGGCTCTAGTCTTTTCGTAAGCCCTGGCTGGCAAGTCGAAAGATCTTTTTACACCTTGTCCTTGTCCCGATGTTGGCTCCCGTCGCCTAGGTCCAAGTCTGGGCGTGTCGCATGAGGTTGAAATCTCTAGTTGTGACTTCTACTTTCCGCTATTCACCACTTCATCGAACAATGCTCCCGTCAATCTTGACCCACCAAGCAATGCCACTGCGGATCAACCCACGTCAAAGTATCCGTGTCAAGTGATGAATTCTAGAAGATAGGATCGACTCAGTGGGTGGACACGCTTCGGATCGTCCCGCGTCTGACGTGCAGGCGTGGCGCAAAGGCGGCACGGCCATCGGTTCATCGTTTCCGTCGACATTCGTGAACCGGGACGAAAGATCTGACTCATTCGCCGGCTTACGTTGGAGAAACGCCGAGGCCTTGCTGTATTGCGCGTGCAGCTAGATAAACATCCAAGATCGCCCACAAATGCGCACGATGCCTCATTCTTCTTTCCGAGCGACAGGTAGTGCGGATGGCGCTGCAAGTAGAGTCCGGTCCCGGCTGAGTTACGATTGAGAATCGTAACGAGTCAAGCAATAAAATCCGTCCCCTGCCTGTGTTCGCGGTAATTATCGGCAATGTAAACCAAAAGTCAAACTCCGCAGGATCGAATCGGCGGGACTATTCCGCCGCACTGAGGAAACTAGACAAATCTTTGGTGTGGCTGGCACCATGAACCGTGCCAGCAATACCTCGGCACAAACTTTACAAGCACACGATTTACGGCCTGATTCTGATCCGATGCAGTGGGGCTCATTGTTTCGCGAATTGCCAGCGACTCCGGCTTTGTAATCAGTTCTCGATCAAACTACATAGACTCAACTATTCGACCGGGATTTCCATCTCTTATTGTGGGCCCGTAGCGGCCGTGCGGCGGCATTTGTCCGTCGAAACAGCGGAGTTGATAGATTCGATTGAAGAGTTTGATAAGAACGTGTTTTGATTGAAACATTCAAAAGCTAGAATTACGAACCTGCCCCTTTCCTTGAACTCAGGCGTGACGCGCGGGTCTCTGGAGTCAGCGAAATTCTCTGACACACTTTCCTCGGATTACATGATATACGGAAGTCAGGGCACTAGAACACACCATGTCAAACTCAGCGATTGCGAAGCCATTGACGCTGGAATGCGGTCTCACTCTGCCGAACCGCCTCACAAAGGCTGCGATGGCCGAGAACATGGCCGACAGCGAAGGCTTGCCGTCCCCGGCGTTCCATGCACCCTATGCCGAATGGGCTGATGGCGGTTGGGGACTCGTCTTGACTGGTAAGCAAACTCGCGACTCCAGACTTGAGACTGGCGCATCAACTCACCCGCCATGAAAAGGCAACGTGGAAGTCGACCAAAGGTATCTTGGCTCACCCAAGGACATTGCCTATAACGATTCAATCCCATACGAGCGGCAGCTGGAGGCTTGGAAGGCCTGGGCCAAGGTCTGTAACAAAAACGGTACGCCAACCATCGTGCAGATCAACCACCCCGGCCGCCAGTCTCCTGTTGGCGCCGGCAAGCGGGGCTTCATGGAGAAAGCAATTGCACCCAGTGCCATACCTTTGAATTTTGGACAAGGTCTTCTGGCGCGTCTCATTAGCTCCTTGGTCTTTGGCACGCCACGCGAAATGACTGTTACTGATATCAGAGACGTCGTCCGTCGCTTTGCGCAGACGGCCAAGCTGGCATCAGACGCCGGGTTCGCCGGCATGGAGATTCATGGGGCCCACGGCTACTTGTTGGCTCAGTTCATGTCCGAAAAGAGCAACAAGCGAACCGATGAGTACGGCGGTTCCCCGGCCGCTCGCGTCAAGATTATTGTTGAAATCATCCGCGCCGTCCGTGAAGCAGTACCAAAGACCTTCTGTGTCGGCATCAAATTTAACTCAGTAGACCACCAATCCCAATCCGAGCTCGATGCCTGCATTGAACAGCTGAAGTTGATTACTGACGCTGGGGTTGACTTTTTGGAGGTCAGCGGCGGGACATATGAAGACCCTCTGGTAAGTGGTGGTCCGTTTTAAATCACGAATGCATTCGAGTGCCCTCGCTGACCCGAATCCTTGTTAAGATGGCTACTGGTATTGCCGACGAAAAGAAGTCGGACCGCACAAAGGCTCGCGAAGCTTTTTTCCTTGAATTCGCCCGAGCGATCCGCCGCGACTTCCCCGATGTGCCCCTGATGGTCACTGGTGGCTTCCGCACTCGTCAAGGGATGGAGGCAGCCCTTGAGAACAGAGGCTGCGATCTCATCGGTCTGGGCAGGCCAGCAGTGTTAAACCCGGCGCTGCCGAAGAATACCATCCTCGCAGCCACTGTCAAGGACGAGGACGCCAAGTTATACGTGCGCAAGATTGAGGCGCCTTGGTTCACTAAGAAGTTTGGACTCAAGGCAATTGGGGAGGGCGCTGCGACGGTGAGTCTCTCAGAAGTACAAAAGATTTCCAAATTGTGACTTGACTAACCCACCCGTTCACTTAGGCCTGGTACGGTGCTGAAATTCAGAAACTTGGAAAGGCAAAATGAGAACCTTGAGATACGGGGAGACTTTTGATACTATTACAAACGATGGGGCTGCTGTACAACTCACTTACTTTCGATCATTTATTAGACGGACAAGACGGATGAGGGACTTGTTTATAGAAGTCAAGATACATGCTCTTGGTGCTTATACGAGGCAAGACGATGGTTTATTGCAGTAAGCTAATGAGATTTCTCCCGGGACGATGGACTAGAGGTTATATGTTGGTACCGACTTTCCCCCACAAGAATCTCAACCCAAGCTAATAAATGCTGGCCGCTACCTCGACTCTTATGTTCTGTGATGTCGATTCTGCAGTCCCCTCATTCCCCGCGCATCTGTCCATCATCTAATTCTCCCTGAGGCTCCGGATTATTATCCTTCACCGTACCATGCGGTCCATACCACTGAGTATTTGTCAAAGGCATCTATCAATATCTTTAACATCACATTCACTATGAGAAAATGTTTACCTTATTGGCCTTAAC
The DNA here is from genome assembly GCF_001831195.1 of Colletotrichum orchidophilum. Classification (NCBI taxonomy): domain Eukaryota; kingdom Fungi; phylum Ascomycota; class Sordariomycetes; order Glomerellales; family Glomerellaceae; genus Colletotrichum; species Colletotrichum orchidophilum. The sequence continues at coordinate 21,485 of NW_019172993.1, read as the reverse complement.
AGGTCACTACTTTATGCACCGCGCAAACTCTGTCATGCGGATCCTGATCGCTACCATGTTTCTGAGTGTGTAATTTGAGATCAAGTACAAATGGACCAAAGGAGATATTGACATAATCAAAAAGCAGGGCGTAGAAACTTATTTCTTGGTCACATCAGGTACTCAAGATGAGGACCAACGCTATAAACTTGTGGAGCTTCATACAGGTAGCAAGCTTTGCTTATGCCCAGTTTCAAGACTTCTTCAACGTCATGACGTTTCTTAGCGAGCAGAAGGACAACGTCACAGAATGGCTCAACGATGCACGAAGGCTTACAGACGCACAGCTCTACGCATAGTTGCACGCCGCTGTATTGCTGGCCAGGTATATCCGGAAGTCTCCTCTGGCATGCACATACCAGGCTGCATTCCCCCTCGTGAGTGTTTCGACCGATTCTACTTTATCGGACAGGGCGCTGTCTCAGCATGGGCTTATGATACAGGCTGTGGTCTTGTCGTCTTTGATGCCCTGAACATTTTTGCGGAGGCTGAAGGTATCCGTATCCTCTCTCTCTCTCTCAGCACTCGGCTGCAGCGGCAGTGACATCAAACACCTCGTCAGTACCCACGAACATTTTGATCATTATGGAGGGCTCGCTGGCACCAAGAAAGCTTGTCTTTTGCCACATATGGTTCGGCTGCTACTTGGGAACCTGTCTTCGATTAATAATGGACCTATCAAGGAAATGACCAACTCGGAGGGGGATAAAATCACAGTTGGCAACTTTTTTGTCAACCTTTTTGTGACACCAGGCCATACGCCTGGTACAGCGTATACATAATTCGAGATATTTAACAAAGGTGTTGACCACACTGCAGGATTCTAGAGATGAGTCGGTACTTCGAGCAGCGCGTCAGCCAGAGAAAAGTGCAGGCAACAACTCAAATAGCACAGCATTTTCAAACATTAGTCGGGCCCAGGAATCTTCCGAGGTAGGTTCTCCGCCAATTGTCTCATTGGATGCGACCGTTGGTGGTCAACCTGGCACGCGGAAAATCGGGTACCATAGTAACATTCTTACTCCATCCTAGGCACTGAAATATTGAAGTGCATGGAACATTATCTAGAGATTGCATGTTATAATCAGGCAACTGAAAGAAGCTCTGGAAACAAATGGACTGCTCGGCCGGGGCGCTTCGTCGTTCTCGACACCCTTAGTGTTGTGGCACACACTCGACTTATCTTGCGTTCGGAGGAGCTTGTAAGCTGCAGAGGCAATAAGCGAGAAAGAATTTACGGGACACTTATGATGTTTAAAAAAAATAAGAACCACTCATCTTGTCACATTTGAGCTGTCTGTATTTAGAACTTTTGTCAAAGGCTGCACTAATCCGAGTTTGTTTCTCAAAGAAATTGTGCTTTTCGCAAGGGGAAAGTTGATTGCCACATTAGTATTCAAGGTACCAAATAAATCAAGAATTGACTAGAACCCAGGTGTCAATATTTAAATCCACATCAAATCTGAATGCCGAGACAAATGCGTTGTTATCATTACATACTGAACCTATTCTATCTTACTGTAGTCTTCCTGACCGATTCAAGGACATACGCTTCTAGCCTTTCTTCAAAGCATGGTCCCATTTTCTTTACTTCAAGAATGAGAAAACACGCCCTTCACTTGAATATAGGTCCCGCCTTGGATTTTAACCCGCGACCTGGTCGCGATATAAATGATTTGTTTCACGGAGCCCTAAGTCGTCAAAAATCCCTTCCTTTAGGTGTCAATAGATTTCAGGAAGGCATTATAGTAGCTTGAGGATGTAGATCAAAATACAATTTTAACTCCATGACAAAGTAGAGCGTCATGAAATAATCAAGCCATCGAGTTGACACCACCAGCTCGCCCTCGTAATCCACATGATACAGTCTGGTCCTTGAAGACATTCGAAACCTTAGTCCTGAGGCGAAAGGCTGGAGCGCATATTCAAATATGCCCGGAATATTTCGATGAAGCAGGCGGGACCGAAAAAAGATGATGAAAGGTATGATCTCCTTCACTTATTCTGAAAAGACTAGCGTAGATACAAAGGTGTTGGCTTTTATATACCTCTATTCAATGCTCTACTATGATTGGAGGGACCCGCTATACGCCAGTCTTTCCTGTCACGTAAATGAAGATTGTCATTCGGATAATGTCACAAGGGTGTCTATGGCGTTAATTGCTGCCCGCAATTGAGGGCGTCGTCTTTGCGACAGATAATCATGTGAAAGTGCTATATATGAGATTGGCATCGCCATTCGTCCCGAACCGAGCCGAACCGAAGACCCGGCCCGGCGGAGGCCATTCCCCGAGTGCCTTGCTGAGCCGGCTCTTGGTGTGCGGGGCCGGATTCTCGGCTATAGAGTCCATCTCCGAAATACTGTCATCTGCCTTTCAGATGCCTACCCCAGAAGATGCTATATAAATGGTATTTTTCGCTTCCACCAGTTGGAACCATAAGGCTTCAATTACGAGCAGTCTTATAATCTGTGCTGAACTCTCAGAGCTCCAACAACATCACGTTCCAATAACACACTTCAGGCTATATATCATCAAAATGGCCACCCAGACGCAAACCGTCGACCCAGTGGAGGTTAAAAGGACCTTTGCCACACAGTTTGAAAGCAAAGACCTCGTCACATTCGACGCCAACAAGCACTACGGAGATTGGCGTGATGAATTTCACCAAAATGGCTGCGTCGTAATCAAGAATGTGATCAGCAAGGAACGTGCCCAATACTATTGCGATAAGCAAATCGAATGGTTGAAGAAATTTGATCTTGGCTTCGACGAAAAGAATTCTGCTACGTGGACGGCTGAACACCTTCCAGTCAGCTTCAAGGGAGGGTAAGTGATCAACTAGATTCCCACAACAAGGTTCATCAAGGCTAACAGACTAAAGCATGTACTCTGCGTACGGTGCATCTCACGAAAAGATGGCATGGGAGGCTCGTATGGAGCCAAACATTATAGAAGTGTTCGAAAAGCTCTGGGAGACTAATGAGCTTATCACGTCGTTCGACGGCATGAACATTTCTCTGCCGAATCGCAAGGATATCACTTGGAGCCCATGGCCGCACTGCGACCAGAATCCCGAAAGAAAGGGGTATGTCACAACACTATCCAGTAATTCAGAGCCAAATTCTCATCCCTGTTAGAATGCAAGCCGTTCAGGGCCTCCTGAACTACGCGCCCAATGGCCCGAAAGATGGTGGACTCATGCTAATGCGGGGTTCCGCCAACCTTTTCGACGAGTTTTTCGCCCATAAGCGCGAGTCCGCCGACCACGAAGACGCCCCTCCCCCAGAGATTAAGTTTATGGATCTTTTCCTGTTCACCGAGAAGGATGTCAAATGGTTTGAAAGTAAAGGGTGCCAGCTGTTCAAGGTAAACATGGAACCCGGTGATTTTGTGTTGTGGGATTCACGGACTATGCACTACGCCCGATTCCCTGAGGGAGAACAAATTAGACATGTGCAGTACATTTGTATGACGCCACGCAAATTTGCGACTGATGAAGCGTTGGAGGCGAAGAAGTTTTGTTTCGAGAATTGGTTCGGCACGACACACTGGCCTCACTGGTAAGTCTCGAATTTTCAACTCGCATTCCAGAAAGTCCACGTGCTAATAAGAAGCAGCAACATCCGCCCTTCGCAAGACCCCCCCAAGAGGAACGGTGAAGTCTGTCCCAAGCACCGTACAGAACCATTCGAGAAGCCGGAGATTACAAACAAGCTACTACAATTGGCTGGAATCAAGGATTATTAGGAATGTCAAGAAATAAATTGGAAGCAGTAGTGTAGGGCTCCGTCAGTTTATGATACTGTCACGTCTCGGCAGAGTTTACTCTTTCCGTCGATTGCCAAAGTCACAGATCCGCATGAGACGGCGACGGAATCGATCTGCATTGCGGTAATAGTAACCTCGTAAAGAATTTGCTAATTGATGATGTCAGGATTGAAATTTTCATAATTCATTAGATCACAATGTTGAATATCGATAACCCGAAATAAAATTTGTCCGAGTATTAATATCGTTGAAGTGCTGCGTTGACAGGATCTCCGCCTCGCGAAGTCTGTTCCACCTGATGAGCGATAGTGAGAAACAAAGTCCTCGTGTCGAGAATCAAGACCGGCAACATAGAGAATGCAAGCGTGGGTTCACCAACACTGGCAATTCTTTAGTTCGGACGCCATGTGTGCTACTTTGTGTGCAAAGCACCACATGACACTTTTGAAGCGGCTCAAGACCAAGCTTGTCGTGGCCTATTATCTACCGAAAGCCAAAATGCTGAAGCTTTCATGCATCATAGATTGCATGCACAGATTGGGATCTGAAGAGTTCTAGACACTCTATGAACCTTCGGCCAAGAACTCCCACCTCGGAAGAACCATTCCTCTGAGCAGAAGTGTCAGCAACAGTAACCCGTATGTAAAGATCAGGGGCCAGAATACCACCACCGGAAAAATCCATACTCTAGTTTTTGCTGGATTCAAGAATACATTCGCCCAAGCTCAGGGTGACAAAAGAAGCAGCATCGGTCGGGGGCCATCTGAGAAATATCCACATCTGCCCAGAACAGGGTGGCCAGCACGATCGATGCGATGAGAAAGATCAAAACTTGGGCAGCTGGGCTTGGCGCCGTCTTAGGTCTTAGGGACAGCCCCACCACACGGAAGAATATGGGAATTTACATCCACCAGTCAAGACTCGAATTTCGTTAGTTGAGTGCATAACTCGGGGTCAAAACGCGTAGAGCTCCCCCGCAAACCCGCAGAGAGACCACATCTACAGACCCCAGCCGCGAGTACCCCACGGGCAATAAGCCGGAGAAGTGACATAGCGGTGGGAACCCCGCGATATGATAGCGGCCAATTTTCAACCTCGTTATAGCACGAGCGCAAAGGCTATTAACAGGTATGTTTGATTGCACACCTCTGTAAATTCGTGTGAATCATTTTGAGATTTGGGAATCATATCAGTCTTCTTTTCAATCGTCAGGAACTCTCCGGTACCTCACCTAGACTCAGTAGCCAAATTTTGGATGACAACGCTCATGTGCGAGCCTCTAGGCTGTTAACTCAAGGAATTGCATTGATAGTAGGGATGAGGCCGGGATACCAGCCGCAATATTACACGCGCTGCGTGCACGCCTCCTGATACGACTACCAGAGAGTCGATGCCAATTCCTGACTGGATCTAGGCACGTAGAATGTGCGGAGGGTGCGCTAAGGCTTGCCTAGCTCGCTCAACGAACGCCACGACGATCTATGCCGGGAGTTAGCCGAAACCGCAGAGTCGGTGTCGAGGATCACCAGAAGGGCACCCGAAGCGCTCGTTATCAGGACGTCAAGTACTTAAGAAAACAACATCCGCACGCTCAGATTTCCAAGTAGGTATCCCATCTTTACGGAGCGGCCAGTCATCCCGGAAGATTCATGCACCTACAGAGTTGTTTCGGTAGAGAAAGCAAGGCGAGCCCGCAGCCGGCTATTAAGAATGGCCAGCACAACCCCTGACGTCGCGGATGTCAAGTCACGCAAGAGCGATGTCGAAAATCTCGAGGAAGATCTTCAGAAACCTCATTTTGAGAATCAAGGCGTTCAGCAGGAGTTCCCAGAGATCTACCTCGAGGCTTTGGCACGATACCCAAACGACGAGTCCATTGACCAGGCCGAGGAAAGCCGTCTTTTACGCAAGCTAGACATGAGAATCTTGCCCCTTCTAGGAATCTGCTATTTTTTCTACTACGTTGACAAGACCACACTGTACGGCCCTTTTTCTCTCACATGCACTCATCCTTCCGGCTATTTGAATCTTTTGGCTAATCACACCATAGATCCTACGCTGCCATCTTCGGCTTGAAGGATGGCCTCAACCTGAAAGGTGAAGAATACTCTTGGCTTTCTAGCTGCTTCTATTTTGGTTGGCTCATCTGGGCTATCCCATCCAACCTAATCATGCAGCGCTGCCGGCCAGCATGGTACCTTTCTTTCAACATTTTCATGTGGGGAGCCCTCCTCATGGCACAGGCCGCGGCCAGGAATTTTGGTGGCCTTCTCTCTCTCCGCGTCCTGTCTGGCGCTTTCGAGGCAATTGCGGATCCCGCTTTTATGTTGATCACATCGATGTACTACACACGTTCCGAGCAGCCCTCTCGTATCTCGGCATGGTATGCTTGGAACGGCATCGGAGTCGGTGGAGGTGGTCTTATTGGTAAGTTCAAGTCATTCTTTCACCATGGGTCTCACCATACCTTCCTTGAAAACCGTCTTCTAATAATCTCCTGCACAGGCTACGGTATTGGGCACATCAAAGGAGCTCTCGAATCATGGCGCTACGAATTCCTCCTCGTCGGCGCTTTTTGCTCCTTCTGGGCCATCATTCTCGCTCTTTGCCTCCCCAACTCTCCGCGAACCATTTGGGGTTTCAGCCACGAAGAAAAGCTCATCGTGATCGCCCGCATGCGTCGCAACCAGACGGGCATTGAGCAACGTCGGATCAACTGGGGCCAAATCAAGGAGGCATACATGGACTATAAGACTTGGCTTTTCACCTTGCTAGGCTTTGTCTCCAACGTCCCCAACGGGGGCATTTCCAACTTTTCCACCCTTGTCATCAAGGGTCTTGGTTTCGGGACATTAGAGACGGCGCTGCTTGGCATCCCACAGGGTGCTCTTGTCGTCATCTGGATTGGTCTTGGTGCCTTGGCGAACAGATATATGCCAGCCAACAGTCGCACACTCGTATGTGCCATGTTCATGTTTCCGACGATTGGTGGTGCCCTGGGATTCCTTCTTGCTCCCGCCAATGCCTACATCGGTCGTCTGATATGCTTGTAAGCTCAATAATCACAACTACTCTCCTAGGGTGTATGTTAACTTCTATAAGCTACCTCACCGGTTCATACCAAGCATCCTTTGTCATCTCCCTGTCGCTTATAACCTCCAACACTGGTGGTCAGTCAAAGAAGATGATTGTCTCTGGCATGATTTGGTTCGGCGCTTGCATCGGCAATATCGCGAGTCCCTTCTTCTACAAGACGAACCAGGCTCCCTCGTACCATCTTGGCATTGGTTCACTCCTGGTTGCCAACTGCATTGAGCTTGCCCTCTTTTTTGTCCTTCGATATGCTTTCATCTGGGAGAACACGCGCAAGGAGAAGCAAAGAGAAGCGATACGCGCAACTGGCAACTATGCTGCGGAGGAGCTCAACGCCACAGCTTTTACAGACATGACTGACAAGGAGAACCCCAACTTTGTTTATGTATACTAGTTGGTTGTTATATTTGTATGAGAGAGGATTGGTGGTAAGTGATGGTAACTCGGGAACACAGGGCCATCCTTGGAGGAAATGTAATTCCGCGTCACGTCGATTAAACCAACGGCGGCAGTTTTCGAATGTTTACGGATGCAAATAATGTTGGAAATGTATCTGCTCAGAGGCTCGATTGCAAATTACAAAGAGTCCAAAAAGTGACTTCAAATTAAAAATTAGGAATAAAATTCCCCGAAACGCTTAAGATTAGAAAGATTAAGCCAAAACTCGACATTGATGCCTTTCACAAACACCGTCTAAACTTCTTTGTCCATTATCGAGTTGCCATTGGTGAGCAGCCTTTGAGACCCAATTTTGGGCGGAAACCGTTGTCCATAGCCGTAACGTTTGCTACCATGTGATCAAGAGACGTTACATGGGTTTGATACAGCCCTCGCTATTTGATGAATGATGAGAGATAATAAGCGAAGCACGGGTTTTTTGCATATTTCGGATATGTAAAGCTAATGCCTGAAATAGCCCAAGACGGATGTTCCTTAGCTAACCACGTGATTCGTAGATGCCCACGTTGGACGACACGACGTAGTCTAGGTCTGACAACCAATCGACTACACCATCAGCATTTATAGGGTTAACGACGAAACCCAAATGCCCAATAAGGTTGGCGTATGGCGCTGCTATAGAAAGCAGGTTGTGCAAGATGGAAGGACATGACAAGGTCTGTGGTATCCGTATAGCCTAATATGAGAGATATTGCAACGAGTCTTGAAGGACCAGGCAATACCTTTGACAAGTACGTCTTCTCAAATCTCTGTCTTTTCATCTTCTCATACAGAATGGCGTCGATGAGCCATAGTGGTTGGGGGTCTAGTTCTCACAGCACCAGATTGCACGTTCAAGGCCAAGGGTTTCAACTGGCTACTTCGTCTCGCTCCAGGACTTTGCTGAAACCTCGAGAAGCTTCACTCCAAGTAGACTTCGGCGGTGGGGAATGCTGTGCGGATGCCGAGAATGAGGATGCAACCGACGTTGGAGCAGCACTCCATGTCGACGTCATTACTTCTGGAGCGGAAGTGCTAGTGGGAGCTGCAGAGCCAACAGAGACGTTACTTGACAAGCGCCAATGCCGCCCAGAGGGCTGCTCGGCGGCTTCTGACCGCAGAAGATCCAGGGGCAGATCATGACAACCCGCGAGGATCAATGCCGTTCCAGACGACGGCGGGACCGCCTTTCACTCTCGGGTACGCAAAGGCCTTCAACATCTTCTTGACATTTTTGGCGACCGATCCCGGAACCTGAAGACGAGCCTTGTGCTTGTCTTGAGATAGCCAGACCGCAATCACACCAGCGACTGCCGGCGCAGCTGGTCAGTGAAGAAAGTCAGTTTTCAGTTGCTTTGATGTAATAGCTTTTAGGTTGAGACTTTGGATTCTTACCATAGGAAGTTCCGGACAGATACCGTGTACCGGGGGATGTGCCCGATGCACACTGCACCCAACCAGGGGCAGAGACTGTCAACTCATTTCGGGTGCCTTGAGAAAAAGATGCACGAGAGCCATCATTCTTAGTCGCGCCAACGACGATGATATCGGTGGTAGGTCCAAAGAGAGCAGGGTAATGCGTCAAATGATCGGTACCGACGGGAGCAGGGAACGCCTTCTCATAATCGATACCAAAAATCTGCGCAGCATGATTAGCGAAAACAAAATCTAAAAAGCTTCACAAATTAAGGAGTCCTCACAGCAGAATTACCGGAGGCCGTAACGATAACAATGTCTTCCGCCATGAGGGCGACAAGGAGCAGTCTGTATGCGGTATTAGTACTGGAATACTTGTCGGGCAAGCCTGTTATAGTGTGTCAGCATAATCTCAATGCCAGAGAATGACCAGGCTAATTTGAACTGCGTATGATGCTCGCGGTTGGACTTACGCCATAATAGCGATATGTTGATGACAGCTTTGCCCCCAAGCTTTTTCTGGAAAACATCGTTACTGATCTCGATCAAAGCGGTGAAAAGAGCAGATATCGCAAGGGTGTCCGGCATCTTGACTGAGACCAAGTTGGCATCCTTCGCAGTGCCATATGCTGGCCCGGCTGCTTTTGACGCCACACACGAGCCATGGCCTACGAAAGGTGACTCGTCGTTCGTCGCGCCGGGAGCGTACATGAAACCCTTGGTTCCAGTCATGCCCTTCCATTCCTACTATGTGTTAGTAGCCAGTCTTGAGCTACGACCTGTCTACTGAACATTCCATGCACATGAGGAGTTCTGGACGTTGACGCCATTGTCAATGACATAAATTGTGACACCCTTCCCTGCCTCTGAGGCGTATCCAAACCCAGGTAAGTTGGCAATGCTTGCTCCAGATGGCTGCGAGATTACTTTGAGCTCATCCACAGCATTATATTGCAGGGAGATGGCAGCCGGGTTTGACAAACTTCTTCTCGGCGAACCGGGGAGACCAGCGGCTGTTTCTTCACGCGATGCTGTGTAGGGCGGTGTAAAAGATGAAGGAGGCTGTTCCTCTTCCAGCCTCTCATCGGGAGTCACCCCGGCAACCTATGAGTTTCTTAAGTATTTTGGTGGCTCATACTAAAGACCAGGGCTCGACTTACAGCGGCACGCTTTGAAATGGCCTCGGCCTGCTCAGAGGTAATATTCGCTTTGAAGATGGCCACCATACCAGTTCGGTCGCTGGTGGCTTCTTCTAGAGATCTTGGAGCTGCATTACTTGAGAGAGTGCTGTTGAGCTCCTGTATCTCTGCCTTTGTGGAGTTTTGCGAAGTAAGAATGATGTACGGGATGTGCACTGCCGTAGATGACGGCGTGGACGACGATGTGGCGGAAGTTGAAGTGGGAACCGCAGACTTAGAGCTGGGAACTGACGGTTCAGATGAAGGAGGCATTGATTCAGTTGGATTTGAGGTCTGCTGATTTTGTGTTGGGGCTGGATTCGAGAGGTTCTCAATCTCTGGAGTATCACCCTTTGCTCCAGTGCCGATGATTAACACAACGGCTCCAGGAGCCAGGGTGTGGGTCACACCGGCGACTACAAGGGAACCACTGCCGACACCAGCCAGGTAGGTTTCGCCGATGACTGCTACGACGACTTCTCCTCCTGAGATTGTCTGTATTTTCGGCGCCGAGTTGGAGCTTCCGATGGTTGTCCATGTCGATGATACACGGGAGGATGTTCTGGGGTCCAGAGTGATCAGGGTCTGTGTGGATGAGGCCGCGTTGCTTGCTGGTTTGGTCGTGTTTGAGACAGAAGCTTGTCTTGTCATGGAATGACCCTTACTATGCATCAGATCAAACTGGCTTTCCTGGTGCTGGAGGGACACGGCCCCGCTGCTGAAGAAGAGTAAAGCAAGCCCGTACAACAGGCCGTTAGGGTGCATACTGGCAAAAACCCGGAAGTGAATAATTGTGCCTCTGAGGCGAATTGAAAGAGTAAACAAATGTCAGAAGATGGTGACCCATAGGAAATATAAGTGATGTCCAGCAGACTATACCTAGGTACTAGGTGACGCAGAATTGGTCGCAACAATTTAATGCATCCCCACTGGGAACTTTTATTAAGTTGGAACCGTCAGCTTCAGCGGTATGCTAATCTCCATTGGAAACTCATAGCTTTGCTTTAAAAATAAATATTAGGGGAGTAGCAAGTGAGGAACGGGTGCCGCGCTACTCATACTCAAAAAAATATACTTTATCCATAGACATTATAATTTCAACGGGGATAATACTGTTTTCTGGGACATTTTAGCGTGTCTAGATTTCCTTTTAGTACGGGCAGGCGTGTAAAGTGGAGCAAGGACAATGGCCCGACTGTTTTCAATAAATCTTTCTACTATACTCTTTACAAGCTCTTTGTCTCTATTCGTCGTGACGCCTTTGCTAGGGGTGCGAAATATGCTGGCACATCGATAATGTTAAAATGGTCCCCATCCAGGCCATATTTCTGAATCTTCAACACGTCATTCGACAAGGTGTTTTCACCAGCTGTATTTAAAGCAATGTTAAGTTTTACCTGACTATCGACCTAATAAAATAGTCAGTATTAATATTCGATAGGATATAAGTCGTTATACCACCCGAGCCAAGATATCTTTAGACTAACAGTGCAGCTATACAATTATTAATAACTACCTGGTATATAACCGTAACTTCTCTTTATAAGCAAGCGCAGTACTTAGCTTGGGGATAACTTGATGTCGATACGCCGGCAATAATCGCAACGATAGGTGATTCAAGTCGTATAGCGGGCACAAAGCTCCGGACTATAAGGAAAGGGGCTTCCACAAAAGCTTTCCAATAAAGGAAACTTGCACGAGCCTTGGCACCCTCTCGCTACGAGCTGTGGCAAAGGTAGGCTTAGGTAGGGACCGATGTTGTGCTTGCGAAATTGATTAATATTTTGCAGCCAATAAAGGCTACTTAACTTGGGAGGAAGATGAACACTATGTTTGTGAGACATCTTAGTGCAAGGAGGATAAATAAATAATCGGAATATAACAGAACGTAAATTTAGAAGCAAGCCTTGACGTGGATTGCAGGCCGCAAACTATATTACGTCTTATAAACTAGCTAAATTTCTTTAATCAAAGGGCCAAGTATATCATTTTACACATTTATGAATCTAGTGGTTTCGCAGTGTACCTACATACCCAAGAGTCCGGACTACTGCCCGCGCCGATCCCGACTATAGCCGCTATACCATTATGGCTCTCTGTATTATTTTAAAAATAGCTTCGCTGCTAACAAGGTTGATAACCTCTCTATGTAAATCTCATAGAGATGGCTTCATAAGGCCTTCAGCCACGTAAAAGCTTGTCTTAACCATGCATACGTGACTATTCTTCACACCGTTGGCAATTTCTTTCAACCCTGAAGATGGTCAATAGTCTAAACAATCCTCGAAAGCCTGGAGTTACGGTCTGGAGTCGAATATAAGAACTCAAGGGGCGCCGCCCTCAAAACCCATTCTTCATCACCGTCTTTGCAATGGCTGTGTGGAAGCTCAAAAGATCCGAAGGCATCTTATTAGAAGCACTTCGTGTAGCGAATAGGAGGACCAACCTCAATCCTTCTGTGTTTATTCTGAGGAGTGGAACCACCCAAGATTCCTCAGAACATCGCGACAGAAGGAGTCAGATGACTCGGGATTTCCTCTCCACTCCAATGATACCGGAAGGCTTCGTTCCTTCACTTGGCCACGGAAGTGCCCCTTATAAGTGATAATCTTGTGAGAAATCCTTAACACAGTATGCGTCCACGGCGAAGAGAATCGATGCAGCGGCTGCGAGGAATCTGATACTTGAGAAGATGAAGCGTCTGAGGGGGTTCTCTTTTTGTTATTTTCTCTGGGGAAAATGAGACTTTTCGTGGCCTTGCGCTTTTTCTGAGATTTCCGCAGACTCCATATAGGGTAACGTTTAATCCGACTAACTTTTGACGTCAACGTCACTCCGAAAGGTAGCTGAACCTCGAAGCCAGCCAACCCTTAAAGCCAGCACTCGGTCGTCAGGGCCGAACTTTTGCCCATTTGTTACACCACCAACAACCCTTCCGGCCATTTCCTCAGCGGCTACTGGCTTGGAGGTCAGTTCGTGATTCCAAGACAGTCAAGCAGTCACACTAGAGGGGATATGGCGTGGATGTTAGGCCTTCAATGTTGGTAGGCACATCACCTTTATTAAATAGCGCCTACGATGCACACGCCACGTTGAGTTCCTTATAAGACTGATAACCTTATTACTCAACCCTCGGGTCCCTTTCAACACTACCGAATCTATCAAAAGCAGAGGTACGCCCAGCAGCGCACATGGCGCACAGGACGGTTACTCTGCGGTAAAGCCGCTTTCAGGGTGCTCCAGAGGAGAGCGCGCTTTTCGGCCTGCAGCGAAAGAAATATCGTGCCGCAACCTAGGAGCTCTGCCATTTGTTGTCAACGCTTAAAGATATGGTGCGATCGGCATGACTGCAGGTCCCTTCTTTGGAGGCGAGTGCCGCTCATTGGTTGTACATTGAAATTAAGTTGTATTTGTTGTCCTGGAAAGTAGCCCGCAGACTAGGGACGCAGACAGCTGCATTAATTGGAACGTGGACTTGCGGCAGACTACCGTACAAGTGGAGGGCTAGGCTCCACAAGATAGATCGTAATGCTTTGTCGTCGCGAATCCTATAGCACCGGACCAGCTGCTGCTCGATGCCGAGCGCTGCGGGAAGAACGCCTCTACTTCCGAAAACCCTAGTGTCGACTCGTTTAAGCAGTTCGTCGGCGAATTGATAGTTGTGCCACGTAGTGCACAAGTCAAGATATAACGAAAGCGGTCCGCCGTAACCACGTATTGCTGCAACATTGAGACCTAATGAAGATGACATGCTTCTCCAACTTGCAGACAGAATGGTTCGTCCTTGACTAGCCAAGGCCTTACTACCAGGCAAGAAGGCTAGAACAGGGCGGTACCCCTAAGAGGAGTGGCCGCGAAGAAATGGTTCTAGGGACGATGTTTAGCGGATACCGCCACATTGCTTAAGCTGCGTCAAATGAGGTGAATCTTGGCATATCACAGAAAGTGGCTGAGCCCAGCGTCTTGCCAATGATGGAAGCAGCTTTTCTATTCGTGAAGGCATAGGCAATGGGGCATCCAAATGAATAAGCACCAGACATACTTGACGCCTGGGATAATTATCATGTATCGCTCCGCGCCGTAATTAATAACCCTCGGCATTAGGAGCGAACACTAGAAGGCACCGTAAGTATTCTGGAAACAGGAAGTATTGTCGACTGAAGTGTCTTGTAGAGGTGACTGCAGTGAAACGCGCTATGGGCCATTTCACAGTCTGCCGGATGGCAAGATACAGTCTCGGCTTGTCCAAAATCAAGCTTTCCGCAAACATCAGGAAGGTAGTTGTCTCTAGAATTATCCTTGATGTTTCAATCTACGACCTGCTTGGCCTCTAGTTTCATGCCATCCACCGCCACAGGCGTCAGCCGCATCCTTGGCGGGCAGGCTCGTGAGAGAGTCCTATCACCAGATTTAGCCCACGACATATTAGCCATTGCCAAGTGCAAGATGTTAGCAGAGAGAAATAAAATTTCGTTTCCCTCAAATGCCCTTCAGCGTAATCGAAAATTGCGTGCGCTTTACCAGATTCATTCACTTGCCTCGCCAAGTAGTAAGCTCGAGCTGTGGTGTGGAAGACGCAAGTCCCAGCTGAAGATTTCTCCAGAACCGCATCAAAATATGAACGTATCCACCTGCCGTCATCCGGGGCTCGGAGTCATCGAGCCGCTGCTTAGTTTCATCCTAGTCCATGCCGTTTCGGTGATTGACAGACGAGGCCATCACTTATGTAGAAAGCAAGGACTGGTGTAACTATTAGGCCATCGGGGGGTCACCCTAAAGCCTGGAAGTTTTCGCATTGCTCGGCATACAGCAGGAATCGTTGATGGACAGGCGTAACTCCTTACCGGCTGTGGTATCCGACAGTGAAGGGCTTCAAGTTGACAATCGCCGATGAGTGCGGAGTCCATTACAATTTTACAAATGCAACCTTGGTGAGATGGCTGACATCAAGCCCCTCGCCCCAGTCTCCTACTGTGGCAAAAGAGGTGAGGTGACCGCCCTTGCCGGAGCACTTTCGACTTTTATTCGAGGCAGGTCGACCGTTCCCAGACTAGGTACTTTTGCAAGCGCCGTAGCTGACTGTTGGCCAAATCTACAATTCTACTTGGCAGCGCATGGTGGACGGATCCTCTACGATTGTCTGGATGAACTTAGTTACGTGTACGACTTTTGCCACGAGACAATGGATACAGTAGCCGGAAAGCAACGACTTCCTTCTTTGTCTGTCTAAGGCTTGTCATCAGGCAGAATTGTTGATCTCGTCCTCCGTACAGTAGGCGTTCACCGCCACGCCCCACATGGACGGTTGGCAAATGCAGGGTGCTCCTTGTACGCGCTGCGTTTGCGCTTGGCCGGCCTTTCCTTTGCGGCCCAACCTATGGATAGGTACGCCTCGCGCTCGTCACATTCGGGCCCATCTTTGCTGAGGCGAGATGCACCGAGAGGCCTAGGATACCTTGCCCAGAAGGAGTCAAAGATGCTGCACGGCTGCCATGTTCCTATGCTTCTTATATTCAGGATGATAGAATACACATTTGTTGGAAATCTCGAGGATTTCAGGACCTGGGGGCGCCTTGTTCTGGAATCGCCGAGCCTATGTAATTGATATCTGGGACTGGGCGATGACTTGTGAGGTGATTGACAAAAATACCTGGGTTGCGGGTAAAGAGCCAATGCTCTTTTACTATGTGCATGACTTTGGTGAGGATGAGGAGGTTGGAGAAGTGATTAGGGATACGAGGGGCCTGGATGATCTTTATCGAAAGAAATTCTTTATGATTCGACTTTTGAGCAGTAACGGTGGCACTTCAGTCTTTATATCCAGAGGAAACACCTAGTAATTACAAACTCCAGTACGGCTGAAGAATTGCTTCTTATTCTCCTAAGTATGAACCAAGCACCGATCCCACACTCTATCTACCAGCCATTGAATCGGATACCGTTGTGGAGATACGGATCCTGGCAGGTATTGATACCAGTCGGAACGGTCCCTTGGTGTCAGATTGTTTGTTGCCTTTACGCAGTCCCAATACTCAGGATAAAACCCGCTCAATTCCCAGTCGACTATACCAGCGACTCGAAAGGTCCCATCATCGCATCGACACACGATAATATTCGCGGGGCGAATGTCGCCATGTGAGAAGACGCACTTCGCGGGTGATATTGGCATCAGGCTGCGTAAGAAGTCCGTATATAGGGGCGACGCTGTCTCGGACCCCGCAAAGATGAAATCTTCGAACTGTTTGATGCCCATGATTGGTTCGGAACTGACGCGAATGCCTCGTCTGGCATCTTGACAACCACCCCCTTGCACGTCGCCTAGTGGTAAACTTTGCGAATAAGGGAGTGACCTTAATGTGGACAGCAGCGTCTCGAGCTCAGACTTGATAGCGCGCTTCTCAATATTGCCTAGCTGAAGCCAAACCTTCTCCAAGCTGAGGCCCGGAATGAAGTTTGTAAAGAGAAAGTAATATCTGTTGAAGCCTACCAGGCCGTGTGGTTTTGGACTCGGGAAGTTGGGTAGATGCTTTTCCAAGTAAGACAATGACCGATGTTCGGTTAGTGCAAGCCGTTCATCACTCGTGACCTTGACGACAATGTTTTCATTGAGCCGGAATACCATACTAGATGCAGCCCATGCACTTTCGTAAAGTACCTCGCTGTTGGCAAGCAAGGTCACGATACCTGCTGAGAGCTCTTTGTAAGGTTGAAGCAGGCCATCCAGTTCTACGGATAGCTCGGATAAAATGGTGGATGGCTTGGTTAGATCAAGTTTTGAGCGGATATCGTTATCAGGGAAGGATCGTTGAGTTTCGGTCGCCAAGGTCGGCAGGGCTGTTTATTGTCCAACCGCATTAGCAATGTTCAACTCGTCTGGAGACCGTTCATTTTACATTTGAAAGACTGCAAGAAGTCTGAGTACTTCAATGTAAGGAGCTGGGCAATATCGGCCTCCGGATCTTTACTGATGGCATGCTCGAGTCCGCGCAAAATCTTCCTGTTGTATCTAGCTGCCGGGGTTTGGGTCGGTTTAGTCTTCATGACGCGATTCGTTGTGGCCTGGGTGGCCGGGGCTGCGGGTTTTGCGTGACCCATCAAAGATTCGTCCACCATAATGCAGGCTCGCTGCTTTGGAGAGACAGAACCGCAACTTTTCGAAACGGAAGATGGATGGGATGGCGACAAGCTGAGCAACGTTCTTGGACGGTTGAACAAGGTTCAAGCTTTGCAGCATGCTCAACATTGGTCACGCCGCCTTGCACCCCTGCTTAGAGGTATGCCGTAAGCACCGTAATCGAGGTCTGTAAAAGCGAAGATAAGCAACATGCTCATGGTAAAAGCAGCCAACTAGGTTCCTATACTGTTTTCAACGTAGCAGTGGCAGGATAACGTTTAGAGCAGCCAATAGGATAGATCTTGCTGTGTTGCTAGGCAACCTCTTTCGCAGAAAACGTCCTTTCCAGGAACAAGATCGTACATAGAGGGCTTTCGAGGCACGAGCCACGTGCCTCGCCGATCTCACGTAACCACATCATAGTGATTTTGCGTACGTCTATCCGCCAGCGCTTTTCCGGTATCGAGTGAATAGAAAGTTTTTTTTGATTAGACTTCATGGTCTATAAGGACTCCAAGATCGCCATGGTCATAGAATTTCAAGGCCCACAATTGAAGCAATCGTGCTGTTCAATCGCCAGTACTTCTCGCCTACGTAGGAGACGTCAAGATAGCTGTATTGGCTTGGAAAAATACCATGTCTCAGGCCTCAAGGAGATACAAGCTACAAGCTAGCGGTGGCTCTGTGGGACTCTGCTGGACGAAGAAAGGCATATGTTTAGGTCTTTGGGTACCCTACAGTGCTGGCTCGACTTGTAATGAACTGCTCTTCTCTTCGAGGTCAAAATGGCTACTATCTACATTGTTGGATCTACGGATCAGTCTATCAATCCTGAAGCTGGTGTATAGGTCAGCTCTGTGGCTGTGGCTGTGAGTACACACACAATACCTCTAATGAAGAGGATGCACGACCCTACCAAGGCAGACGACAAGTCCAAGGCTTGAGATCGTCTCGTCATAGGACAGACCCTTGAAAAGGGCCAGTCGCTTGTATCAGCCAATGGCAAATTCCAACTCGTTAACCATTTTCTAGGTGAGAGTGAACGACCTATCTAGGCTACTAGCACAGGTAGTTGGAACAAGCCGACCTACAGCATGATGTTGCAAGAGAATAGCGATATGGTCGTCAAAGAGAAGAACTCCAGCTATAATGAAAGGTCCATACGTAACCTAAGCTAGTTCAACCGAGTTAACCCCGCGAAGCTGGCCCTCATCCTTCAGGACGATGCAAATTTAGTTCTCGCGGCCAACGGCAATATTGCGTAGGGAACCAACACTGCGCAAAGAAAGACTAAGGTGAGTTGACGTTTCCGATATTGGAGAGCACTTAACTAATATGAGGGATTTGAACAGGAGCAACCAGGAAACGGTAACAGGTCCTAGCTCTACACCAGTGAAGCCTTGAAAGGCGGCGACGCACTGCTTTCTCAAAACGGAAAGTTCGAGTGCTGGATAGGCGATGGCGCCCTTGCGGTGAGATGGAAAGAGCCTTGGTGCTAGCAACAGCGCAGAAATTGCGAGCTTGTCACCCGACGGTGAATTGAAGGTGAAGACCCATTTTGGTGACGACAAATGAACGCGTAGTACTGCTGCAAAGAGCGAAGTCAAGAGTTTCCTGCGCATTAAAGAAAATGGCAACCTGATAATCACATCGCGTAGCCAGCAGATCTGGGCAACGAACAGGGTGATAATTAAAGACGGCCCCTAGCCGACTCCGCGCAATGCCCCTTTCAGCCCAGATCGGTTGAAAGTGGGCGAAGCACTCAGTCTCACAGTCACTCGTGTTTCCCAAAGGTCAACACAAATTGACCAACTGAGATCATGGCAAACTCGTCCTGCACGATGCTGCGAAGAAGTCACTATAGGAGAGTGGCACTGCCAGTGGCAATATCGCCCAAGACGTGTTCATGCAAGGAGACGACAGCCTCGTCATCCAACCGACTGGACAAGAACCTTGTTGGGCCAGCAACACACCCCAAAACAATGGCGGCGGAACAGCTGAGCTCATCGTGGAGGATCGAGGTACCGCCGTGATCAAATCCAATAATGTCGTCAGATGGTGTACCAATGGAGACTTTGTCCAGGAGGACTTTTCTTCAGTGAGTTTTCTAGTTGCTCAGCTCTAGCCGCTTCATTATTGATTGACTGACACACACACGCTGCAGTACTTCGCTATCCCAGCCGGGAGTGACCGAGTTCGACCCAACCTGTCACGGGTCTGTCATGTATTAGCTTGGGGTTCGGTCTTCTGACCGAAAATTGTGCCTTTTGGCCCGCTGGCCTTACAGTAGTAAACCCAAGCACTGCTGTTCCGTCACACAACCAACACCTGCCTCAGGGTCAGGCCTTGGTATCTGGCAATAAGCAATTCTCTGCCATGATCCTAAGCGATGAGACCATGATGATCCAGTATAATCCATTGAACCTGGTGGTCTGGTCGGTGGCCAGCCCTGCCGGCAGGAAAGCCGCCAAGGTGGCTGTAGATGGTGGGCTGCGACTATCGACCTACACTGCCGATGATAGGCTGGTGTGGAAAGGCAATCGAGACGATTACTGGAACTCGAGCAACGATGATTTCGTCATGCAAGACGACGGTGTCTTGTCCTTCTGGGGTGACGATTCGTAGAGCGGTAACGTGTAGAACAGTAATGTCTCGGTAAGTTCACTCATCGTTCCTCAGATGTATGGTCGCAGTATGCTGAATGCAATCAGTTTCCGGCCTTGTGTTGGATCCACCACGTCTCTTGACACAGGACAATACCTTATTAGTGGACAAAGCTTGATCACGGGTAGTGCTCGCCTCACTATCGAAAGCAATGGCATGTTGACATTCGGCACTGATGGCGGATCCACCAAGAAGTATCTGTATCTCATTGACGACAGCGGAAAATGCATCACAAATTGTTCTCTGGCCACTTTAAGCGGAGACGGTTGCCTGGAGCTCCTCGACATCAAGTTCCAGTCACTCTGGAAGAATCCTAAGCAAGAGGTGGAAGACTTCTCGCGGGCCGAGTACCGATCTCGAACTCAGCGAGTTGACCCGGCTTTCCGGATTTGCGACGGTGGCGTTTTCGAGTGCAATGAGGAATAGAAGCGAGCTAATTGGCAATCCAAGTTTGTTTTGAGGGGAGACAGCACCTCGCCCCCGGACAATCTCAATATGCTTCTCCCCAGAGCGATCATGTCGTCCGGTGCCACACTGACGTCTTTCAACGGATTCTGGACTCTGGTGTACCAAGACGATGACATCTTAGTCTTAACTAGCAATTACTCCAACAAAGACCGATACGGCAACAAAGTGCTCTGGGCATCTAACACGATGAACTATCAGGTCGGGAAAGTGACAATGTTCGCTCACGGTAACATGGTCATCTCCGATGCCACCGGTGATTTGCAATGGCACACCGCCACCGCCAACAAAGGTACTGGCGCGACTTTGTCCTTGCAGAATGATGGCAACTTGGTCATCTATATCGATGGGGGTAAGTCGGTCTGGGCCACCAAGGCCGAGCGGGGCAGCCGAAGTCGCTAGTAGAGCGGTGGTTGACCATCTCATGTGCTTATTAATTTGGAAATGAGCGAGAATTGGATAAGGGAGGTTCGACTTCAAACGACTAGTGGAACAATGATCAGTTTTAGGTTCCCATTGCCGTCTCATCTCTGTAGGAGAAAAACGCCTGCACAACACCCATCATTATCTTATTAACTATTAGTGGACTACACTACATAGCGGTACGGGGTTGAGCTAACTAGATATTGCCCCACGAAGATCGATACCTGAATATTCTAGTTAAGTAGAATTAGAGAAACTTAGGGGCATTTGATATTCCTAAGTACTGTAGTCCACTAAAAGTTAACCGGATATTCATGTCCACGATTACTTCTCGTTTATGTTGATATTCATTGTTATGCTCACCACGGGGGAGTTTAGCGGGAAAAGCTGTCCGCATCCCGCTGCTAAACAAGACGCAGCCACTGAAAGACCTAGTGAGCCGACTTCGTCATGCTTGAAGGCTTCCGGACTTCAAGTGCGTGAGCAAAGAAATCACCCGTTCGACTTAAAATTATGCAAGTCGTGATTCAATTAAACTCTATGCTGGTATACCCTTCAACGCCTCTTAACGTTGACGACTGTAAACTTCAAGCACAGGTTAGCAAAGTTTGGGTTCCGAGTCAGCTTGAAGGCCCCGTTCGATCCCCATATGACCACTTCCGTGATGTCCTTCAACCCAAGCACCTCCTTATGCTGAATAAGCATCCAGGATGTTGAGGCACCGTGAGCACTTCCGAGAATAGCAAGACCCCACTCGCTATCCATCTTAAATGTAATTCGTTGCTCCCAGGTAGGGACCTTCGCATATCCTGCCCTGCGTAATGCCTCCATCACAATTTGAAAAGTTTTGTCATAGATCACGTCCGAGAGAAAAACGGCCTTGAG